>NW_008354532.1:851850-879181 GCF_000622305.1 Nannospalax galili
ATATTTTATTTATTGTTTTTATTTTATGTGTATGACTGTTATGCCTGCATGTAGGTAAGTGCACCCATGTTGTACAATGCCTATGGAGCACAGAAGAGGCTGTCAGATCCCCTGGAACCGGAGTTATAGACAGTTGTTAGCTGCCATGTGGGTGCTGGGATTCGAACCTGGGTCTTCCACAAGAACAACCAGTGTTCTTAACCGCTGAGCCATCTCTCCAGCCCCATGGTATATACTCTTAACTGAGAGTCATCTTTCTAGTCACTGTTTTATGTTTATTTTTTTCAAGACAAGATCTCATGCAGCCCAGGCTGGCTTGGACTTCTTGATCTCCTGCTTCTACCTGTCAAGTGCTGAGGTGACAAGTGTGGACCACCATGCTGTGTCTTACTCTTTTCTTATTTTTATTTTTATTTTTTGGCTTTTTAGTTTTTTGGGGGACAGGGTCTCCCTGTAGTCCCAGTTGGCCTGGACTCACTATGGAGACCAGGCTGGCCTTGATCTCAAAGAGATCTGTCTGCCTCTGTCTCCAGAGTGCTGAGATTAAAGGTGTGTACCACCATGCCCAGCTCTTTTATTTTTTAAATAATTTCTTTGATTTATTTATTTTTGTTTTATGTGTATGAGTGCTATGCTTGCATGTGTGTGTAAGTGCACCTGTGTCATGGAGTGCCACAGGAAGACAGAAGAGAGTGTCTCCCCTGGAACTGGAATTATGAACAATTGTTAGCTACCATGTGGGTGATGGGATTCAAACCCAGGTCTTCTGTAAGAACAACCAGTGCTCTTAAACACTGAGCCATCTCTGCAGCCCCTATTCTTTTCTTTTAAATTATATATATATATTTATTTATTTTTGCTGGGGGACATGGCATGATAAGTGTGGGCAGGTCAAGGACAACTTGTAGGAGTTAGTTCTCTCTTTGCACCATGTGAGTTCCAGGGATTGAGCTCATGTCTTCAGGCTTGGCATCAAGCACTTTTATTCACCAAGCCATCTCACTCTCCCAACCTGTCTTATTCTTGTTCATTTAATTTAACATATATATGGACAAATTTGAGATATATTAGAATAGGTGCTAATTTTAATTTTTTACCAATAGATTCATCTCTCAAAGGGGAAAAAACAAAGAGGAAGATAATATACTGGAATACAAAAGGGACTTACAGTAAGTCAATAAGAGAGGTTGAAATCTCTAAAGGAAGACAGATGGGGTAGGGATGTAGCTCAATGGTAGAGTATTTACCTAGCATGTATGAGGCTCGAGGGTTTAATCCTCAGCACTGAAAAAAAATAAAAACTATAAGTGTAGTGGTTCATACCTTTAATTCTAGCACTTATGAGACAGAACAGGGAGGAGCCCTATAAATCTGAGACCAGCTGATAGTGAGTTCCAGATCAGCCAGGGCTATGTAATAAGATCCCATCTCAAGAAACCAAAGAGAGAGAGAGAGAGAGAGGAGAGACAATAAGCAAGTCATATTTGCTATATAGGAAACCCAAGAGGCTAGCAAAGAAAGAAGTGATACTCAAACTTATTACTTTTATTTATTTATTAATTTTTTATGCTGTGTGTATGAATAATATGCCTTCATGTAGATAAGTGCACCCATGTCGTGCAATGCCCTTGGAGTTCAGAAGCTCTGTGTGTGTGTGTGTGTGTGTGTGTGTCTGTGTGTGTCTGTGTGTGCGTTCTCACCATGTATGTGCAACTGCCTGTGGAGGCCAGAAGAAGATGTCAGGTCTCCTGGAGCTGGAGTTATAGAAGGTTGGGGATGCTGGGAACCAAACTCCAGTCCTCGGCAAAAGAAGTATATACTCTTAACCATTGAGTCATTTCTTCGCCCCCTAAATTTCTCTTGACTCAACCTCCCTAGTACTGGAGTTAACAGGTGTGCGTTGCCACCCCGCTTTATTCACTGCTGGGGATGGAATCTATGGCTTTATGCATTCTAGGCAATCCCTCTACCAACTGAGCTATATCCCCAGCCCAAGAAATGGGGCTTAACCAATGAAATACCACTTTACATATATTAGACTGTTAAAACATTGAACATAGAGATGTAGAATTTTTCTACACTCTGTTGTCGAGAGTGTTGACTTGCAGTCTTTTTGGAGAACAAGTTTCTGGTGACAGAGGATTTCATGACCAAACGTTATTCAGGTTTCCTTGATCTTCTTCCTAGCTAGCCCTTGACTTTTGGACTTCCATGTCCATATTTGCATTGCTCAATTTAAGTAAGAATCCCATGAAGTCAATTTAGCTAGACTCCCCCACCCTTCATTGATGACCAATTACGTCGAAACTTGCATGGTGTTTCTGCCCACTGAGCCATCCCACCAGCCCTCTAGCAATATAGAGTTTACAACATATGTTTTACTCTTTTAAATGTGCAGTTTCAGCCAGGTGTGGTAGAACACAACTGTAATTCTAGCACTTGGGAGGTGGAGGCAAGAGGATCAGGAAATGAAGACTGTATTTGGCTAGATAGTGAGCTTGAAGCCAGCCTGGGCTACATGAGACCCTTTCTCAAAAGACAAAGACAAACAAAGCTGGGTGTGGTGGCACATGTCTTTAATCCCAACACTCAGGAAGCAGAGACAGGTGTATCTCTAAGCCCGCCTGGCTTATATAGTGAGTTCCAGGCTGGTTGAGGCTACCAGGAGACCAAAGAGACCAAAAAACAATACACCCTCCCACCACCACCTCTGCAGAAAAACAAACAAACAAACAACCCCCCCCCAAAAAAAAACAACAGCAAAAAAAAAAAAAAAAAAACCCCAACCAACGAAACAACCAAACAAACAAGACTCAACTTGGGAAACTGAAGCATACCTTTGGCGGCATGTGAGGGTTTTCCTGTTTCCAGAGGATTGACTGAGTTAGGATAAGACTTACCCTGTGCGTGGGTGGCACTTCCATTGGCTGGGAGCCTGGACAGAATAAAAGGAGGAAGGAGAAAGCCGGACTGCACGGTTGCCTCCTTTCTCCCCACCAGGACGTGAGCTGCTCTGCTCAGCTCTTCCATACCACCACCACAGTCCCCATTAGCCATGGAGCTTTCTGAAACTGAGTCAAAATAAACCGTTCTGTCAAGGATTGTGGTCACAGCGAAGGGAAGCATGGGAAGTGATATCTGATTGTGGGTGTGGTTTGCACGTAGGACTGCTAATGGTAACTGAATATATTCTCGTGTTATTGTTGCCCTTTTTTTTTTTAAATTTTTTTTGGTCTTTTTGAGACAGGGTCTCCCTGAAGCTCCAGCTGTCCTGGAACTCACTATGTAGACCAGGCTGGCCTTGAATTCACAGAGATCTGCCTGCCTCTGCCTCCCAAGTGCTGGGATTAAAGGCGTGTGCCACCATGCCTGGCTTATTTATTATTTTATGTGTATAAGTGTATTACCTGCATGTATCTAAGTGTGCTCATGTTGTGCAATGCCCTTGGAGATCAGAAGAGAGCGTCAGATCCCCTGGAACTGGAGTTATGGACGATTGTTAGCCATCGAGTGGGTGCTGGGAATTGAACCCAGATCTTCTGTAGGAGCAGTAAGTGCTCTTAACTGCTGAGCCATCTCCCCAGGCCCTCTTTTGTTCATTTTTAAAATGTTATCTTTGCTTCTTCCAAACCAAGAATTTTATACAAAAATTTGTTTCTGTAAAACATACTTTAGCGCCTTAAGATTTTTTTTTTAAGTTTTTTTTGAGACAAGGTCTCACTATGTAGCCCAGGCTGTCCTGGAACTCATAGAGATCCAGCTGCCTCTGCCTCCTGAGTGCTGAGATTAAAGGCTTACATCACCCCACCCAGCCTCCTAAGAACGTTATTATGTTTTATGCATGTATGTATATATGTATGTATGTGTGTATGTATGTATGTGCATATGGCAGTCAGAGGACAACTCTGGGGAGTCAGATCCCTCCTTCCATCACCTGGGGCCTTGAGATTGAATTTAGATCATCAAGCTTGGCATCAAGCAACTTTATCCACTGAGCCAGCTCACCAGCCCCCTAAGAATGTTTTTTTTTAAAGGGTTATGATGCTGGCCATGGTATCTATAATCCCAGCCCTCAGGAGACTGAGGCAGGCTGATTGCCAAGAGTTGCGGGTAGCCTAGAGTGACACCTTATCTCAAATGCTCAAATACTTATTGCCAAATGTTAATCTGTAAATATTTTGTTGGGTTCTGGCAAAGCAGCAGACTCATCCGTGAAGGCAGGCACTGCTCTTGAGAGACTAGCTCATGCCAGGAAAGGAGAGAGTGGAGCTGCTTCCAGTGAGGCCCAGGGACCTGGAGTGGTTCTGAGGAAGGAGAGACCCTGTGATCCTCTTTCAATTCACCAGCTAAGTAATGTGCAGGCAACAGCCTCCTTCACATTTCTGAGCTCCCACTTCTCTGAGATGGGATATTATTAAGAAAAGCAATATAAGATGCCTGGTAGGTTCTGAGTATTGGTTTTTCTCACTGGGAACCCCGGGGAGGCAATTGCAGCCACAAAATCCAAGGAAATGAACAAAACCAAAACCCTGAGAAAACTGAAAAATCTTTGTCTGAGCTCAGAAAGACAAGAACTTGGTGCGGTTCCAGGGGCTTTCCATCCCACATACCAGTTGGGACATGAATAGGCAGCATTTTAGTCATCTGTTGATAAGGCTTAGTGAGAACCGTGTGACCTGTGTGTTGGATATTCCCAAGCATGATGGTGAAGGATGTGGGTAGGAAGACTGCTACTATCCCAGTCTAATTTTATTTCCCGAATCTAACATGATGGGAAACTCTTCTGCAAAGGCTCTGCCTCTGAGATACCACATCTGTTCCCAGCTGGGCCTTTTGAGGCTCCTCCTTTATCCAACAGAGCTTCCATCTGACCAGTTCCCAACTCTCCTGCCTCAGTTTCCCTGAGCTTTTCTGCTTCTCTGCACATCTGCCCGAGTCCTCTCAGTTCTGACTTGGTTATTTGACGTGAAACTCTATTGGATTTTTGAGGCAGGGTCTCAGTGATCCAGGCTGGCTGCAAGCTCAGATGTGTCTGAGAATGACCTTGGATTCCTGATCCTTTTGCCTCCTCAGGCCTGTGCCATTTAGCTACTTCCTGTGTGGTTTTCCTGTCCCCCATGTTTACGGACTCTAGTCACTCTCTGCTCCACATAGAATGATGTCCTTTTCTTCCATCATAAATCTATTCATTTAATCTTGAACTTCTGATCCTCCTGCCTCTGTCTCAAGTGCTGGGACTATAGTTGTGAACAACCATCCCCAGTTTATGTGGTGCTAGGGCATCTTGCATGCTAGGCAGGAACTCTACCAATTGAGCTACATCCGCAGCTGGATTTTGCACTTCCTGGATGGCATTTAAGGACCTTTTGGCACAATCTGCTTTGACCAGTAGAGGCTGTGCACTCCCGCTCCTTCAATTCCCAAGACAGAGTGATGCATGGGGTGTGTTTTCTTTTGCACTGTCGATCAGACCCAGGACCTCAGGCATCCCTGGCAAGCACTCTCCTGTGGAACTGCAGCCTCTGCCCCACCTCCCAGCCTTTGGGATGGTATTTTCACATTTCTATCTGAGATGTTTGTCTCACTTCCTTTTCCCTTTCACGATGGTTGTTTCTTTTTATATCCTGTCATTAAAATTTTTATCACAGTTGAAGAATTTTTATGCCCATATGAATAAAGAGCCTGAAAAGATTGTTTATTTTTTAAATATTTATTTACTTATTATTTTATGTTCATGAGTGTTTTGCCTGCATGTATGTAAGTGCAGCAGTGCCATATAATGCCCATGGAGGCCAGAAGAGGATATTGGATTCCCTGGAACTGGAGTTACAGATGGTTGTTAGCTGCTGTGTAGGTGCTGGGAATTGAACCCAGGTCCTCTGCAACAGCAGCCAGTGCTCTTAACCACCAAGTAATCTCTCCAGCCTCCAAAAAGATACAAAAAACTAGCTTTCTCTCCTTGCCCAACCTTTTCTTAGAGGCTGCAACTTATTTTACTTTATTTTATTTATTTTTTTGAGACAGGGTCTCCTAGTGCCCCAAGTACCCTAGAGCTTGCTATGTAGAACAAACTAGCCTCTGTCTCACCAAGATCTGCCTGCCTCTGCTTCCCAAGTGTGGAGATTAAAGGTGCATACCATTGTGCCTAGCCTTTTCTTGTCAGGTGATTATTTTTGTGTTCCCCTCCATATCTCTAAATAAAATACTTATGTAGCTAATTAATTAATTTATGCTGCTGGGGATGAAACCCAGGGCCTTAGCTAACAACTGTCTGTAACTCCAGTTCCAGGGGATCTGATAGCCTCTTCTGTTCTCCATGGGCATTGCATGACATGGGTACACTTACCTACGTGCAGGCATAACACTCATACATATAAAATTAAAAAAAGAAACCCAGGGCTTTGCTCATGCTAAACACTGGCCATACCACTGAACTGTACCCCCAGCCCATCAGTTTTTAAATTTCAGGCAGGACTTTCTACTGCTAAAGATTTCTATACACAGACAGACACACAGACACACAGACAGATACACTATCAAGACCTCCTAGCAATAAAATCATAGTTTTGCACAAATTACTATTTAATTCATGAGTGAACAGTACTCCAGGATGAGCCTGTGGCACAGGGCTGACAGCTTTCTGCACATTTCCTCGAATGCTCTGTCAGGTTTGGAAAGCTCCTCTTGTCACTTTTAGATACATCAGGGTTTTAAAAAAATTATTTTTATTATGTGTATGAGTGTTTTGCCTGCATGTATTTAAGTGTACCATGGGCATGCAATGCCTATGGATGCCAGAAGAGGGCATCAGAGCCCCTGAAACTGGAGTTACAGATAGTTGCTGACTGCTATGTGGGTGCTGGGAACCAAACCTGGATCTTCTGAAAGAGCAGCCAGTGCTCTTAACCACTGAGCTATCTCTCCAGCCCCTAGGGTTTTTTTTTTTTTTAAGCCATTTATCTTGTACAAATCTTCAAATCTCTGGAGTCTTGTGCTCTCCCCTGACACATGCACTGTCAAAATGTCATCTACAGTCCCTGTCATGGTGGAGATCTCCTTTACTGGACTCCATTCTTCCTTATTTTGGTATACTCCCTCATTTTGGCGAAGCACATAGTGTTTCAGTTACTTTTCTCCTGACCACACACCTGACAAGAAGCAACATAAGGGAGGGTTTATTTTGACTTGCAACTTGAGGAGGATATGGTCTATCATGTGGGAAAGGCATGGTAGCAGCAGGAGGCAGCTACTAGTCACATGGCATCTGCAGTCAGGAAGTGGGAACAGGCATAAAACTTCAAGGCCTCACTCCAATGGCCTACTTTGTTCAGCAAGACTCCACCTCCTAAAGGTTCCACTACCTTCCCAAACTCTACTAACAGTACTAATAGGGAACCAAGTGTTCAAACACACGAGCCAATGGGGGGCATTTCATGTTCAAGCCACAGCAGACTCCTAGAAAGGATTCTACGGGTGCATTTGTGAGCTTTATATGTATTGACATATTTGTATTCTTTTGTGCATGAATGATAATTTGGGCAGACAATTCTGCATTTCCTTCTGTGATTTTTGTCTGTCAGCTTCCAGGGTTGCTGCTAACTTGGATATAGTCTTTGGCTTGACTATCTTGTTAGTTTTCTTTCCCTCTGTGCCTCCTGTTTTAGATAGGATACCTTCAGCATCAAGTGAATGAAAAGCCACTCAAAGTGGCTTAAAAGTAAGAAATTTGGGCCAGGCATGGTGGTGCACACCTCTAATCCCAGCACTTGGGAGGCAGAGGCAGGCAGAGCTCTATGAGTTTGAGGCAAGCCTGGCCTACATAGCAAGTTTCAGGCCAACTGGGGCTACAGAGAGACTTTGTCTCAAAAAACCAACAAAAAAAAAAAAAAAAAAAAAAAAAAAGAAATCTGTCATAAGATCTTAAATGTAGGATAGTTTCCAAACTAGTAGATATACTGATTCATGGCTGTATGTTGCATACATATGTATAACCACGTAAATGCACGTGTGTGTAGGTGCACATGCATACACGTGCATGTGGATGCTGAAGTTAAGTATGTTCTCTCTCCACTTCATTCATTGAAGATGAGTCTCTCACTTAACCCAGAGCTCTCCAGTTCTGCCTAGTGTAGCTAGCCAGCTTGCCCCAGGGATTTCATCTCTGCCTTTCCCAGTGCTGAGATTAGAGATGGCTGCCAGGCCTGTTCCTCTTTTTGCTTCGGTTCTGGAAATTCCAATGCCAGTCCTCATGCACTGGAGGCCGGCCTGGACTCATGATCCTCCTTCCTCTGCTTTCTGAGTGCTGGGAGCAGGAGCGAGCATGCAGCCTTCTTCCACTCTTTTTTTTTCTTTTTTTGGTCTTTTTTGGGACACGGTCTCCCAATAGCCCCAGCTGGCCTTGAACTCACTATGTAGACCGGGCTGGCCTTGAACTTCCAGAGATCCGCCTGCCTCTGCCTCCCGAGTGCTGGGATTAGAGGCGTGCGCCACCACTCCCGGCTCTTCCACTCTTTTAGTGTAGTTCTCATGCTTATATGATGGCTGCAGCAGGTCCAGATGTATCCACTATTCAGGCAGCAATGACAGAGAGGAAGGAAGGGTGATGTCTATATCCATATATGTTTTAGGAATGAGGTAATCTTCCTCAGAAACTTCTACCTTAGGTCTCACTGAACAGAATATACCTCTACTCAGGTCTAACACAATCGTGACAAAGGGAATGTTAGATTAATTACAATTTCTTCACAAGGTTTAGGAAGTGTCCATACAAGCCCAGTGGAGGAGGGCTGATACCTGAATAAAAATGTGACAGCCAGGAAGGACAAGTGGTTCAGGGAAGGCAATCAACAGTGTTTACTACATTCCTGGAAATATCTTAATTATTGATCCTGACTTAATTACAGGCTCCCCAATGCTCATATCTTTAGGCCTCTGACTTTGCATTGACTGCAATTCTTCCTGTTTCCTTCTGTAGGAAGCTGTTGAGGAAGCTAGATTTTTGGAGTCATCCTAGGAAGTCATTATCTCTGTATTGGCAGTCTATCCTTTGTAAGTAAAGTGTTGGTATCTTTTTTTTTTAAAGACAGGGTCTTGCTGTGTAAAACTGGCTGGCTTATTATGTAGATCAGGTTTGTCTTGAACTCACAGAGCTCTGCCTGCCTCTGCCTGGGATTAAAAGTATGCACCACTATCCCCAGCTTGTGTGTTGGTATCATAGGGCATAAACAAAAAATCTATGATTCTTGTCTCTCTTATCTAGGGATGGGCTCTCTAGTCATCTGCAGGCTGCAGGTCTTAGATTTTTGGGTCCATCTTGGGAATTATTTTCTCTTGATTGGCAGTCTATCCTTTGTAAAGAAAGTGTTGGTATCTTTTTTTTTTTAAAGACAGGGTCTTGCTGTGTAAAACTGGCTGGCTTATTATGTAGATCAGGTTTGTCTTGAACTCACAGAGCTCTGCCTGCCTCTGCCTGGGATTAAAAGTATGCACCACTATCCCCAGCTTGTGTGTTGGTATCATAGGGCATAAACAAAAAATCTATGATTCTTGTCTCTCTTATCTAGGGATGGGCTCTCTAGTCATCTGCAGGCTGCAGGTTGTACTGAAGCTTCCTCCCTCCCCCTCCATCATCACCACCAAGGCTGATTGCTTCAGGGGACCACGTTGATCCTGAATTTAAATTAGATTCTCCCTTTGTGGTATTAGGATGAAAAGCCAGTTTCTATGCCCTTCAGTTAACTTCAAAGTCCGGAAGAGCAACCATATTCTGTCTTGTGCTTTGAAGAACAGAGAGGTCCAGTTTGTAGGGGAAGAAGCAAGTGCCCAGTGGTAAGTGGCTGAGAGAAGTCACAGTGAAATGGAGTGGGTGTCCTGGCTTGCTTCCTCTTGGTGTCAGTCCTTACCTGAGGGCTGGCTGTGTTTCTGTCCCTGTGTCCCATGGGGGTAAATTAGTATCCTCATAAACTCTCCTTTGGTTTAAAATAGTTCTCTGAAAAAAATATGGCACCCAGTTTCTTGTGAGCAGGACATTCATAGTGTAGACACAAGAGGGCACCCAGAGAAAAATTTTCAGTTGTAAACAGCTTGGGATCTGAATCATTACTCATTCTCTTGACTCTGCATTGATTTTACCATCCTCAGCCATGTGTTGCCTCCTGGGAATTCTCATCACTTCCTGACCCAGCTCCTCATAGGTATCAAGTTAATTTGGCCAAACTGGGACTCCAGTACCTAGGAGTCCCTCTGTCTCTGAGACTTGGTAGGGAGAGCTGAATCCGAGATGCAGAGGCTGGTTCATTCAGTGTATCTCTGCTCTCTGCCATTCTGAAAGACAGACAAAGGTGGTGGTGGGTTCCATGGGGCCTAGCTGTCCTCCCCCACCCCCTGGCTCTGCACCCAGTCCTTCTCCCCATGCACAGGCCATGCAGACCAAGAGTAACCCCAGACTGTAGAGTCTACTCTGACTGTTGAAAGTCTCTGGGTCCCAGCTTGGGTATTCTCCCTTTGTACCACGCTTAAGAGAGCTGTCTGCTGCTGTTCTCTGGTCTTCCAATTTCTGCTCATAGATGGAGTGCTTCAGCTTCTTCAGCAATAAACAGTGTCTTGTTGCCTATTCCAGAAGTCAGCAGAGCTTTGAGCATGTAATGAATCCTCAGTCAACATTTGCTAAATTAATGACCTTTAATTTAAAGAAATGAGAGACAGGGGAAGAGGAGAGGAGAAAAGAGACAGAAGAGCTGAAGCAGGGACAGGCACTCACACCTGGAATCTGAGTTCTTGGGAGGCTGAGACAGGAGGATTATATCCAAAGTGAGGCCAGTCTGGAGCACACAATGAGTTACAGTTCAATCTGGGCTGGAGAGTGAGACTCCATCTTAAACAGACCCGCATGGTGGCCCTGTAATCCCAGCAGTTGGGAAATGGAGGCAGGAGAATCAGGAGCTCAAGGTGAGTGATCCTTGGCTATGTAGTAAGTTTGAGACCAGCCTAGGCTACATTATGACTCTGTCTTACAAAACAAGAAAGAGATAAATCAAGGGCTGGTGAGATAGCTAACATTTAGAAGTGCTTACTGCTCTTCCAGAATGGCAGTTTGGTTCCTAACACCCAGATCAGGTGGCTCACAACTGCCTGTAACTCCTGCTTCAGGAAATAGATACCTTCTTCTGGTATCAGAACACACATGACATATACACATAGACACACATATACACATAGACACACACACACTCACGTAAATAAATAAAAATAAACTTTAAAAATTAAAACAAGCAAGTACATAAGCAAAAAAGAGCATAGAGAAATAGAAAAGGAGAGAGAAAGAGGGGCTGGGTGTGGTGCTGCATGCCTCTATCTCAGGACTCACAGGGACGAGGCAGGAGGATCAGGAATTTGAGGCTAGCCTAGACTACATGAGATTCTGTCTCTCAAAGAAGAAAAGACTAGGTCCCTTACTGAACTGGCCCAACTTGCTCAGATGGTGGGAATTATTTTCAGCACACTTTTGGCTAAGGGAAAAAAATGTTTTCTCATCTCTCATTACTGATTGATTAAAATAAATTTCCAAAGTATATTGCTCAGAAAAAAGGATGATGATTGAAATAGAGAAATGAAAGTAGCTTGTTTGACATCTTGCAGTATGAGAGGAAGTAAAGTTAAACCAGAATTAGAGATTTAAGTCCTGTTTTCCCTGACTATAGCTGTGTGCTCCATTATCAGCCCCTCCCTTTACTTCCATGACTTATCCTGCCTCCTCCACCCTGTCATGTAAGCATGAACCTGAGAGAAAGGAGGGGGAAGAGAGAGAGAGAGAGAGAGAGAGAGAGAGAGAGAGAGAGAGAGAGAGAGGGGGGGGGGGGGGGGGGGGGTGGGAGACGGAGAGTGTGCACGCATTTGTGTGTGCGTGCGTGTGTGTGTGTGTGTGTGTGTGTGTGTGTGTGGCTTGTGCACAGGCACACATGCATGTGTGTACGTACAGGTTGAAAGTATGGCTCTCCCAAAGGGAATGCATTCAGATCAATTCAATAGACGTCTACCGAGCATCCACATGCAAGAGAAACTGTCCTGCAGGCAGCAAGGGAGAGAAGAAGGCAGGGCCTTGTGGAATTACTCCTGGAGAATCTGTGTGCAAAGTTGCCATTCTTAGCCCAGTAAGGTGGCTCACACCTGTAATTGCAGCTCTTAGAACATGGAGGCAGAAGGATCAGAAGACAGCCTGTGCTACATGTGGCCCTGTCTCCAAATAAAGAGAAGAAAAGAAGTTACCACTCCTGGTATCACTGAACCCGCATTCTCGGTATTCTCAGTGCCCTATCTCTGTTTTGCTCTTCACTTGAGGGCTGGGTTTGTGGCTTCCTTGTGAACACATCTTCAAAGAGGCTTCAGGAGAGCTCAGCAGGTAGGGCTTGAGAGTATGGCCCATGGTAGAGCAGTTGCCAGGCGTGTGTGATGCTCTGAGTTCCAGTCCCAGTATTGACAAGTAAAAGAAAGTGGGAGGTGGAAGGTTGGAAGGTGGGTATTCTAGAACATACAGGCCTCATCCAAAAGTATTCTCCTTTCCTCCCTCCCTCGTGCTCCCTCCTTCCCTTCTCTTTTCCCCCCTCCAGTGTTCAGTATGCACCCAGGGCCTTATACATGCTATACAAATGCTCCACCACTGAGCTACATCCTCAGGCCCCAAATAATGTTTTATTAGTCACTACACACGTAGACTTTAAAATTTGCCAGTAATGCTGGTTGGCATGATGGCTCACAGCTGTAATCCCAGCATGTGGATGGCAGGGAGGAGGACTGCTTAGAGTTCCAGGCTATCCTGGGCTACATAGTAAGTTCCAGATCGGCCTGAGCTATAAGAGTGAGATGCTGTTTGAAAACACCATAATAAATAAATAGATTAAAAAAACCCCAGCAAATAGTTAACTGTTTTTTTTTTTTTTTTTTTTTTTTTTTTTTTTTTTTTGAGACAGTGTCTCATGATGCCCAGGCTGATCTTGAACTCTCTATGTAGCTGAGGATGACCCTGAGCTTCTGGTCTTCCTGCCTCCACCTCTCCAAGCACCAGGTTAGAGATATTCTCCACCACGTCCACTAAGAAGCTGTAGAATCTAGAACTCTGGACTCCACGCTTCCATCTGTATCTGCAGATAAAACTTCAGGACAGAGTGGGCATGTTGATCTCACTCAGGCAGCTGAGACAGGAGTAGTGCCACAAATTTGAGGCCATCTTGGGCTACATAATGAAGTCTAGGCTGGCTAGGGTTACCTACCTGAGGCCCTGTCTCAACTCCCACCCCTACACCCCCTCCCCCAAATCATGAAGTCCAAAGAATTTATATTTCCACAAACCTCCATTTGGTCATTCCCCTACTGAAAAGTCCAAAAATATATGAAAGAAGGTTACCAGGGCACTTATTTGGCTGAATCAGAATATTGGCAGCAGGGCCTAGAGATATGGATTCTCAAATCATCCCTGCTTGACTGTCACGGCCTCCAGAAATTGCCCTTTCAGATGCTCTGTTGATCTTGTACTCTACACTATAGCCACAAAGGCCCTCTGGAGAGAGAACCAGAGGAAAGTACAGGCCCTCTTCTCTAATAAACATTGATTTTTTAAAAAAAAGTCCTTCCTTCCTGGCCTTCAGGATCCACACCCAGCTGTTTGCTGATCTGTGCGGTTCCTGGGAAATGACTGTATTTCCAAGGCCAGGCAGCCCGCACATCCTCTGAGATGTTTAGGGCCCAACGGTGGGCCTATCTGAGATAGCCCTGATTTGCTCACTAAACATCATTGGCCCTATCAAACTGTGATCCAAACTTCAGAACCCTGAGTGGTGTTGGGAACTGTCTTCCTGGGTAATGGGACTGCATGTGTTCTTTCTGGGACCAATCTCAGGTGTGGCTACTTCCCATCTGACCCCAAAGCCTTGCCTGGCATGTCACAGCAGATGCTAGTTTTGTGACTAACTGTCATTCAGAATGTTTGAGGGGAGTTCTGTGGCTGTGTGGAATGGAACAGGAGCCTGTGATGGAGGGGGCTTTGAAGCTTGGCTTCGTCCTGATGAGGCCAGAGTCTGGAGAAGCTCTTGAGCTTCCATATAAAGGGGAAGACATTGCAGGGGGACAGCGGGGCAGTGGAGCACTGAAGAGCCTCTCAGCGGAGTGTGTTTTCTCTTCTTCCTCACTACTCACATCCTTTCACTCTCACCGCTCTGATACTCTGTCCGCTCTGATACTCCAACCTTCTGCAGATTTGGGAAGGCCTTCTTCAGTGTCACAGCCTTCTCCAAGTGAGCTTGGCCCCATAAAGCACTTCTTCCTCTCCCCTGTCTCTCATGACCAGGACTAAGCTCTCTGTCACCTGTAAAGCCTACTTCTAGACTGAGATGGAACACTTGCTGAGCACACAGGAAGTGCTAAGTACCAAGTACTGAATAAAGTAAACATGAAGAGTGCTTAGGGCAGTGTCTCCCTTGCTTAGGAAATCACAGCTATCACTTGCCACTGTAGTGCCATTTGTTCCTCACAGTGACCCTTCAGGGTCAAGACTGCTGGTGAGTGTCTTTTTGCAGGTGAAGAAACTGGGCCTCCCAATTCTGCCCTGGGAAATGGTGGAGGACAGTTTCCACTCATCCTGTGTGGCTTCAAAGACCATATTTTCCCACATACAACTGCTAAGATGTCAGTCTGAAATCTTACATTCAGAATAGAGGGAATAAAAAATTGCTAACTCCAGAGATATGAGCCCATATTTAATTTGTAAAAAAATTATTTATTTTTATTTTATGTGTATGAGTGTTTTGCTTGTATGTATGCATGAGCACCACATGAGTGCTTGGTGCCTGAGGAGGCCAGAAGAGGGCATCAGATTCCCTGGAACTGTAGTCACAGATGGATGTGAACTACTATGTGGGTACTAGGAACCAAACACAAGTCATTTGCAAGAGTGGCAAGTGCTGTTAACCACTGAACCACATCTCTAGCCCTTGCACATTTAATTTTTTGAACAGTGACACAACTAAGCCAGGGCACACTTGGAATCCCAGGATTTGGAAGGTTAAGTGTGGTTGCCGGCTGTGGCTGCTCTCCTCCGGCTATGGTCACTCTCCTGCTCTCTCAGCTCCTCTGATCAGTCGTCCGGTCTGGACCCCAAGCCTGGTGAGGAGTCTGCACCAGCATTGCCACATTCAGATGTAGGAGACCAGGTTCAGTCACAGATCTGGTTTATTGCAGCAAAGTAAAGGCTTATATAGGGGTAATAGTCCAATCATAACACAGCATATGGGATCCGTTAAAGTTAGCATGGCAGACTAGTATCCTATTACAATCTAGCAAGCCAGATGCCTTATTAGCATGATAAGTTTCAGTTTCTCTAAGTTTTGGATTCCTGGAAACCATGTGACTTACATAGTTTTCTCTCTGATAAGAAACAGGAAGCACTGCATTCCAGCACGATAGGTAAGGCAAAAGGCAAAATCAGTCACAAGATTTTCCACAACATCTCCCCCTCTGCTACTGTCTGCTGTGTTGTTGGCACCCCCAGCCGTTCCCTACTACTTGTCCATCTGGTGAATCTAGTCAGCCTATCTAGAGGTCTTTGTTTGCAAGGTAGAATGGCTTGGGAGGCAAGGGATTGATCCCTTATTGTGGGCCCCATCCTTCAAGATGGTGAGTTCTCTCGAGAACAGGCTGGGCCAACTCCATGCCAATCAGTGGGAGTCGAGGTTCTTTGCCTTTGCTTTATTGTCCCCACCTCAAGGGTCACCCAGCATTATGGACTGTGCCTGTCTTAGGCTGTCCCATCTTTTGGGATCTTACACATCATTGACTACCAGCCCTCAAAGGGTGAGTCCCCTGGTAGGGTCCGGCAGAGGGAGAGGCAGTCTATCAAGCTTTGGCCTGTGCAAAGGCCTCTTAAGGGGCTAAGAATTCAATAAAAGCAGATGGAGCGGGGTCGTCGGGGTCGTCCCATCTGGGGTAACGATGGGGATTAGGGAGTGGCAGGTTCTAGGCATTGGTCTCACAGTCTACCAACAGGAGTATATATCGCAGTCTGGCTCCGGCAGTCAGACTGTTGTCTCAGGTCCATTGCATGGTTGTTCCATAAGACTTTACACCTATGCTCAAGCATATTTTTTGTATCTCTATTATTATAGGTTGGTAAGGGCAAGGAACAGTGAGTCCTTGTTTTC
Organism: Nannospalax galili; assembly: GCF_000622305.1. Lineage (NCBI taxonomy): Eukaryota > Metazoa > Chordata > Mammalia > Rodentia > Spalacidae > Nannospalax > Nannospalax galili. Next base: position 868,038 of record NW_008354532.1, read on the forward strand.
AGAGACATGCCTTGAAAGATCTGGAGGTGGGGCAACAGCTAACTGAACCAGAGAAATACAAGTTTTAACAAAATTATCAAGACTCTTAACAATGCAGGGTCCAAAAATCAGGAGTTAGCAGTAATGATGGCACACATAATAAGGAACATAGACAAAGGTTTTCCTCTGGATTGAGGACTTAGCTTAGCTAATATCTCTGTTTGCAGAGAGAGATGTTTGAGGTCTCCCCAGGTTGGTGGCTTTCATGGTCTGTGACATTGGATCAGTCTCTTGGTGGTTGAAAGGTGCGCTGCTTCCTCCAGGGTCAGGGGTGCCATCTCCAAGGTTGGTGGTTGTGGAGGGAGGTTTTCCATTGCAGGCAATTCTGATGTTCTGGGCTGGGATCCAGAGGGGGGCTGGAACATTATCTGGAAAGACACAAGCTTAGCCTCGCCCTTGTGTTAATAATAGGTGTGGACCTTTCCATTCACTTGTGAGTGGGTCCTTCCATCTCACCATGGGAGCAGGAGTAGGCTGAGTGAATGCCCCTCAATGCTTTATTGCTGGTGGGAGGCCATTGGAGTCAAATGTTAGAAAGTTTAATACAAATAGGGCTCATTGTATAACAAAATTTGGGTCCTCTTATAGCAGGGGCCTTTCTCATTGTCTTCCCCTATTTTCTGTATTTGTTTAATGAGTGTTTGGTGGGAATGTTCAACAAACTCTTGACCCTGAGGATTGTAAGGGATACCAGTTATATGCCTAATATTCCAGTCAGAGCAAAAATGGCTGAAGGTAACAGAAACATTACAAGGACCATTATCTGTTTTTATTTGGAATTCCCATAAGGGCCATGGCATATTTGAAAGTCCTATGGCATGAGAAGCCATCTCATCAGAGCAGGCCAACACAAAATGAACATTGGAATAAGTTTCAATAATATGATGGATATACTTGAGCTTGCCAAAAGGAGAAAAATGAGTGACATCCATTTGCCATATCTTGTTGGGGCCAAGGCCTCTAGGGAGAGTTCTGGCAGGTTGTAATGGTCCCAGAGGTAGAAGAGGGGCACAAGAGGAGCAGGCATAGACCAAATGCTTGCAGCTCTGAATTGGTAGAGTGGGTAGAAGCGTATGTATAGCTTGGGGAGAAAGATGAAAACGGGCATGTAAGTCTCTAGCTTGTTGAATTATGGTGGAGTCTAGGGTGGTGCTCAGGACCAGTTTGTCAATGGTGGCACTGCCCTCTGCCAGAAGCCCCGGGAGATTGGTATGAGAGTGCAAGTGTTGAATATACCAAGGGGCAGATCACTGCTTGAGTAATAGTTTTAATGAAGAGAGCAACAAATCAAGGGGACTCTGGCGAGTTCGGAAAGCTGCAAAGGCCAGATGTTGTAGAGCCTGAATTACATAAGCACTGTCAGAAAAAATATTACAGGGAGTTGTAGGGAGATCCTGAAAGATCTGTAACATGGCTGAGAGCTCTCCGAGCTGTACAGATCCCTGGAAAGGGATAACCTTATGTGAGGAGAGTTGTCCTTTCTGGTGAATTACATAACCAAATTTGCATTTACTAGAATCAGTAAAGATTAGGGGAGCCTTAGGAAGAGGGTTATGCTTTGGGAATGCCTGGGGAAATAGGGACAGGGGAAGCTGTCTTATTCCTTGAAGGAGTTTATGTTTAGGATAATGATTGTTATATTTCCCCTGATAGACTAGTAGGAGAGTTTGGAAGCCAGGGTTGTCAAGGAACAATGACTGGAACATGTGAAGTGGAAGGAGAAGAACCAACAGTTCAGGTTCGCGGCCATACAGAAGGTGGGAGGTGTGGGCAAGTTTAAGGGATAGTATAGCTCATGCCTCCATAGCAGGGGTGACCTTGTGAAGTTGACTCCATGAAGAGTGGACCCATATCAGGGGACTCTGGGTCTGCCAGAGTGCTCCCAAAGGGGTGTTTTTAGTAGGAATAACTAGTGCTTGGATGGGCAACTTCTGCTGTATCCTATTTACAAATGCTTGGGACAGGTGAGAATTGATCATTGTGACAACATGTTGTGCCTTTGGAGAGAACTTGCGGGGAATGGAGACCATATCAGTACCCCACAAGAAGTCAAAGAGGGGTGTAAGCTCTTCTGTGGACATGGGTAAGAAGCCCCATATCCAATTGTTGCCACAGAGGGTCTGCACCTCTGAAAGGGTAACTGCATCTGGTAAGGTAAGAACAGGAGCTATGGGCCGGATGACATCTTGAATAGAGTGGCCCAAAAAAGTATAAGGGGCATATAACTGTATTTTATCTGCTGCAATAGTAAGACCTAATGCCTGGAGGTTTGTTTTGAGTTTTTGAAAAGCTCCTTGTACGATCTTAGGATCCTTATGGGCGATAAGAGTGTCATCCATATAATGTAAAATATAAACCTCAGTCAGCAAAGGTCTTCAGGCATGGGCCACATAGTATTGGCAGATTGTAGGACTGTTTTTCATGCCCTGAGGCAAAACCTTCCATTGATAGTGTTGAACTGGAAGGCTATGGTTAGTGGCAGGTATAGAGAAGGCAAAATAGGGCTTATCATCATCATGAAGAGGAATAGAGAAGAAACACTCCTTAATATCTATTATAATAATTGTGCATTCTTTGGGAATAGCAGTAGAGTGAGGCAGTCCCAGTTGAAGGGTCCCTAAAGGCTTCATATGCTCATTAATAGCCCTTAAATCATGTAAAAGTTTCCATTTGCCTGATTTCTTTTGTATTACAAAAATGGGAGAATGATGAGGACTAAGGGAGGGCTCGCTATGACCCAAGGATAATTGTTCCTGGACCAAAGAGATCAAGTGAGTTAATTTATGTAAAGGAAGAGGCCACTGCTCCACCCATATGGGAGCTTTAGTATCCCACATTAGTTTGATGGGGGGCAGCTTGGGCAGTGGAGTAGTGGCTGTTAGAATTGGGGGTGAGGGTGGGAGGCATTACCTAACCACTGATCTACAATGCAGTTGTCATAAAGGCTTTTTCATCTGTAGTTAAAACAGCTTCCATGCCGCGAAGGACATCTCTCCCCGACAAATTATGGGGAAGCCCCGTGGCTAACAGCTCCTGTGTTGCCGCTCAAATCAGTCCAGATTACCGGACATTGGACCTGTTGGGTGTTCTGTAAAGCCCCAACTCCTTGTATAGGGGCTCCAGGTTTTCAGTGCCAATGAGACAATGCTTCCTCTTGTCTGATTACAGTAATATCGGCCCCTGTATCAATTAGGCCTTTAAACTTATGGCCATCTAGGGAAAGTTGTATCCTAGGCTTATGTAAAGCAATAGGTATCGTCCATTGGACGTGGGGGGTTTATTCCTTACTTCCTCTCTTTGGGGCGGAGCTGAAAGGTGCCCATTGCCCGTTTAAAGGCACCTTTTGTATGGGTTTACCATCTGCATCCACCTTAGACCTGCATTCTCTTGCCCAATGAAAGCCTTTGTGGCATCTCAGCCATTTTGAAGGGGGAACCTGGCTCCTTTAGGCCTCTTTCATAATCTTATTAGGACAAGTATGTGACCAACTGCCCTGTCCCCTGCAGGCCCAACATTTGCCTTTGTCCATCTCGGCCTGCAGCTGATGAGCAGCCAGTGCCTCAGCAAGGGCCATGGCATGGGCCTGAGCGGTCCCCACATCTCGGCAGGCCAGAATCCATTCAGAGACATCCTTGTGTCTAACTATTGCAAGGTGATACTCTGTAGAGCAGCCTTCATATACAAGATCCTTGAGCAAGGCATCAGCAGCTCCCTGATGACTGATCTTTGTATTTATACTTTGTTGGCATCTCTCAACAAAATCAGAGAAAGACTCACCTGGTTTTTGTATCAATTTGGTTAATTTGGTATCACCATGAGTCGGCATACTTCGAAAAGCACGAAGTGCACAAAGCCATACTTGTTCAAAGTAGCGGGGAGGTCCCTGTGCCTGAGCTTGGGGGCTCTCAAAATTGCTGCATCCTACTGGAGCATCATCTGCAATGTTTTGGATGCTGGCATTTCTATTGCGCTCTGCCTGTTGTCCACATTTATCTTGGTAAGCAGCTTTCCATAAAAGGAAATCACCTCCCTGTAAGCAGGCACAGGTGATATTCTGCTAATCATAGGGGGTATTGGCCGAATGACTGATTGTATCTAATAACTGATCAAAACAGGGGGAGTGAATACCATCCTCAACTGCTGCCTTACAACAGCTTCCTTAAGGTATCATGAGAATATGGATTCCAGACATTGGGGTTCTGTTGTCCCTGATTGACAGTAACTGGGAAGAACTGTGGAAAATCTCCCACTGTATCATAGAAGAGGGGCCTAGGTGGGCAGGGCTTCCAGTCCTCCCCTGGGAGGGAGGAGTAGATGGACTTGGGGGAAACTTCCTTAAAGCCAGTATAAGATGGCGGAGGGTAGCCACTGTCCTATAATGGCGGAGAAGAAGCGGTCTTAACTTCCTGTTTTTCATCAAAGGATCTCTCAAACCCCAATTTCTCATTTTTTTATATCATCATTAGCAGTCATTGTTTCATCAGAATAAGAATCCTTTAGTTTGTTTTAACTGGAAATGCATGGGACAGGCTGTCCCCAGTGTCCTGTTGTGGTATTTGCTCATCTATCTCCTTTAATAGGAGATTGTCCTGTTCAGTGGCTTTGGGGGGAACTCCCCGAAGGGAGGCCAGAATGGCTGTCACAGTGGGGTAGAACAGCCCAGACTGTGGGTATCCCTCCCTGACTTCTCTACACTGGGCCAAGAATAGAATGCAAGCCCATTGCTTGGGATCTCAGCAACAAGAATCTGTAAGCCAGGGGACAAGAGCTAGTACTTCATCTAAAACCTTAGTTACATCCTTTTCTGTTACCCTAATATGCCTACTCCTGAGGAGAGGAACCAGTGCAGCAGCATGGGGGCTGGCAGCAGCTGGATGACTATTCCCCATACTGGAGGTCACTCACCCTGCAAGAAGTACCCAAAGGGACTCAGGAACCATTCAAGGAGATGATTAGCGAAGACAGGAGTGGCACGCCCAACCGAAGATTGCGAGCCAGAAGAAAAAGCAGAACAAAACAAAAGTGGCAAGCAACCACGGGAAAAGCACTGAGAAAGGGGCATCGGGAGCCCAAGGTGTTACAGCTCAGAGTGTTACAGCTAGCTCTGTGGGGAGGGGGGGTCCCAGCCCCACGTTTGGGTGCCAGCTGTGGCTGCTCTCCTCTGGCTATGGTTGCTCTCCTGCTCTCTCAGTTCCTCTGATCAGTCATCTGGTCCAGACCCCAGGGCTGGTGAGGAGTCTGTGCCAGTGTTGCCGCATTCAGATGAAGGAGACCAGGTTCAGTGACACAGATCTGCTTTATTGCAGGAAAGCACAGGCTTATATAGGGGTAATAGTCCAATCATAACACAGCATATGGGATCCCTTATTAGCATGACAGACTAGTATCCTAGTACAATCTAGCAGGCCAGATGATGTATTAGCATGATAAGTTTCAGTTTCTCTAAGTTTCGGATTCCTGGAAACCATGTGACTTACATAGTTTTCTCTCTGATAAGAAACAGGAAGCACTGCATTCCAGCATGATAGGTATATAAGGAAAAAGGCAAAATCAGTCACAAGATTTTCCACAATAGTCAAGGAGAATCACAAGTTCAAGGCCAGCCTAAGCTATATAGAAAGACCCTGTCTCAGAAAAATAAGGGCTGCCATGTGGCTCAGTTGGTACAGGGTAGGTTTGAGCACCAGCACCACAAGAAAAAAGTGACATAACCAATCAGTGATTTTTTTTTCTTTTTTTCTTCCCTTCCCTTCCCTTCCCCTTCCTTCCCCTTCCCCTCCCCTTCTCTTCCCTTCCCTTCCCTTCCCTTCCCCTTCCTTCCCCTTCCCCTCCACTTTTCTTCCCCCTCCACTTCTCTTCCCTTCCTTTCCCTTCCCTTTCTCTTTCCCTCCCCTCCCCTCCCCTTCCCTTTCTTCTTTCTTTCTTTTTTTTTCAGGCTCTGTGTTTTTCATGTGGCTCAGACTGACCTTGAACTTTCTATGTAATTGAAGCTGGCCTTGAACCCCTGGTCCTCTGCCTCTACATCCTGTGTGCTGGGATTTCAGGCATGTACTACTAAGCCCAGCAAATCGATGAATTTTAAAAACTTCCTCAGATCTATGGGGAAAGTGACAGATTAAACAGTGTTGAAAGCATGTTGCTAGTGGCTGACTTTGAATGATCATGTGCATTAGCTACTCTAGTAGCTATTTGGTTACTATGACCAAAATACTTGCCAGAACAACTTAAAAGGAAGAGAGATTTATTTTGGCTCATGGCTTCAGAGGGTTCAGTCCATATGCATTTGGCCCATGTACTTGGGCAGAACATCATGGAAGGGGAAATGTGTGGGAGGGCTCTTCAATTCATGGCCAGTCAGGAAACAGAGTTCATATCATGACCAGGAAACAGAGAACCATAATTCTGGTTCTTGGTTCACTTTCTGCTTTTATCTCTTTTATTTATTCAAGGCTCCAGCCCCATGGTATGGTACTGCCGACATTTAGGGTGGGTGTCCTCCTGTCCAGTTAATCCACTCTGGAAATAGATACACTCAGAAGTGTGCCTGGTCAGTCTCTTAGATAATGTAAATCCAGGAAGTTGTTAGTGAAGATTAACCATTACATGGCAGTTGGTGACAGATTACATGAAGCTCTGCTCTTGTATCTGTTTGAATTTTTCTTAGTTGGAAATATGGTGACATATACCTGGGATCCAGTACTTGGGAGGTTAAGAGGGCTGTGAGTCTGGACTACAGGGGGAATTCTATGTCAATTTGAGTTATACAAAATGTTTCTCAAAAACTTTTTTCCTTCTGTGAAGAGCTAAATAAAATAAAATAAAATAAAACAAAAACCCAACCAAAACACCTCATTTCACATCTGCAGATTTGGTGATTATATACTAATATACTAATCATTTGCTCATCTACTATTTTAAGATTAATAGGCTTATGTGGATAATTGATAGACTTCACATCTTTCTGTTACTTTGTGTATGTATGTTCATGTGTGTGCACATGTGTGTGAGAAAACATGTTTGAATATACATGTACACATCGAGGCCAGAGCTCAACCTTAGGTATTGTTTCTCAGAAGCTGTCCACTTTTAAAAGCTTTTAAAATTTTTATTTCTTATGTGTATGGGTATTTTATCTCCATGTATGTAAGTACACTTGTGCATGCAATGCCTATGGAGTCCAGAAGAGAGTGTCAGATCCTCTGGAACTGGAGTTATGGATGGTTGTTAGCTATCCTATGGGTGCTGAGAACTGAACTTGGTTCTTCTGCAAGAATAGCCAGTGCTCTTAACTGCAGAGCCATCTCTCCAGCCTCCACTTTGATTTTTGAGACAGTGTCTCTCACTGGTCTGGGTGCCAGCTAGTCTAGTCTGAATGGCTAGCAAGCACCAGGGTCTTCCTATGTCCACCTTCCCAGTGCTGGGACTACAAGTGCACACCACCATGCCTGGCTTTGTACGTGAGTTCTGAAGGTCAAGCTCAGCTCCTCACGCTTGCCTCAGTAAGCGCTTTAGCATCCCATTCTCTTTCTGTTACTTTTGAAGAAAACTCACTTTGTAGACCAGCCTGGCCTCAATATCACAGAGATCAGCCTGCTTCTGTGAATATTAGCTTTTTGTTTGTTTGAGTTTTTTTTTTTTTTTTTTTTGGTCTTTTTGAGACAGGGTCTCCCTATAGCCCCAGCTGTCCTGGAACTCACTATGTAGACCAGGCTGGCCTAGAACTCACAGAGATCCTCCTGCCTCTGCCTCCCGAGTGCTGGGATTAAAGACGTGTGCCACCACACCCAGCTTGTTTGAGTTTTTTTAAAAATATTTTATTTATTATTTTTATTTTATGTGTATGAATGTATTGTCTGCATGTATGTGACTGCACCCATGTCGTGCAATGCCACAGAGGTCAGAAGAGGGCTTCAAATTCCCCTGGAACTGGAGTTAAGGATGGTTCTTAGCTGCCATGTGGGTGCTGGGAATCGAACCCGGGTCCTCTGCAAGAGCAGTCAGTCCTCTTAACCTCTGAGCCATCTCTTCCAGCCCCAGTTTGTTTGAGTTTTTGAAACATTTCAATATATATCCCCCAGGTGGCTTCAGACTCCTGATCCTCCTGCCTCAATTTCCTGAGTGCTGGGATTATAGTTGTGTGTCATCATGCCTGGCCTAAATTTTTCACTTTTTAAATTATCAAAATAGTGAAAATTGGTATCTATTATGTAACATAAGACAAACATTCTCTTAAGCCTTAGTGCATATATGTATATATATAAATATTTTATTTTTATTTTATGTGTATGAGTGCATTGCCTGCATGTATGTGAGTGTACCCGTGTCGTGCAATGCCGCAGAGGTCAGAGGAGGGCTTCAGATTCCCCTAGAACTGGAGTTAAGGATGGTTAGTAGCTGCCATGTGAGTGCTGGGAATTGAACCCAGGTCCTCTGCAAGAGCAGTCAGAGCTCTTAACCACTGAGCTGTCTCTCCAGCCCCCTAAGTATATATTCTTAAATTATGATCATGATGTCATCTCTGTCTCACATATTGGAAACTGAGGCGTGGGGTAACTAACTGGCTGCAAGGCTCCAGGCTGGGGAGAGAGGAGACTTTGGACCTCAGGCATATATCTTAGGCCTGTGTGTACTATGCTGTCCCAGCTGAATGCACCATCTTCAAGTGAATATTCTTCTTAAGTCTTAGGAACCTAAACTACCTAAACTAGGAGAAGCCACACTAACCACAGCTTAGGTGGACTTAGAAATGCTCAGCACGCTCACTTGACAAGGACCGTGGCACGGGCGATCCAGGGTTGCTACAGGAGCTCTGTGATGTCCCTGAGAACCCAGGCGTCCTTCTGCTCAGCCATCTTCTGCTTTCAACTTCCACCATCATGATTCCCATTTCCATTGCTCAACACAGTGGCCTCACGCAGCCTCTCAAGAGAATTCTTGTTTCTCTGCTCCACAGGAAACAAAGTATTTCCTAGACTCTCCCAGCAGCCTTCCACTGTCACTTTGGCCAGAGCTTGTTCTAGGACTGCCTTCACTCTGAGAAAAGACACTGGGTATCCAGTAGATAGAGTGATGAGATTAGCAGACTGGCTTAACCCAGGGCATACCTGCCCGGCACATATCGAATGACTAGAAAATGCTGGGATATTACTATTATTAAAGAACAACCTATCTTTTTACTTGAAAAATTTTGGGACTATATCACAGGAAGCATCCCTTGGTTCTCAGAGCCCCATTTTAAACATTAATTGTCCCAGCCTTGTCCTACATTTCCAAGTTGGAAAGCCTTTGGAGTCTCTTCACAGCCTCTTCCTATCTATTTCTTTTTCCACAAAGTTCTGCATTCCTGCATCTTTCCTTCTGTCTTTTTTCTTTGTTTTCCTCTCCCCCCTCCCTGCCTTCTCCCTTTCTTTATTTTGAGAAAGGATCTCATGTAGTCCAGCCTGGCTTCTAACTTGCTTTGCAGCTAAGGAGGACCTTGACTTCTTGATACCCTCCTGCCTCAACCTTCTGAGTACTGGGATTACAGGTATATTACAGGCATGTGCCACTATTTCCAGTTTATTTGCAGTTGGGGGTCAAACCCAGGGCTCCATGTGTGTTAGGCAAGCACTCTAGCTACATTCCCTACCTCCTCTTTTCCCTTCTTTCTCCTTTCCTCCCTCCTTTTCCTTTGTTCCTTCCTTTGTTCATTCGTTCCTTCCCTCCTTTGGACAACAACTTTCCCAGTAGTCTTGGTTGGCCTAGAACTTGCTGTGCAGCCTAGGGTGGCCTCAAACTCTAAGTAATCCAGCCTTAGTCTTTCAAGAGTGGTAACTAGGGCTGGAGAGATGGCTCAGTGGTTAAGAACACTGGCTATTCTTGCAGAAGACCCAGGTTGGAATCACAGTAGCTAACAACTGTCCATAACTCCAGTTCCAGGGGATCTGACAGCCTCTTCTGTCCTCTGCAGGCATTGCATGACACAGGTACACTTATCTACATACAGGCAATACATACATACACATTAAATAAAAATAATAAATAAAAAATATTTTTAAAAAGAGTGTGAACCACCTGGCCCTTTTGTTTATCTCTTGTTTTTAAAGAGTTAACTAACAGATGTGTGTGTGTGTGTGTGTGTGTGTGTGTGTGTGTTGCATGGTTCTGGCTCAGCATCTCTCGTGAGGCTGAGATTGCAGGCAAGACTTTGGCTAAGGCTACACTCATTTGAAAGCTGTACTTGGGCTGGAGGATAACCCCTGCAGTGCCTCACTATATAGCTCAAGTTTGCCTGGAACTAGAGATCCTCCTACCTTGCCACTTCCCCGGGCTCTGTCCAGCAGAGCCCAGTAAAAACGACCACCAACGACCGGTTCAAACTTCTTCTCTCTCCTTTTTTATTGCCCGGTTCCTTCCCCTTTTATCTCCTTCTCCCTCCAATCACACCACATTCCGTAGGATACACAGTGCCTCACTATATAGCTCAAGTTTGCCTGGAACTAGAGATCCTCCTACCTTGCCACTTCCCCGGGCTCTGTCCAGCAGAGCCCAGTAAAAACGACCACCAACGACCGGTTCAAACTTCTTCTCTCTCCTTTTTTATTGCCCGGTTCCTTCCCCTTTTATCTCCTTCTCCCTCCAATCACACCACATTCCGTAGGATACACGAGCCAGATCGCCAGACAGGATTGGTCAGGACACTCTGTCCCCGAGCCCTTGTGCCAGCAGCCACACTTTCCTTCACTGCTGCGCATGCGCCATTAACTCGTCATGGGGCTTGGCAGGGTGCCCGGGCGCCATCTTGGGCACTCCCGCATGGGCCTGCTGTCCACAACTATGTTTAGGGATCAGGTTCAGCTGAAGTCAATGATGATGGTAGTTATTTCATGCAGAAGGTCCTGCTGTATAGCATCATCTTACTAAAGGACCTGGAATTTAAAAGAATGTGGTGCTAGGAGCTACATATGAAGGAGAACATATGTCATTTGTTTTCCTGAGTCTGTGTTACTTCACTTAGATAATAGTTTCTAGATCCACGCATTTGCCTCTAAATTTCATTATTTCATCTTTCTTTACTACTGAATAGAACTCCATTGTGTAAATATACCACATTTTTGTTAACCACT
>NW_008354532.1:883741-885259 GCF_000622305.1 Nannospalax galili
CCCAGCACTATTCCTACTGTATTCCTTGGAAGTGGACCCTTAAATGTAGTATCAAGCACCTGCACACCCATTGACGGGGTTAATACGAGTCAGGTGGCGGCACTGAGGTCCAATCCTGCACTTCCTGGGGTGGCTCTTGCGGGGGCAGCTCCTGCTGGAGCACCCGAGGTGTTCGGAACCCACCTCTGGGAATCTGCTGCATGATTGGCCACTGGGTTGGCACCGGGTTGCTCTGGAATTTGAGGTGGCTCAGGCTGCTAAGATTGGTTCCTGTCTGAGAGCTTTCCTGTAGCGCCCCATACATTTGAGGGCCCTGAGGCTGGGCCCTGCGTCCGTTTTTTGGACACACTCCATGCAGATTCGGTCCCAGGGGTCTCCCTTCCACGTCCCATTGTGATTTACAGTCTCCAGCCCAATGATTCCCTTTCCTGCATCTAGGACATATACCTGGAGGCCTTTGCACTGGAGCTCGCCCTCCCTGCCTCAGAGGGCAGTCTTTTTTAAAGTGCCCTGTTTGTCCACACTGGAAGCATCCTGGGGCCCTTTTCTCTCGCTGGGAGTTTCCATGCTTATACATTCCCGCCATGATGGCTGCAGCAAGTGCTTGTCCCTGTATGGTAAACTCATTAATATCTCTGCACAGTTTTATCCATACATCCAAACCTTGGGCTCTATAAGGTCAGAGGGCATCACGGCAGGGCTTGTTACCTTCCAACCAGTGGCATAGCTTCCTCTACATTTGGGAATACCCTGCCAGCCGTCTCCATCAATCTGGCCAGGAAATCTGCAAACGGCTCTGTTGGTCCCCGTAACACTTTGGACAAACTAGCACTGAGGTCCCCAGAGCCGGTGAGAGCCTTCCAGGCTTTTAGGGCATTATCATTAATTTGATTATATACCTGCCCTGGATATCTTATCTGATTATTTGCAAACTGCCCCGTCCCATAAGCATGTCTACACTCCAGGCAGGTTGACTGTTTCTGGCATTTTCTGCCGTGGTCTGATGAGAATAATCAAGGTAGGCAGCTTTCCACACTAAGTATTGACTTCCAGATAATACTGCCCTGCATAAATTGCCCCAGTCAAATGGGGTCATGCAAAATCTTTTAAGGCCCTCAACTTGGGTCAGGGTATATGCTGCTTGGGGGCCATAGCCAGAGACAGCTGTTTTAATCCTCTCTATAATCTTCCATTCCACTGGCTCATGGTATCTCTGATTATTATTGGTATGGTCCTCAAATACAGGAAAAGCAGAGGTGTACTGAATGTATTAGGAATTTATTAGGAATTTAGAAATCATAAATTAAAGATGAATATTAACTCTGTAAACTCTGAAACCAAACTGAACATTGCTGTGACACTGTGTGAAATAGATAAGTAGATAAGAAGCTAAGTCGTAACTCAGCAACCAAACAGAACCTATGTGAGTTGAGTGTCTGTGTGTTGGTGATAAGTGACCACAGGGTGTGAGCCATATCTCAAGAAAACACTGAAGTTACTGACGTAAGTCAGAAGGAC
>NW_008354532.1:885732-893822 GCF_000622305.1 Nannospalax galili
GACTAGAGAACCTCTCCACACGGAGTGCCTGAAGGCTTAACCTCTGGAAGGTACTCCAAGAGACTTTGGGACTCTTAACTGCTAGAGGACCGGGTTTCCCTTTGAGTGTTTGTATTGATGTGTGTTTGTTATGCTTTGACCTAGTAAACGCATAATGCAATCAAACAGTCGTGTGTGAGAATCTCTTCTGTCTGTTGTGCCTGTCCTAAGCTCTCCCGAGAAGCAGTGACACATTTTGGATGTCACACTCAAGCCAGTGGCTTGAGACACATTCAGGACAGTTACTATCAAGTGACTGCTCCCATTCAGGACACTATACCTAATTCTTCTTGTCCCCATATGTGAGAGAATGGTGTCCGCGCCACCCCGGACGGCACCGCCACAGGAGGACCTGGGAATCCTGACATGTACTGCGGTGGCAGCCCCCATCCAGGGGTAGTTATCCTTTGATTCATTAGCTTTTCAAGGCCACATCTTTGGTCTTCCTCCCCTCCCTTATCTTTAGTGGGTTCTCTAATGTTTAAATGCTGCATAACGGACTCCAGATCATCTGAGTCATGGCTTTCTGCATCCTCCTTTTCTGCGTTATCAGCCCTCTGAGAGTTTATGGAGCATTCCTCCTTTAGCTCCTCCAATGCCTGCTTGCCCTGTTTCAGATCCTCAATATATTTCCCCGATGTATCTGTCAGGCAGGAGAGGACCAAAGTCCAAACCGCCAAAACACCTCTGGGTAATTTCCCTTCCCTGCATCAAGCAGGTCACGCCCTAATTTTTCTCATGACTCCTTGTTAACTAGCCCTCTTCAACTAACCAAGGAGCCACTTCCCTGATTGCCTCAAGGAATGTTTCCACTGTGGAGTCCTTTAATTTTATTCCACAGGTTTTCAGCAACTGAATCAGAGCCTTTTGTACCTTAGGCTTAGCTTGTAAGTTTCCCATGTTTTTCCTTATGTAAATATATGCTTCCTCCTGTCTTTTTTTTTTTTTTTTCCAGGAGCTTCTCGGTCCCTATAAACCGGGCACTTTAAATTGCTAGCAAACCTTACCTTTCGTTTTTCTTTTACTTATGGTATTACAGTCACACTTTGCACTCTGAACAACAGGAAGGGACCACGAACAAAAACAGCAACAAAAAGAAAACAACCCTGGGGCAAGGAAAAACACTAAAACAAAAAAACTATCCATGAAGGAAGAAGCGAAAGTGAAAGCGAAAGCGAAAGTGAAAACGAAAGCAAAAGTGAAAGTAAAAGTGAGAATGAGAGGTTCCCCGTTGGGGCCACCAACTGCTGGTTCCCCCTCTGTCCAGCAGAGCCCAGTAAAAACGACCACCAAGGGCCAGTTCAAACTTCTTCTCTCTCCTTTTTTATTGCCCTGTTCCATCCCCTTTTATCTCCTTCTCCCTCCAATCACACCACATTCCGTAGGATACGCGAGCCAGATAGCTAGACAGGATTGGTCAGGACACTCTGTCCCTGAGCCCTTGTGCCAGCAGCCACACTTTCCTTCACTGCTGCCCATGCGCCATTAACTCGTCATGGGGCTTGGCAGGGTGCCCGGGCGCCATCTTGGGCACTCCCACGTGGGCCCGCTCTCCACACTACCTCAGTCTTCTGAGTGCTGGGATTACAGATATGTACCACAAATGAGCACTTTCTCTAGAGCAAGCTAGAGTACTTGTATGACTGTTCCTAGAGACCTTAGTTCCTGGTACTGGGGATTTGTTTTTGCTTTTTGTTTGTGCTGTGGATTGAATTTAGGGACTTGTACCTCTAGACAAGTGCTCTACCAATGAGCCCCACCCTCAGTCCCTCATAGTTCGGTTTTCTATCAGAGCATGTAGCCCCTTCATAAGAGTCCAGTTAAATGTGATTTATAATGTATTTGAAAAGTCAGTAAAACAAGGCTGGAGAGATGGTTCAGCAGTTAAAAGCACTGGCTACTCTTGCAGAGGACCCATTTGATTCCCAGTATGCGTATGGTGGCTAACAACTGTCTGCAACTCGTTTCAGGGAATCTGATACCCTTTTCTGGCTTCCATGTGCACTGCAAGACACAGTTATACTTACATACATGCAGACAAAACATTCATACACATAAAAATAAAAATAATCAGCAGGCCATGTTGGTGCCTGCCTTTAATCCCAGCACTCAGGAGGCAGTCAAGTAGATCTCTGTGAATTCCAGGCCAGCCTGGTATTACAAAAACAAGAAAAATAACCAACATAATTACCTTCCTACTTCTGTCCCTTAAAGCTTCATTTTCCTTCTCACAGACTCCTTTCTAGTTTTCTGACCCATAACCACACTTATTCCCACATAAATGCTCTTATATAATAATCAGAAGCTAGGATTCACTTATGAGAGAGAATGTGTGGTGTTTGCCTTTCTGAGCCTGGGTTATCTCACTGCATATAATAATTTCGAGAGACATCCATTTTCCTGCAAATTTCATTTTTCTTTATGACTAAATAAAATTCCATTGTATATATGTACCACATTTTTATTTTTCACTAATCTGTGGATGGACATCTGGGCTGATTTCATTTCCTTGCTATTGTGAACAGAGCATCAATAAACAAGACTTACTAGTATGTTCCTGGTAGGATTTACAGTCCTTTTGGCAAGTGCCCATGAGTGGCATAGTTGAATCTGTGGTAGTTCTATTTTTTAAAAAAATATTTTATTTTTTATTTTTATATTTTGTGTATGAGTACATTGCTACATGTATGTAAGTGCACCTGGGTTGAACAATGCCTGCAGAGTTCAGAAGAGGATGTCAGATCCCCTGGAACTGGAATTATGGATAGCTGTTAGATGCCATGTGGATGCTGGGATTTGAACACTGGTCTTCTGTAAGAGCTGTCAGCACTCTTAACCGCTGAGCCATCTCTCCAGTCCCGGTAGTTCTATTTTTAGTCTTTTGAGAAACCTCAATGCTAATATCTATACTGGCTGCACCAGTTTACACATCCACCAGCAGTGAATAAGAATTCTTTCTATACATTCAGGCCAGTATTTGTCATCATTTGTTTTCTTGATGATAGCTATTCAAACTGGGGTGAGATGGAATCTTAAATTAAGTAGTTTTAATTTGCATTTCCCTGATGGCTAAGGATATTAAACACTTGTTAAAATATTTATTGGCCATCTGTATTTCTTCTTTTGAGAACTACCTGTTTAACTCATTGGCCCATTTGATTTTTTTGATGTTTAATTTTTGTAATTCTTTACATTTCTAGATATTAATCCCTTGTAAAAAGCATAGCTGGCAAAGGTTTTCTCCCAACCTGTAGACTAGTCTGTTCAGCTTGCTGATGGTTTCCTTTACTGTGCAGAAGCTTTTTAATTTCATACAATTTCATCTGTCAATTCTTAGGGTTATTTCCTGAGCTACTGGAGTCACTTTAGAAAGTTCGTGCCAATGCCTATATCTTGAAGTGATCTTTTCTCTAGCAATTTCAGCATTTCAGACTTAAATAAGGTCTCTGATCTATTTTGGTTTTTGTGCAGGGAGAGGAAGCTATCTAATTTCATTAGTCAACAGGTGAATATCCAGTTTTTCAGCATCATTTGTTGGATAGGTTCTTTTTTCTCCCAGTGTATATTTTTGACACCTTCATCAAAAATTAGATGGCCATAGCTGTGTGGGTTTGTCTTTGCTATGTTCTACTGTTATGTTCCATTGGCCTACATGTCTGTTTTTGTCAGTAAGTCTTTGTAGTATAATTTGAGGCTAGGTATTGTAATATTTCTGACAGTGTTCTTTTGCATAGGACTGCTTTGGCTATCCATGATCTTTTGCGTTTCCATATGATTTTTAGGATTTTTTTCTAGTTCTGTGAAAAATACCATTGGAATTTTGACGAGGATTTCACTGAGTTTGTAGATTACTTTTGGTAGTATAGCCATTTTTTTGTTTTGTTATGTTTTTGATCTTTTTGAGACAGGGTCTCCCTATAGTCCCAGCTGGCCTGGAACTCACACTGTAGACCAGGCTGGCCTCAAACTCCCAGAGATCTACCTGCTTCTGCCTCCCAAGTGCTGGGATTAAGTGCCACCGTACCCAGCCTAGTATAGCCATTTTTACAATATTAATTCTGCCAAGTCAGGAGAACTGAAGGTCTTTCCAACATCTTGTGTCTTCTTCAATTTATTTTTTCAGTGTTTTAAAGTGTTCATTATAGAGTTCTTTCATCTCCTTGATTAGGCTTATTTTGTTTTTGTTTTTGTTTTTTTGAAGATATTGTGAGTGGGACATTTTCCCTAATTTCTTAGCAATTTTGTTATTGTTATATACAAAAGCTTCTGCTGTTTGTTTGTTTTATTTTGTTTTTGAAACAGGGTTTCCCTGTAGCCCCAGCTGGCCTGGAACTTGCAGGCCCTGACCTCACATTGGTCAACCTGCCTCTGCCTCCAGAGTGCTAGGATTAAAAGTATGTACTACTATGCCTGGCTAAATTTTTTTTTAAATTTGTCTTTATTTTATGTGTATGAGTGTTTTGACTGCATGTATGTAAGTGCACCCATTGTGCAATGCCTGTGAAAAAGTTGCTGTTTTTAATTAGCATATTTTAATTATATAAGTTTCATTATGACATTTTCTTTCTTTTTTTTTTTTTCCTCTTTTTGAGACAAGGTTTCCCTGTAGTCCCAGTTGGCATGGAACTCACTATGTAGACCAGGATGCCTTGAACTCACAGAGATCTGCCTGCCTCTGCCTCCCGAGTGCTAGGATTAAAGGTGTGCACCACCATGCTTGGCCTTCATTATGACATTTGCATACATGTACATAATGTATTTTGATCATATCCACCTCCAATTACCATCTCTTGTCCCCTCACATTCCCACTGATCCACTTCCTCTTCCCAACTGGTCCTACTTTTACGCCCTTTTTTTTTTGGCAATCTGATGAGTCTAATTAGAGATGCTTACAGAAGCATGAGTGAGGGGAATGTGGGCAACTTATCAGTGGCTAACATACCATAATGCTCCACCTGTGGTGGTTAATCTTGTCCAATTGATGGATGGAGAATAGCCATGGAAACAAATCTCTGGATAAATCTGTGAAGAATTATCTAGACTAAGTTAATTGAGGTGGGAAGATCCACCCTAAATGTGGGTGGGACCAATCCATGGGCTGGAATCCCAAACTGAATAAAAAGGAGAAAGTAATTTGAGCACAAGGATTCATCACTCTCTGCTTCCTGCCAGCTGCCTTATGTTCCTATTGTCATGACTTGGACATGATGGACTGAATCCCCTGGAACTGTAAGCCCAAAAAAATATTTTCTTAGCTTGCCTTTGTCAGGTATTTTGTCACAGCAATGAGACAAGTAATGAATATAGGAAATTGCTGCTGAGAAGTAGGGCCATTATTGTGCTAAACTTGACCACAAGGTTCACAGGCCTTTGGAATTGGTTTGCAGGAGGAACATGAAAGAATTTGGAACATTGAGCTAGAAAAGCCCTAGACTGCAGAGCTTAATGGGCTATTCTGATAGGAGTTTAGAAGACTAGAATGCGATGAGAATGCTGAAAGAAATGCAGATAGTGGAGGCCTGACTCTGGCTCATCACATGAACTGTATTTGAAGTGGGCTAGAGGTCATTCATGCTACATTCTGACAAAGAATCCGACTTCTTTTGCCTGTGTCCTGAGAATTTGAGTGAGACTGAACATAAAAGTAATAGACTAATTTGTTTGGTGAAGGAAATTCAAGACAGGATAGTGTTCAGGCTGTGACACAGCTGTTGCTTCTAGCTCTTATCTGGGTCTACAGTGAGAGAAAGCAAACAGTAGAGCAGGAAGATATTAAAAATGCATGCAGTCAATTTTCATTATTTTTAATTATGTGTATGTTGGTGTGTGGGGGTATGAGTACATGTATGCAGATGCCTTTGGAGGCCAGAGGCATCAGATCCGTATGAAACTGGGGTTACAGGCAGTTGTGAGCTATCCAACAAGGGTGCTGTGAACTGAACACAGATCTCTGCAAGAACAGTATGTGCTTTTAACTACTGAGTCATCTTTCCAGCCCCCTCTCTGATTTTTTAATGTGAGTACCTATAGTTATAAACTCTCCTCTTAGTACTGATGTGGCTGTAGCTTTGTTTCTGGTAGAAAGTGATATAATTTTCACTTGCTTCTATGAATTTTTTAGTTTCCCCCCTGATTTCTTCAATGCTCCAGCATTTATTCAAAAGTGCATTATTTAAGCCAGGCATGGTGGCATATCCCTTTAATCCCAGCAGTTGGGAGGCAGAGGAGTCAAATCTCTGTGAGATTGAGACCAGCCTAGTATACATAGATTTCCAGGCCAGTTGGGGCTATAGAGAGACCCTATCTCAAAAAAAGAAAACAAACAAATAGAACAAAACAATGAAACAGCAACAACAAAACCCAAAAAGTGTATTGTCTTTACATATTTGCGTAGTCTCTAAGACTTCTCTTGTTGATTTTTACTTTTATTTCACTGTGGTCCAGTAAGAAGATACAAGGAACTGTGTTTGTATTTATGAAAGCTTGCTTTGTAGCCTAAAATGTGATCTATTTTAGAGAAGTTTCCATGTCTTGATGAGAAGAATGTGTATTCCTTTATCTGTTGTGTGGAATATTTTGTAAGTACCTGTTAAATTAGTTGATCTATGGTGTAATTTACATCTGAAGTTTCTTTTTCAATCTTTATTCTTTCTTTCTTAAATCAGTTTAATTCAAAAATCTCCAACAATGACAACTCATAAAAATCGCAGTTAAAAAAAAAAAAAAAGCCAAGCACAGAAGGAACCGTATGGAGATGGAAAAAAGCCCTACCAGAAGCCATGTGATTATTAAATGAAAATCCCAGTGCCAGAGGTGGGTTGTCCCTCCATGAGCTATTGGCCAGAGGGACCCTAGAGTTCCCCCAAATAATAAAGGCCATTGCCAATAATGCTGGTTGTACAGCAGAAGTGGCCAGTAAAACCCTGTTGCTGAAGACACTACATGATGTGAGTTCAGGAGAGGGAGAACTCAAACTTGGGCTAAGCTGGAAACTTCCTGCCACTGGATGGGTGGCTTTCATGGTGCCAAAAGGCGACATGCAGATGGCTGGGGAGAACTATTCCCTATAATTCTGCTTAACAATGGGCCACACATGCTGCACTACTAACATGCCAAACAAGGTGTTCCTGCTGGTGCAATAGTGGAGCATCTAGTGTATGTACAATGAGCAAATTTTTGATTGGATATATTACCCACTCTTAGAGGTGGAACACACATCTGGTACTGTAGACCAGACCAATCCCCTGTGGCAGGGGGGATATAGACCCCAGTGGAAAGCCACTGCAATTGTTTTGTTGGATGGATGTGATGCACCTGCTGAAGTATGGTCCAAGTATTTATGTTTATACCCATAGATTAAGTTATTATAACAGCCACTGTTTAGATATTCTTCTTGCTGTTTGTGTTTTTATAGTAGATGGAATCCCACTGAAATGGGCCAACAACCCAGGGAAAACAGTTGATGCAGAGACCAAAAGTTTGTGCCTTGCCACAGTGGGAAGAAGAGCACCCCACACCTATCACCCCCACCAAAGTTCAGGGACTTTTGCTGAAGAGGTTGGTGGAAACAATGTAAGAGCCAGAGGAAGGGGTAGAGGGTTAACTGAACGTGTCCTCTGATCACTATTACCAACAAGCTATAGTCACACCTCCTTTCCGTGCTTGTCAAGGAGTTGGTGGGGGAGTCAATTACCCCTCCCACCCATCAGTTGACCTTAGCTGCATGTGGGGGAGGAACTAAGGATATATAAGCAGAGAATGCCATGAGGCACCTCTCTCACCATTTTGTGTGGCTGTTGGGAAGTCACGTGATCTATATATTTGAGTGTAGAATTTGCAGTGCAGCTGTAAATGGGGGGGGTTGTCCACTCTTCTGTAAATAACCCCCCACCCTATGCTTTGTTAGCAAGCCCAATAAACTTGTTAGGATTTCCCCCCCCCTCCAAAAAGAACAGAGCTAATGGAAACCTTCATTTTTCCACCAAAGTTGACCCCATGTTGGCAAATCATTTGGTCTTTGATTTCTTATTCCTATTTTCCCCTTTAAACT
>NW_008354532.1:893986-898243 GCF_000622305.1 Nannospalax galili
CTGCAGCAAACTCCAAACATCAAACCTTCAAGGGAAATCTGTGGGGGTATTGCAGTCTGTATTTTTTGTTTTGTTTTGTTTTGAGACAGAGTCTCATGTAGTTTTTAAGACAAAGGTTTTTGTAGCTGAGGTTTCAGACTCTCTATGTAAGCGATGATGATTTAAAAAAAAATTTATTTTAGATATCACTATGTAGCCCTGGCTGGCCTAGAAAACACAGAGCTCTGCTGGTTTCTGCCTCTGAGTGTCAGAATAAAAGGCATATGCCACCATGCTCAGCTATTTTGAACTTCTGGTCCTCCTGCCTCTATCTCCTAAGTGTTAGGATTAAAAGCACACACTCTTATGATCTGTTTATGTGGTGCTGGGGATTGAACCCAGGGCTTCATGCATGGTAGGCAAGCACTCTACCAACTGAGCTACATCTCTAATTCCTAAATGAGTGGATTTCATTACAACATTTTTTATACAAGTATATATTTGTACTTTCTTCATAGTCATCCCTGTTATCCCGCTCTTGTCCTCTTATTTCAATATCACTTCTCATAGTTTCAAAGCATATTCACCTATCTAAAGTTTATTATTATTATTTTGTGTGTATAACTATGTGTGTATGCATGTGGAAAACAGAGGACACTCATAGGAGTTGATTCTCTCTCCACCATGTGGGTCCCAGGGATTGAACTCAGGCTCTTAGGCTTGGTGGCAAGCACTTTTACCTGTTGCACCTTATCACTAGCTCTAACGATATGTGGTGTTTCTAAGTCACATTATAGTTATACCTGAATAAAGAAGTAATTTGACTCAACATTCATTTTCAGGTGTGGACCTGAAGTCTGTTCCTTCTCAGTGTTCTTGAGACAGGCTCCACTCATACTTTATTGAAGCAATATTTCCAGCATCAATTGGGGAAGTAGAAGCTAGGGTCCATCCTTACCAGAGAATCCTGCCCTTTAAGTCCTTGGTCTAGAATATTTCACACACAGCATTTCTGGCCGGCTTCTCCATTATTCTCATTGTGTGTAATGAGCATAGCACGTTGCTTCTAGTACTTTGATATGTTAGTCAAGCACATGCACATTCACTCACTATTTTGGGTGGAGGATAAGGTGGGCTCCTACAGGATTAAGGTTATATGCCTAGGTCACAAGAGCACATGGTTCAGTGAGCTTATTCACATTATAAATAAGCTTTTTGGTTGCAAGGTTAAGTGAAAATCATTAGTTCAGATTATGGCCATATTCTAAAAGTCATTACTATATTGATAGACCCTTAAAGTAATTTTAAAAAACATTCATTTTTTAAAGATTTATTTTCTTAAAGATTTATTTGTTATTTAATGTATGTGTATGTGTCTGTGTGTGTTTACATGCACTATGTGCATGCAGGTGCCCTCAGAAGCCAGAAGAGGGTGTTGGATCCCCTGGAGCTGGTGGCATAGGTAGTTGTAAGTCACCTCATGTGGAGGATGGGAACCAAACCTGGGTCCTCTGCAAGAGTAGTTTGTATTTTTAACCACTGAGCTACCTGTCCAGACTTTCTTACACTTATAGGCTAGCATGAAATTAAAATTTCACATGGACCTAGTCAGATAAATCTTTGAATTCATACTTTTCAGGGCAATATTGTAAGACCCCAAGGGCCTCATGTACTAAGATGTATAAAGACAGGCCTTTTCCCTATTCTTAGAACCAATGCTCTGTGCATGCTCACAGGAAGAATTCAAATCTAGTGTCAGGCTGAGGCTCCATGACTGACTGTTCCAGATTAGGATATGGTAGAGGAAGCTTTGCTTGTGCTAGTCAGAACCAATTAGTAATCTCCATGTCCTTCTATAATCCTTTAAGGTATTTTTCTTTATCTGCACCAGGGAAACTATTATTCTTTCCTCCTAATATATGTAGATCAGATGTCATGTGAAGGGTCAAGAACACTGGCTCCTGTGAAGTGGATGCTAACAAAATGCCTTAAAAATGACTCCATTGGCTCTCTTTGCCACATCTTCTGTGACAATGAAGGCCATTCTCAGAAATCAGACTGTGACTATCCCAGAAAATGTTGATAGCACCCTGAAGGGATGCAGTTATTGTGAAGGGCTGAGAGGAGCCTTCTGGAGGGACTTCAGTCACATCAATTCAGAACTCTGTCTCCTTGGAAAGAAAAAATAGAGACTCTGGGCTGACAAACTGTGGGGAAACAGGAAAGAACTGGCTACTGTACAAACTGTCTGTAGTCATGTCCAGGACACGATCAAGGGTGTCACATTGGGCTTCTGTTACAAGATGAGCTCTGTGTATGCTCACCTCTTCATCAACACTGTCATTGGGAGACTGGGTCTCTGGTTGAAATCCAAGATTTCTTAGGTGAGAAATACATTCACAGGGTTCTGCTGAGGACAGGTATTGCTTGTACTGTTCCTCAAGCCCAGGAGGATGAATTAGGCTTTGAAGGAAATGATATTGAACTTATTTCAATTTCAGCAGCTTTATTTCATCAAGCCACAATAATTAAAAACAAGGATATGAGAAAAAAATTTGGATGGCATCTGTATTAGTCACCTTTCTGTTGCCGAGATAGAAACACTGACCAAAGCAGCTTATGGATCCAGGCGGATTACAGTTCATCATGGTGGAGCGGCATGGTGGCAGGAAGTGGCTGGGACAAGAGCAGACAGCAGAGCAATCACATCTTTAAGTGGGCATAGGACGCAAGAGAGCAACTTGAGATCCAGCAAGGCTTAAGCACTCTCTAAGCCCACTCCCAGTAATGTGCTTTCTCCAACATGGTCACCCCTTCTAAGACCTCCCAAAACAGCATCACCAACTGGAGACAAAATGTCCAAATACTTGGAGCCTATGGGGTACATTCTCATTCCAACCAGTAGATTCCACTCCCTGATTCCCATAGGCTCATGACCATATAAAATGCAAAATGCATTTAGTCCAGCCTTAAAAGTCTCCATAGTCTGCCCCCACCTTCCTCTGCTTCCCTGGGCCTGCAGAGCCCACAGGCCTCTCTCCAACCCACATGCCTCTCTCGGGGTAAGTCGATTGCACCCTCTGTGCCTTGACTCACCCAGCCACATTCACCCTCCCATCTCCTTGCTGGTCTTTCCTCCTAGCCTGGGTCCTGTCCCATTCCTTCTCTTGGTGCCCCAGACACCTGGGGAACCACCACTGCTTCCTTATCATTTGCATCCAGAACACAAAAAGAAATTGAAACAGCAATATAAAACATCCCAACTAAAAAAAGCCCAGGACCAGATGGATTTACAGCAGAATTCATCAGACATTTAAAGAAGATCTACATCTAATACTACTTAATTTATTCAAAAAGATAGAAATGAAGGGAGAACTTCTAAATTCCTTCTGTGAAGCCAGCATCACTCTAATAAGTCAGCTTTATCCCAGAGATGCAGAGATGGTTCAATATACATAAGGCAACAAAAGTCATAAATCATATAAATGGACTCAAAGACAAGAACCATATGGTCATATCTCCCCAAAGCTCCACTGCCTAAGTGGTAAATAGGTTTCAGCATATGAATTTTGAGGTATACAAACATTCAGACCATGTGCTGGATAGCTTTAGTGTCAACTAGACACACCTAGGTTGACGGAACCTCAATTAGGGAATTGCCTCCATTGGACTGGCCTGTGGCCATGTCTTTGGAGCATTTTGTTGATTGTTGAGTGATGTGGCAGGGTCCAGCCCACTATGGATAGTGCCACCCCCGGGCAGGTGGGCCTATGTTGCATAAGAAAGCAAGGTAAGCATGGGCCAGGGAAGCAAACCAGTAAGCAGACAAGGCTGTCCACTATCTCCACTCCTCTTTAACATAGAGCTTGGAACTCTTGCAAGAGCAATAAGACAAGAGAAGGAAATGAGTAATAATTGGAAAAGAAGAGATCAAATTATCACTTTTTGCAGATGATGTGAAATTATATATGAGACACCAAAAATTCCACCAGAAAACTCCTAGAAATTATTAACACGTTCAGTAAAGTGGCAGGTTACAGAATTAACCTACAAAAGTCTGTAGCCTTTCTATATACCAATAACAAGAAATCAGAGAAGGAGCACATGGAAACACTCCCCTTCACAGTAGCTGAAAAAAAAAAAAAAAGAAAATATCTTGGAATAAACTTCAAAGACATTAAAGACCTCTACAATGAAAATTTTAAATCTTAAAGAAAGAGAATTGAGGAAGACATCAGAAGATGGAAGGACCTCCCATGCTCATGGATTAGAAGAATA
>NW_008354532.1:898550-900507 GCF_000622305.1 Nannospalax galili
TTGAAGACCCAAATATGAGTAAATGCAATTTCAGCGACCTGATATTTGACAAAGGGGCCAAGAATATTCACTGGAGGAAAGACAGCACATTCAGCAAATTGTGCTGGCAAAACTGGATCTCACCTGTAGAGGAAGGAAACTAAACCCCAATCTTTCACCCTGAACAAAAGTCAATTCCAAATGGATCAAAGACCTCAATGTAAAGCCTGAAACTCTGAAACTGCTAGAAGAAAACATTGGCAAAAACCTACAAGATATAGGTGTAGGAAAGGGTTTTCTAAACCAGACATCAATTGCTCAGGAAACAAGGGCAAGAATTAACAAATGGGACCTCATTAAACTAAAAAGCTTCTATACATCAAAGGAGGCAACCAGGGAAGTGAACAGAAAACCCACAGAATGGGAGAAAATCTTCACCAGCGACCCATCTGACAGAGGTTTAATATCCAGAATATATAACGAGTTCAAAAAACAGAGATTCAAGACAAGAAGTAAGCCAATTAAAAGATGGGTTAAGGAGCTGAACAGAGAGTTCTCAAAAGAAGAAGTAAAAATGGCTATGAAGCATCTTAAAAGATGTTCAACATCACTAATAATTAGGGAAATGAAAATTAAAACCACTTTAAGACTTCATCTTACCCCAGTCAGACTGGCTAAGATCAAGAAAACAAATGATACCAAATGTTGGAGAGGATGTGGGGAAAGGGGAACACTCATCCACTGCTGGTGGGGCTGCAAACTGGTTCAACCCCTATGGAAAGCAGTGTGGAGAACTCTTAAAAAATTAAAAATGAACCTACCATTTGACCCAGTTATACCACTCCTTGGCATATACCTATAGAACTCATCCTATTGCAGAGACACTTGTATATCCATGTTTGTTGCTGCTCTTTTCACAATAGCTAAGAGATGGAAGCAACCTAGGTGTACCTCAATTGATGAGTGGATAATGAAAATGTGGTTCATATATATGATGGAGTTTTACTAAGCAGTAAAGAAAGATGAAATCATGAATTTTGCAGGTAAATGGATGGAACTAGAAACTGTTATACTAAGTGAAGTAACATAGACTCAGAACAAAAAATCGACACATGTTCTCCCTCCTATGTGGGTCCTAGAACCAAACCCTGATAAGTGAGTATGTATCCAGACATAACTACAGGAACCAGGATAATGGAAAGAAAACAGGGAGGTAAAGGAAAAGAAATAACCTGAAAGAGAGAACCTGAAAGAGAAGAACAGTAGGAAACAGGCCTTAATAAGGGAGATATGGATAAAAATTGGGTTACTTTAAGGGAGGGGGGAGGGAAGGGAATACAAAGAACCTAGGGGATAAAGGGAAAGAAGGAGCTCAAGAGAGGTAGGACTGTAGGAGAAGGGTATTATTAAGGGAGAAAGGGGGGAAATGGGGGCTCCTTAAATGGGAAAACCCTGATGGAGGGGTGAGACAATGCAAGAGATAAGTAATGCCTAGCTAGTTTTGAAAACCAGAGGGAACCATATTATTCCTACAATGTACTGACAAATTATACATAGCAGATCAAGAAATATATCTCTAGGTAAGGTTTATCTGAGAACAATTGGTCTTTGCCCAAGATTTATCTACATGACACACAGTAATTAAAAGTACCAGACTGGTGGAACTAATCTTCTTGGGTGTTTAACAGACATACTTTGAGGCCTATAATAATTTGGTCAGAGGGACATAAAAGACAGTTTTTGTTCCTTGCCCTCCTAGGTCAGCTAGTTCCAGGGGACTATGAGCTTATCTCAAAATGTCCTGTAATTGTGGTGGGTCATCCGCCCTTTTGATCAAGGAGGCCAAGGAGACCCCACCAGATGGACTTGAACCAGTGTCCAGTCTACAAAGAGGAGGGTCAACTCAAAGGAATCACTTCTTCCATGCTTCCAAGCGAAGCCAACCATGGTTGAGCAGGACCTTTGACTTATCTTCATA
>NW_008354532.1:901646-917288 GCF_000622305.1 Nannospalax galili
AAAAACATTACCATTGAAATCTACCTGATGACTTTATATCCATGCTCAGATGCCAAGGAGCTCAGAAAGTAACCGACTGTGACTAGTAATAATCAGATATATAGGGAGTAGAAACGCATGTGCATTTTAGTGTCAATTGTATTAAAAATGAATTTTTTTGTATGAAACTATTTTAATAATGAAATGGAGATCTTTTTTAAGGTTTAATACCTCATTTAATGTTATGTCTTATAGGGTTTATACTGAGTACAGTATTGTATGACTGTAATAATTCAACTGTAAACCTAAAAATTTACAGCCAATTTTGAAAGAGATGCATCTTAGTTCTGGAAATTGTTATTGAATATGTCAATGCTGTTGTAATGAAATGCTTCTTCTAAGTATGTGGATATTAAATAAATAATTTTAAAAAAAGTCTCCATAGTCTTTACCAGTCTTAGTACTACTTAAAAAATCCACAATCCAAATTCTCTTCTGAAATTCAGGGAAATCACTTAACTGTAAGCTTCTGTAAAACCAAAAGACAAATTACATACTGCCGACAGTGAAACTGAATACACATTCCTATTACGAAATGGAGGAATAGAGGCATCAGAGGAAATACTAACCAAAACAAGACTGAAAACTAGTAGGACAAACACCAAATCCAGTAGCTCCATGTCCAACTTCTGGAAATTTACTTCCAAAGGGTTTAGATGGCTCAGCCTCTCCAGCTTTGCTGTGTGCAACATACATCTCTCTTGGCTGGTACCACTCCCTGTGTGCAGGTCTTCTTAGCAGATGCCTCACAGCTCTGGCATCACGAATGTCTTCCTGGGGTCCCATTGCCAAGCAGGCTTCACCTTTACAGCTTCACACAATGGCCCACTGGGGCTACTTTATGCAGAGGAACCCCTGCTTCATGCTGCCTGGACTCAGGTTGCTCTCTGAAACCATGGAGGAAGAACTGATGACCCCTTCACTCTTGCAGTCTTCATGCCACTAAAGCCAGCACCAGGTGAATGACATTGCCAAGTTTGGCTGCAAGATTGGAATGGACCCCAGTCCGTTTTATCCATTTTAGAAGCTTTTTTCTTCAGTGGCCCCTGCAGCATTTCCCTTTCAAAAATTGGAGGCTTAGTTGGGTGTGGTCTTGTCCTGGAAGCACTCTCTCCATTGTTTAAGGGAAAATCTCTAGGCCTCTCCTTGATCACTTTGATCTCCTTATCCTTTAAAGGGATCCTCTCCGGCACATGCCTCCACTCCAAGATTTATCTTCCCAGTGTTCTTTTTCAATCCAAACTGTACATTCTGTACTTCTTTCTGCCCCATTTGCTCTTTTTCACTGTAGATCTTCATAACATACACCATTAATAGCCACACCACCATTTCTACCTTAGGCTGTCTTGAAATATCCTCCACCAAAGAAATTAGTCTATTGCTTTTCAACTGAGCCTCAGGCAAGCTTTATGGCTACGTGCAGACTCCAGCCAGACTCTTTGCTAAAATATCCCAATTGCTGCTTGAGCCTTTATTTCCCTCTGGAACTGCATTGTTCTCAGCACTACTTTATTCCAGGTGCCTGCTAGAATGGCCTGTTAAGGTCTGTTTATAGCAATCAACTGCTTTTCTAGTCCAAACTTCCAAAGTCTTCCACATTCTTCCAAAACCCTACATGGTCATATTCTTCACAGCAAACAGCCCACTCTCTGGTACCAATTACTGTATTAGTTACTTTTCTAGTGCTGTGACAAAAACACTGACAAAAGCAGCTTATAGAAAGAAGAGTTTATTTGAGCTTTCGGTTCCAGAGAAATTACAGTCCCTCATGGCAGGGAGGCATGGTGGTAGGAGGCGGCTGGAACAGGAGCCGAAAGCAGATAGCCCACATCTTCAAGCAGGCACAAGAAGCAAGAGAGCAACTTGAGATCCCGCAAGGCTTAAGAACTCTCTAAGTCTGCTTCCAGTGATGTGCTTTCTCTAACATGGCCACACCTTCTAAGACCTCCCAAAACAGTGGCACCAACCAGGGACAAAAAAATGTCCGAATACTTGGAGCCTATGGGGGGCATTCTCATTTAAGCCATCACAGTATCTATGTTTCTGAAAAGCAACAAGCTAATGAGTAAGACCTGAGTTATCTAGCTCCAGTAACAAAGCCCTGGATTATAGGAATTGGAACGTCTTTTGGCACAATAAAAGACTTCTGTTGCTTTGGGCGGGGGGGAAAGACTTCACTGCTCTATGCCTCGCTCAGTGAGACTCTAGGCCAATTTTAGAATAGCAAAGACAGGGATAGCTTAGGGTCTGGGAGGATATTTGGATTACATTGAAATCCTTATCAGAACAGTATACTCATATAGGAAGGTTCCTAAAACCTACGGAAGCACAGGCTCCGAATTCACACAACAGGTCCAGGCTGGCTAGTGAGTCAGATTTGGGACTGATCCAAACAAAACTGATGGTTATGTTAGTGAGAGTAGAGCCACTGAGGGTGCAAGGCAGCACGGACAGAGGAAGAGGGGTCTGTACTACACAGCTACAACTCACACAAATTTAGGGGAAGAGAGGAATAAGAGGAGGATGGAAGGGTGACCTGGGAGGTGAGAGCCCTGGGCAGGAGCCAGCATGGAAGGATCAAGAATGCAAGGCTTTCGGGGCTGTTTCTTGGTGCTCTTAAAATTTTGCAGATAACAGGGTTGGAGAGGGGTCTCAGAGGTTAAGAGCACTGGCTACTCTTGCAGACGAACAGGGTTCAGTTCACAGCACCCACATAATGGCTAACAACTGTCTGAAACTCCAGTTACAGGGGATCCAATGCCCTCTTCTGACCTCTGTGGGCACTGTATGACATGGGTGCACTTACATATATGCAGGCATCAACACTCATACACATAAAAATAAATAAAATGTTTTTTAAAAGTTACAGATGTTCTATTGTTATCTTAGAAAGTCATGCCATCCTGGACAAACTTTGGAAGTAGCCATAAAAAAGTGGAAGCTGCACCTGTGATTTACAGACTAAAGAAATGAATTGTCACGCTTTGAAATTAGGACGAATATACACACATGGAAAATAATGGTAATGCAGAAGGGTAATTTCAAAAGTACACATGGATCATACACAACCCCGCCCCATTCTTGGAGAATGAGTAGTATAGTGTGGAGGAGATCACAAAGATCAGAATCAGTTTGCTTCAGGTTCAAATCCTGCCACATTGGATGTTATCAGTGCTTGAGATGCCCGAGTTTTCTTCTCTAAAATACCATTACAAACTTATTAATGTCATCTATTGTGCGATAACAAGATGAGCCAATGTGTACAAAGTGTACTGAACTACATCTAAACATAAATGCTTTCACACTGCTTCTGGGTTTGGTTATGTATTACGACACTCCAGTCTATTCAGCATTCCTCTCTGTACTTTCATTTTAACACTAGGGGGCAGCAATGCTCTCCTAACCTATTAAAATGACAAATCCTAACTTTCTGGACTAGAGATAGGCAAAGGCTTATCTAACAGGAAGATAGGTGTGAGGCTCCAGCAAAATGGGGAGAGAGACTGAGAGAGATAGAGATGGAGATAAACATGAGATAGAAAAAGGAGGGAGGGAAGGGGAGGAGAAGAGGAGAGAGGCAGGGAGGCATCCTAGAGTTTGGTTATTTATTATTTTTAGGTTAGTATACAAAGTAATGGGATTCATTCTGGCACTTCATACACACGTGCCATTATACTTTGTTCTAGATCATTCTCCTTCCCTATTCCCAATTGCCCTTCCTTATCCCCCCACATCCCCCAAATTTGGTATTTCTAAAGAAAGTACTGAAAATAGTATGTGGTTGTGCTAGACAGCTTTGTCAACTTGACACACCTGGGTAGAGGGAGCCTCAGTTGGGGAATTTCCTCCATTGGCCTGGCCTGTGGTCATGTCTGTGGTGGTATTTTCTTGATTGTTGAGTGATGTGGGAGGGCCCAGCCCACTGTGGGCAATGCCATCCCTGGCAGGTTGTCTGTATTGTGTAAGAAAGCAGGTTGAGTATAGAACAGGAGAGCAAGTCAGTAAGCTGCATTCCTCCATGGCCTGTGCTCCAGCTCTTGCCTCCAGGTTCCTGCCCTGACTTCCTAACTTGGGCTCCCTGATGAATTGTGACCAGGGAGATCTAAGCCGAATAAATCCTTTCCTCCCCAAGCTGGTATTGGTCATAGTGTTTTGTCATGGCAATTGAAAGCAAACTAGAACAGTGGGGAAACTCTTTAGTGGGCACCCTTCTCTGAATATTTTTTATTCTTGCTTGCAGTTGTCTGTAGAGTTGTGGTGATACCATAATGTACTCTTTGTTGACATATAGACATTTACTATATAGGCTATTTTTCTCATAATAAGACAATGATATATTAAGTGTTATCTATTGTTGTGTAATCAGCATCCCAAAAGTGAATGGCTTAAAACAATGAGCATTTATTGTCTTTGTTGTTGTTGCATTTATTTATTTATTTACTTACTTTTTTTTTGTCTTTTTGAGACAGGGTCTCCTTGTAGCACCAGTTGTCCTGGAACTCTATGTAGACCAGGCTGGCCTTGAACTCACAAAGATCTGCCTGCCTCTGCCTCCCAAGTGCTGGGATTAAAGGCGTGCGCTACCGCACCCAGCTTATTTATGTCTTTTTTGAGTCTGGATTTCCCTGTAGCCCCAGCTGGCCTGGAACTTGCCATGTAGACCAGGGTGGCCTTGATCTCACAGAGATCTGCCTGCTTCTGCTTCCCCAGTGCTATGAATTAAAGGAGTGCATCACCACACCTGGCCCTGTTGCTATTATTTAATTTAATGAATCAATTAGCTAATTATTTTTTTAATGAAAACACTTAATTATCTTTATTTTTATTTTATGTGTATTAATGTACTGCCTGCATGTATATAAAGTGCACTGATGCTGTGAAATGCACACAGAGGTCAGAAGAGGGTGTTGGAGCTCCTGGAACTGGAGTTACGGAGGATCTTAAACTGCTGAGCCATCTCTCCAGTCCTGTCGCTATTATTTTTTAAGATAGTATATCATGTAGCCCAGGCTGGCCTTGGCTACCTAGGCCAGGGTAAACTCAAGTTTCTGATCTTTTGCTTCTGAGTGCTAGGATCATAGGTGTATGCCACCACACCTACTTTATTTGGTGCTGGGCATGGAATTCAGGGCCTCTTGTATGCTAAGCAAGCACTGTACCAACTGAGGAACATCCCAAGCCTATTTTCTTTTCTGAGGGCCAGGAATCCTGAAGCTTGTTTAGCTGGTTGCTCTGGCTCTGGATCTCTATGGAGTTTCAGTCAAGCTATCAGCTGGGGCTGGGGCTATCTGAATGCTTGATCTGAGCCTGGGAGCAAAAGGAAAATTTTTGCAGGAAAATTGAGAGTCGTCCAAACATGGCAGATAGCTTTGCCCAGGCTGAGTCATCCAAGGGAGACTGCAAGAAGGAAGCCATGGGGGCCAGAGAGATGGCTCAGTGGTAAAGAGTGGGTACTGCTGTTGCAGAGGACCAGAGTTGGGTTCCCAGCACCTATACGAGGAGGCTCACAACTGCCTGTAACTCTAGTCTAGGGGATTCAATACGTTCTTCTGGTCTCTTCAGGCATTGCACAGATGTACACAAACCCATACACAGACACAGATGGATGCACCTAAAAAAAATCTTCAAAAAAGAAAGCCACAAACCCTTTTATGACCTCACCTTAGAAGTCATACTATGTAACTTCCTCTATATTCAAAGTGAGTCATAGGGAATCACCCAAGTCTAATTTTTAAAGACTTTATACACACCCAAGAATCAGAGAGAAATTCAACTAGAGACATTACAATAATTTCTTTTGGTGTGGCCCTACACAATGGAATGAATCCCATAATCTCTCTAGGCCTTGATGGCATCACTTCCTCTCTGAGGTGGCCTGCCCCTGCCCAGTTCTGTTTGTGTCCCTAGATAACTTCTGTTTTTCCTTCTTTAAAGTGAAATGATCTGAGACAGTGTGTGTGTATGTGACTGAAGTGAAAATCTGCCAAACACTTGTATGATACACCCATCTTATTTGCCATTTTGTGTTAATTCATTGAAATAAATTCATCGAGGGGCTGGAGAGATTGCTCAGTGGTTAAGAGAACAGGTTGCTCTTGGAAGGGACCTGCGTTTGGTCCCCAGCACCCATAAGGTGGCTAACAAGCAATGTAACTCCAGTTCCAGGGGATCTGCCGATGCCCTCTTCTGTCCCAGGGCACTGCACAATACAGGTGCACTTATAGATATGCAGGTAATGCACTCATACACATAAAATAATAAATAATCTATTAATTGAACTCTTCTGCATTGGTCTCACCATTCTTTAAAAGCGTCCCCATTTTTTTGAATTAAAATAACCACCCCTACTTCCAGTCCTTGGCACTCATTTTCCACTGGAACTAGAAATGTTGAAGAGCCAGGGAGTCTTTGCCTTCTAGTTTCTGGCAAGTGCAAAATCACTTTCTCAAGATGTCACCCCAGCAGAGCTTCAAGAGCTCACATCCTGGCACCTTGTGGAACCTGCCTGCTTTCTGAAATGTCTAAGTTCTTTTTTTTTTTTTTTTCTTTCTGAGGTACTGGCTAAAGCCTGGGCACATTTTCGCAAACTCCCTAGGCCTTTTCGCTCTTTTCTTCTGAAGTGACAGGATCACTCCCACCGGGTGGTTGCTTACAAACCACATGGCTCTCTCTTCCTCCTCTCTCCTTTTCTCTTTGGTAAAATTGCTGAGTTACAACTTGTTTGCTCCATTGTTTTTCTCTCAAGTTCTAATAAAATTGTTCCCGATCTTAAAAAAAGTCAACTTTTGGAAAGCATGCACAAGCTGAAGCTGAAGCCTCAAGACAGTTCAGTGACAGATCACTTGCCTACTATGTACAGAAGTCTTAGATTCATTCAATCCCCAGCAGGGCAGAGTGTGTGTGTGTACGTGTGTACGTGTGTGTGTATGTGTGTGTGCGTGTGTGCATGCCTGCCCATGTGCTTGTGCAGCTTTACCCTAGAAGAATATACTATCAGGACAGGGCAGCTGGTCTATTCCTGTAATCTCAGCATTTGGGGGACTGAGCTAGGACTGCTGCCAGTTTGAGGCCATCCTGGGCTACATAGTGAACACCAGGTCAGCCTGGGTTACAGAGTGAGTCTGTCTCAAAACAAAAAAGAAGCATGTGAGGTAGAGAGATTAACCTCAAAAGCTGGCCCTGGAACTTGCTGTTACTTGACTGTTCGTCCTATAGCTGGAATTATTAGTAACCTCCTTAGCCAATTTCAGAGTTGTTACTAGACTCCCAAGATAATTTGGCCCTTAGGGGTTGAGACTCTTTAAAGGTTTTATCTTTGCTTTATTACCTTTGCTTTATGAAGTCATTTAGGATCGGACGTGTGACACGGTGGAAGGACCTACCGTTATCAAATGGAAGCACTAGCAAATCCCTCAGGCAGAATGCCAACGTCTGCCATTTTCATGGGGCTTAAGTGATGACCAGGACTCCAAAGGCATCACCACAGTCACTTTCCACACAGGCCCATTGGGCCTCGAGCGCCCGCGTGAACCGCTTGACTGCACCCGGCCTGTGAGCGGGGCGGGGCGTGGGGCACCGGAGGTGATGTGTCCCGTGTGCACCACAAAGCCCTTTACTGAGGCGACAGGTGACGCAGGGCGCTGGGCGGGGGGACGCGGGAGGCAGCAGGCGCGTGTCGGCGGCGGGTCGCGGGGCCGCGGCCTGCAGAGACCTGAAGTTAGGGTAAAGACTGGCGGGAGAGCGGCGGCGCGGGCGGGCGGGCATGGGACGCGGCGAAGCCCGGGGCTGCTCCTAGGCCTGCGCGGCCTCTGCCCTCCCAGAGCTGCGCGTCCAGAAGCAAAGCAGCCTGGGAGTCGGCGCCCCCGCCCCTGAAGCCCAGACTCAGAGCGGGAAACACGGGGACTTGTTTATATTTATAAGCTCCTGCCAGCAGAGCTACTGGTGTTCAAAGCGGCTACCAGGGCACGCATGTTGGCGTGGTGTTTGACTTGTTTGACAGGCTCAGGCAGTGACAAAACACCATGACAGGACGCTGATGCTGTTAACTGAAACCTTGTCTCAGGATGAGAAATCTTGCTTGGCATTTTCTCTCCTTATATGGTGGAAAGAATTGATAAAGCGTCTTCCTGAATAAATAAAAGAACTCAGTTTTATTTTCAGAGTTCAGGCTCAATGAACGTTTATTTAGGGATTCCAGACACACAACATGCTTTCTCTGAACATTTTGATTATTTGGTCATAAAAATACATGGAAACTGTTAATTATGTTGCTGTCTTTTCAGGCAAAGTGAACAGAGAATCCGTGACGTTACATCAGGCTCCTACGTAAGAAAACCATGGCATATGGCTTACCAAGAAGGAACACAGTGAAAGCCATTTTGAGGGGCAGTTGTTATAAAGTGTTAGTATTTTATCTTGGTATAATGGCTAGAGCCAGGGGTGCCTTTGTTACCAGGACCGTACACTCTGTTCTCAACAAGAATTGTCTGAATGCTTGATTTTGTTTTTAAAAGGCTACTTTTATAAGAATATGCAAGCATTTAGCTTCATTATGTTGCTGTGATAAAACACTGAACGAAAGTAACTTAGGCAAGGGGAAGAAAAGGATTCATTTAGCTTATGCTTCCAGATCACAGTCCAGCATTGAGGGAAGTCAGGGCAAGAACTCAAGCAGGAACTTGATGCAGAAGCCATGGAGGAATGCTGTTTGGTAGCTGGTCCCCAGGCTCACCTTAACTAGCCACCTTATACAGACCAGGGTCCCCTGCCCAGGGAATGGAGCAGTCCACAGCGGGCTGGGTTCTCCTACATTAATTAAAAATCAAGACAATTCCCCACACACATGTGTATGGCCAATTCCATCTGAGAAATACCTCAACTGAGATTCTCCTGTGTCAAGCTGCTATTTAAAGCTAACTATGAGACAATTCTATTTGGTCTTTACACCAAAATGATTATTTTGAAATAAGAAAACTGAGAAGTTTATAGGTTGATCAAAATCAGTGATCAAAAATCAGTGTTTACGAAGTACTAGGATAGGGAGCTGAGTCATCTTATTTAAGAACATTTTAAAAACATTTTATTATTATTTTTATTTTATGTGTATGTGTGTATTGTCTGCATGTAGGTAAGTGCACCCATGTCATGCAATGCCCACAGAGGACAGAAGAGGCTGTTGGATTCCCTGAAACTGGAGTTATGGACAGTCGTTAGCTGCCATGTGGGTGCTGGGATTTGAACCCGGGTCTTCTGCAAGAACAGCCAGTGTTCTTGACTGCTGAGCCATCTCTCCAGCCCCAAGAACAATTTTAAAATTAAGTTTTTAGGTTAGACTATAAAGTAATGAGTTACATTATGACATTTTCATACATATGTGTGTGCGTCTTTATATTTTGGTCTCATTTTTTACTACCACCATCTTTTCTGGTTTTTTTTCTTGAGACAGGGTTTCACCTGGCTGGCCTGGAACTAGCTATGGAGACCAGGCTGACCTAGAACTCACAGAGATCCACGTGCTTCTTACTCCTGAATGTTGGGACTTAAGTTGTGCACAACCAAGCTTGGCTACTACAACCTTATTAAAACACATGTTTAGAGTTACCCAGTCTACTAAAAATACCTGGCACAAAAGTACTCACTTCCTTAGGTGGTATAAAGGGGTCAGTTTAGCATCCTGTCTCCTTTGGCAGGCAGTATATGGACAACATCAACTTAGCTGTCTTGAAGACTTGGGCTCCAAGCCTGGTTCTCTTCTGCACACTTTCTCTGGGCCTTGACTCCCACATCTGTAAACAGGATATAACAATGCCTGTCTGTTGTGGTATGGCTTGCAACTGAAACAATGCATGTCAAGACCTGCAGATTGCCTGAGGGATGTGTGTGTGTAAGGCAGTCAGAGGACAGCTTGTGCAGTTCAGTTCTCTCTGTCTACCATGTGAGTTTCTGGGATCAAACCCAGGTTGTCAAGCTTGGTGGCAAGCACCCTTACCTAAGCTGAGTCATCTTACCAGCTCTGCTTCTTTTCTTTTTTTAAAAACTGAATGAGCATTCTTACTAATACATCTTTGTGACTTGTCAATTACATCTATAATAATTCTATTGATTTTGTTTTATTTTTTAAAATATTATGTGTATGAATGTATTACCTACATGTGTATGTGAGTACCCATGTCGTGTAATGCTGCAGAGGTCAGAAGAGCGCTTCGGATTCCCCTGGAACTGGAGTTAAGGACAGTTCGTAGCCACCATGTGGGTGCTGGGAATCGAACCCGGGTCCTCTGCCAGAGCAGTCAGTGCCCTCAACTGCTGAGCCAACTTTCCAGCCCCTCTATAATAATTTTATACCTTAACTTATTCCCTGTTTAGTTTGTTTCTCCATTGCTGTGACAAAACACTCTGACCAATACCAACTTGGGAAGGGAATGGTTTATTTGACTTACATCTCCCGGGTCACACAGTTCATCAAGGAGCCCAAGGTAGGAACTCAGGGCAGGAGCCTACAGGCAGGAGCTGAAGCACAGGCCATGGAGGAACGTTGCTTATTAGCTTGCTC
Organism: Nannospalax galili; assembly: GCF_000622305.1. Taxonomy (NCBI): domain Eukaryota; kingdom Metazoa; phylum Chordata; class Mammalia; order Rodentia; family Spalacidae; genus Nannospalax; species Nannospalax galili. The sequence continues at coordinate 912,238 of NW_008354532.1, forward strand.
CTCTGGCCCGTGTTCAACCTGATTTCTTTTTTTTTTTTTTTTTTTTTTTTTTTTTTAAAAAAAAAAAAAAAAAAAAAAAAAAGAGGACGATAAATCTTTCACTGTGATATATCAAAATAGCACGGATATCTGCCTGCCTCTGCCTCCTGAGTGCTGGGATTAAAGGCATGTGCCACCACACCCGGCCCTCAACCTGATTTCTTATACAACATAGGCCCATCTGCCCAAGGGTGGCACCACCCACAGTGGACTGGGCCTTCCCTTTTCACTCAGTAATCAAAAAATGCTTCACAGACATGGTCACAGGCCGGCCCAACAGAGGCAATTCCCCAATTGAGGCTCCCTCAACCCAGGTGTGTCAAGTTGACAACTAAAGCTATCCAGCACACTCCCTAAAGTTGCATGATGAAGTAACAGGGAAACTGGAGGAGGAAATCAAAGGGTAACACGTGTGATATCGTTTATCTTAGCCTAAAGCAAGGCTTCTGCTGACCCATGCACATGAGGCTAAAGTAGTAAGGACTGCAGATGAGAAACTTGTAGCTAATATTTCTACTTCAGAATTAAACTAAATTAAGGCTCATAACGATTGAGTTTATATTTTTTTCCCTGATCATATATCATCAAAGCTTTGTGTACGCCAATTACCTTGCTCCATATATGATTCTGTCTTTAATTTCTGTGAATACACACACTCTCACACACACACTTTTTTTGTTCAGTTTTTTAAAAAAAGTTTGTGTGTGTATGTGTGTGTACACCTCTGAGCATGAGTGGAAATCAGAAGACAACTTGCAGGACTTGGTTCTCTCTTTTAGCATATTGGTCCTGAGGATGGATCACAGGTCATCAGGCTTGGCAGCAAGTGCCTGTACCCACTGGCCATCTTACTGGCTCCTTTGTGTTCTTTTAAGACAGGATCTTATTGCATACACTAGGCTGCTCTGGAATTTACTGTATAGCCTAGGCTGTCCTTAAACTCATCATCCTCCTGCCTCTGCCTCCTAAATGCTAGGATTATGGTTGTGCTGCCTTTCCCAAGTGTCAGGAATGCAGGCATGCACCACCACACCCAACTTGTAATATTTTTTCTGATCAGCCATAAAGGACTTGGTAGCTTACAGTTCCTGTCTACAATTTTTCATGGAAAGGTTGGATTGATTCTGGGCTGCTGCATTCTGAACAAACATTCCTGGTATAACTTCTGGCCCTTTTCTAATATGTCTCTGCATTAATTAGAAGGAAACTTTTTTCCCTAGTTACAGTAGAGACTCTGGAAAATTCAGACTACTCTTCTATAAACAAAAATGTCTTGTGGAACAGAACTCAGATTTGGCAAGATGTATTCTGTATTTTATATAGTACTGCCCAATAAAAATTTATTGAATAAATTAATGAATATTTTCCCCCAGACAGGAACCATGGGATCTTGCATCTCTTACAAAGACCTGGTACATGAACATAGCCAACATCAAATTGCCTTTCTTGGGAGAAATTACATTTGGTTCTCCTGTAAAACTCACGCCATGTAAAACCAATAAGGATGGCCTACTCCCTTCAGCAGAAGGTAAGTTCCTTAAGATCTGTCTCAATAAAATATTAATTGTATCACTTACTAGCTATCAGGAATATTTAAATATACTTGTACATCTATGAGCCCTATCTTTTTTTCATACCACTAATCTTTGTAGCTCCAGCTAAGTGGTTAATTCTTCAACAATGTCAATGTTTCTATATGATATTCAGGTTTTTTTCAACATAAAGACAACTTTCTATTTTTCATTTTTATTGGAAAAATTGTTATAAGTCATATTAGAGTACTTGGCTGTTGTGGATCTAACTCTTATGTGTGAACTTAAAAAAAATCTGCCTGATTCAGAGTCTTCCCAACAAGGCCAGCTATATTAGTTTCTTTCTTTTTTAATTTATATTTCTATTGAATTTTTGTACATTTTATACAAAACATCTTTTGTTTTTCTTTTTTTTTAAATTTTTAAAAATTATTTATTTAATAACAACATACTTAGAAGAAGCATATCATTACAACACAATTGACATATTCAATAACGGTTTCCTGAGGTAGGATGCATCACTTTCAAAACTGGCTGTAAATTTTTAGGTTTACAGTTGAATTATTACAGTTATACAATATTGTACTCAGTATAAACCCTATAAGACATAAATTAAATGACGTTTTAACCTTTAAAAAAGATCTCCATTTCATTATTAAAATACACAGTTTCATACAGAAAAATTCTTTTTCAATGCAATTGACATTGGATGTTTTCACATGCATTTCTAATCTCTATATGCATGACTATCACTGGTCACAGTCGCCCACCTTCTGAGCTCCTCGGCATCTGAGCATGAATACAAACTCGTCAGATAGACAGCCTTCCTCTCCCACTAGAGGCTCCATACTCTGCCATCCCTGTCACTGTCCACTGTGTTGTCAGCACCCTCATCCATTCCCCCTGTCTGCCCTTCTGGTAAATCTAGTCAGCCAGAGGTCCCTGTTCCAGGAGGGTCAGCTGTTCCTCATCTACTGCAATCCATTGTCAGTATTCCTTTGGATAGAATTGGGGTCTGCTGTTCATTTTTCCAGTCGTATGTTGGGTTACCATCTGGAAGAGCCTTTATCTATCCTAGCCAACATCTTTTGTTTTTCTTTTTGAGACAGGGTCTCTCTGTAGCTCCAGTTGGCCTGGAACTCACTATGTTGACCAAGCTGGCCTCAAACTCACAGAGATCTGCCTGCCTCTGCCTCCTGAATGCTGAGTCTGAAAGCATGCACCACCACGCCCAGCAACAAACATAATAAAAAAAATTTATTATTTTTATTTTATGTGTATGAGTGTATTACCTGCATGTGTATAAGTGCAACCGTATCTGCAGTGCCTGTGGAGGTCAGAAGAAGGCGTCAGATTCCCCTGGAACTAGAGTTATGGTCTGTTGTTAGCTGCTATGTGGGTGCTGGGAACTGAACCCTGGTCCTCTGCAAGAGTAGCCGATGCTTTTAACTGCTGAGCCATCTCTCCAGCCCACAAAACAGCTTTCTAAAAATATTTTATTTATTATTTTTATTTTATGTGTATGAGTGCATTGCCTGTATGTGTGTAAGTGCACCTGTGTTGTGCAATGTCCAAGGAGGTTAGAAGAGGGCTGGAGTTGTGGACCACCGTTAGTCGCCATGTGGGTCCTGGGAGCTGAACCCAGGTTTTCTGCAAGAGCAGCCAGTGCTCTTAACTGCTGAGCCATCTCTCCAACCCCCATACAAAGCATTTTAATCATTTTTATACCCCCTTCCCCATAGCCCACCCCACTGGATTTCATGCATTCTGTCATATATGTTAAAGGTCTATTAAGTCAAGTTAGTCCCTCTGATTTCATGCATTCTGTCAGTCATATATGTTAAGGCCTATTAAGTCAAGTTAGTCCCTCAGTGCAAGTTCATCCACTGGGGTCTAGTCAGCCTATCTAGAGTCTTTCCCTTAAAGAAGATCAGCAGTCCCTCACCTGGCAGTAAGCAGCTGCCAGCATCTCTTTGGCTAAGGTTGGGGTCTGCTGCCCATTTCTCCAGTTCTATGCTGGGTTTTTGTCTGATTGGGTTTGCATGGATATTCAGCTTTGATAAGATTCTGCCTGATGAAAAATGCTATTCTGCCGCTTCATGTATTTTGTTTTTTAGCTATCAAAGTCGAAAAGGAGTATGAAATGAAGCACCTGATGAAACTGAAGTGCCGAGAAGATGCATATGCCCAAGTCTGCTTTCCTCTAAGGGAAAAGCAAGGTGGTTTGAGAAGACCTCTGCAGCCCAAGTGACACCACCGTCTTCTTAAGTCTGTGCTCTTTTCCTGCATACAAGGGGAACAGGTCTCTGATTCGTTCACTGTGTAGTTTTTTCACTGTGTAGTTTGCTGCAGTCACAGCGGTGGCCCCTGGTGATTGGGCCGATGCTCTGAAACGTGGCTTAGTGGGGAGGCTCTGACAGAGCTCCTGGGCCGGCTACACTCTCGTTCCTTTGTGTCATAAACAATAGCACTGTAAGTAGATGAAAACTATACCTGGAGTTGAGTCATTTTGTGTTACTCATCTCAATTCTTATAAAGGCAGGACAAGGGAAGAAGAAAGTCTTGTCGGAGGAATCACTTGGAAGAAACATTTTGAACTTGCATCTTTGAGATCCCAAGGGGAGAGCTCTAAAAGAAAGAGAGAGAGAAATTCTCTTAAAAAGGATAAACTGAAAAAAATTGGTTTTAAGAAAATGATAGGTTTAATTCTGATAATTCTACAGCTACCAGTTTTTAGTGAAGTATCGCATTATTCTCATGTGATATTTAATTTTTTTATTTAAATATTTTATCATGTGGTACTTCAAAATAAAACTTGCTTTGTTTCTGTTTTACTAAAAATTTTTCAGTTGTTTTCCTTCTGGCTAATATTCTTTGCCTAATGGACCTGGAGCAAGTCCAACATACACACTGGAAAGGGATGTGAAGGCGCAGAGAAAGCTTTATTATGGAGAAAACTCGTATTTGCTCAGAGTGACTGGAGAATGGGGACCTGGAAAGAAGTAAATTTGTATGAACACATTTTTCTAGAATTGAAATCCAATAAAGCATGTTTGCATGTTAAGCACTCTTTATTTTTTAAGGTGACTCAGTTAGCATTTGTAGGAGATTCTCATTTCTTAGTCTTATGAAAGTCACCATGATGAGGCAGTATTTAAATGTATAGATGGGCTGGGGAGTGACTCAGTGACTCAGCTATGAGCACTGGATCTCAGCACTAAAAAAAGGGAAAAAGGGCACTACTATCCTCAGGCCTCTTGGGGTAAGTCTACAGCGCAGCTCTCCGAGGCAGTATTTAAATGTATAGATGGGCTGGGGAGTGACTCAGTGACTCAGCTATGAGCACTGGATCTCAGCACTAAAAAAAGGGAAAAAGGGCACTACTATCCTCAGGCCTCTTGGGGTAAGTCTACAGCGCAGCTCTCCGATCCGGGACTCCCTAAGCCTCATTCACCCTTCCACCCCAACCCCCCCCTGCCC
>NW_008354532.1:922077-923301 GCF_000622305.1 Nannospalax galili
GGCAAGAATTAACAAGTGGGACCTCATTAAACTAAAAAGCTTCTGTACATCAAAGGAGACAACCAAGGAAACAAACAGAAAACCCACAGAATGGGAGAAAATCTTCACCAGCGATACATCTGATAGAGGTTTAATTACCAGAATATATAACGAACTTAAATGTAGTGCTGCATCAAGCAATTAATTTTGGAGATTTGTTGAAAGATTATGTTCTCTGCTTTCTGGCACATGAATTGGTACAAAATATATGATCTTTGGCTGTGATATTTTAGAAAATCTTTTGTTGTTCACCTAATAAACATTTTATAAACTTAAATTTTTTGAAGCCACGTATGGTATTATATGCTTGTCATTCCAGCATTCAGGAGGATGAGACAGGAGGATTCTAAGTTTGAGACAAGCCTGGGGTACAGATTGAGACCTTGAGAGTTTTTTCAGTGTGTGTGTGTGTGTGTGTGTGTGTGTGTGTGTGTGTGTGTGTGTATTCAGGTCATGCGATCTTATTTTTTAGTTCAAAACATGCCACTGGACCAGTGGCTCAGTGGGTAAAGTGCTTGTGACCAAGTTTAATGTTTTGAGTTTAATCCCTGGAACTCACATGGTGGAAAGAGAGAACAGATTCTTACAAGTTGTTCTCTGACCTGCAGACATGTGCTGTGATATGCACATGCCCATACATAATACATATACACATACACATGTAGACACATGTTTGTGTATAAAATAACAGAAAATCCAAGGCCTCTGTACCTATGACAGTTTCTGTGTATCTCTGTTTTTAAAAAGTAGTCCCTGGGAACTAGAGAGATGACTCAGTGGTTAAGAGCACTGGCTGCTCTAGCAGAGGACCCAGGTTCCAGTCCTACATCCACATGGTGATTAACAATGGTCTGTAACTCCAGTTCCAGGGTAATCCAGTGTCCTCTTCTGATCTCTGCAGGCATTTCCCAACATGGATGCATTTAAACACATACAGGCAATATGCTCATACAAATAAAATGATAAATAAAATATTTTTAAAAATAAAACAAAGTTCCTGGAACTGGCTTAATGGTTAAGAGCAGGTACAGAGGACTTGAGTTCAAATCCTAGTAACCATGTAATAAGTGCTTATAACTATGACTCCTGGGAGACCCGATGCCTCTGGCTTCTGTGGGCACCTGCACTCACCTGTATATACCCCACTCCCATATATATATAATTATATATTATATATAATTAAGA
>NW_008354532.1:923311-926270 GCF_000622305.1 Nannospalax galili
ATTAGAAACAAAACAGAAATTCCTGATAATCAGCTTGTCACTTCCCTCTTTCTTTTAAAAGTATCCTGGAGAATTTGTGCTAAAAATACCACATCCTAGCGTCTCTACTGTGTCACCCAATAATACAGTTAGCAGTTTGTAGTTGGCCCTAAGGACCTACCAGGGCACCTCCAGCATTTCACATCTTCCTTCAGATACAGGGTGTGTTTCCACTCTTCTTTAGTGCTGCTGTGAAAATTAGTGAAGCATGTATCTGTTTGCTAAAAACATTTCATATATTTTGAGGATGGATAGAATTTGAGGAAGCTATAGTTTTCTTGAGAGAAAAGTACCTGCTTGTAGATTTAAGGTTCTTTGAAATTACATAATGTTTTTGGTCTTGAACTGCTTTGTTTTTGGTCTTTTTGAGACAGGATTTCCCTGTAGCCCCAACTGACCTGGAACTTGCTATGCAGACCAGGTTGGCCTTGGACTCACAGAGATCCACCTGTCTCTGCCTCCCAAGTGCTGAGATTAAAAGTGTGTACCACCACACTTGGCCATGTTTTTGACATACATCTTGAACCTCTGAAAACTGCCTGTATAGAAATAAAAATAGTATCACAAAATAAGTTTATGTGAAGATTCTAACATTTTAAATTTATTCTTTGGTAACTTCATACAATAATTCAATGTATTTAGATCATATCAACAACATACCTCCATCCAACTCCTCTCACCAATCCCCATCCCAACTCAGTCCAACCCCAACTTCATGTCTTTTAAAAAAAGAAACAACCCACTGAGTCGACTTAGTGCTACTCATGGGTGTAGGATGACATCACCTGGAACCTGGGCCATCTACATGGACTGCGCTGCTGAAGGAAATGGACTTTCTCTCCAGCCGCTGGCCATTAACTGCCAATAGCTTCTCAGCCTAGGGGTGGGGTCTCATGAGCCCCTTCCCTCTCTTTAGTGGAAGTGTTGACTGGCTTCATCTTGTCCAGGTCTTGTGCTGCAACCACAGGCTCCTATAACTTCATGAATGCAAAGGCACTGTCATGTCTTGAAGGCATTACTTTGCAGCAACCTGACCCTCGACTTTTATAATCTTTCCACCCCCTCTTCTTTAATGTTCCCTGAACCATGGGGGGATTGGTAAGGAGGTATGATATAGATATCCAGTTCAGGGCTGGGCACTCCACAATCCCTTAGTCTCTTCACTTTGATCATTTTTGAGTCTCTATATTAACTGTCATTTGTTATATAGGGACATTTTTCTGATGAGGGGTGAAAGTGGCACTAAGCTATGGATATATTTATCTATGGTGGTATTATAAGATATTGGTGGAAGCCAGGCATGGTGGCACATGCTTTTAGTCTTAGCACTTGGGAGGTAGAGGCAGGTGAATCTCTGTGAGATTGAGGCCAGCCTGGTCTACATAACAAGTTCCAGGCCAGATGTGACTACAGGGAGACCCTGTCTTGATGTGCATGTATATATATTATATATGTTATGTATATTATTATATACCCACATATATATGTATAAGTGGATAAGCATTTTTAAAAATATTATATTGTTTCTATTTTATGTGTATGCATATATTTCCTACATGTAAGTGCACCCATGTTGTACAGTGCTCATGGAGGACAGAAGAGGCTGTTAGATACCCTGGAACTGGAGTTAAGGAGAGTTGTTAGCTGCCATGTGGGAGCTGGGATTCGAACCCAGGTCTTCTGCAAGAGCAGTGTTCTTAATTGCTGTGCCATCTCTCCAGCCCCATGGATAAGTGTTTAAAGGCAGTTGGATATTATGCCCCTTCAGCAAAATTATAATAGTAGGGCCAATGACTTCCCCAGCCTCAGGTTCTTGGTTGGGTTTACAGTACCAAGCATGAGTTCCCTCCTTGGAACAGGCCTTAAGTCCAATGAGAAATCTGTTGGTTATCCTTGTAACATCCATGCCACTATTGCACTAATGGGCATATCTTACCAGGTAGTATGGCAGGAGAAAGGAGAATAATTGGAGAGGTGAGATAATTTGGAGTCAGGGTGGGAGAGTAGGGCACAGGAAAGGCGGGAGGAAGGATACCTAATTCTAAGAATGTTTGAGGAAAAATCCATATGGAAACCTATTATTATTAATTATTATTATTATTACTATAATCATTACTGGTCTTTTTGAGACAGGATCTCTCTGTAACCCCACATGGCCGGACACTCACTATGTAGACCAGGCTAGCCTCCATCTCACAGAGATCTACCTGCCTCTGCTTCCCAAGTGCTGGGACTAAAGGTGTGTGCCACCATGTCTAGCTGAAACCTATTATTTTATCAGCTCCTCTGTGTGTGTGTGTGTGTGTGTGTGTGTGTGTGTGTGTGTGTGTATACATGTGAATGTGTGGAGGTCAGGGGACAACATCCTCTGATGATTGACAAATCTTTAGCCAGATTAGCAAAAGAGAGAGAAGGCTCAAATTAATAAAATTTAGAGATGAAAAGGAAAATATTACAACAGATGCCAATGAAATCCAGAAAATTATGAGGACATTCCTTAAAAATTTCTATTCCACTGAACTGGAAAATCAGAAAGAAATGGGTGAGTTAAAGCAGTTAGGAGACTGACTTCTCTTGCAGAGGACCCGGGTTCAAAGCCCAGCACCCACATGGTGGCTAACAACCATTCATAACTCCAGTTCCAGGGGACCTGACTCCCTCTTCCAACCTCTGTGGGCATTGCACAACACCGGTGCATTTACATACATGTAAGGAATACATTTGTACACATAAAATGAAAATGATAAATAAAATATTAAAAGATATTTGTAGGCCGGGTGTGGTGGTGTACGCCTTTAATCCCAGCACTTGGGAGGCAGAGGCAGGAGGCTCTCTGTGAGTTCCAGGCCAGCCTGGTCTACATAGTGAGTTCCAGGCCAGCTGGGGCTACAGGGAGACCTTGTCTCAAAAAGACCAAAAA
>NW_008354532.1:926289-942040 GCF_000622305.1 Nannospalax galili
GTAAACAGAATTCAAGAACACATCAAAAAGTTCATTCACTATGATCAACTTGGCTTTATTCCAGGAATGCATGGATAGTGTGGTAGTTAGAATGAGAAATGTCCCCCATAGGCTCAAATATTTTAATACCTGGTCAGTTGGTGGCAGTTTGGGGAGGGTCATGGGTCCTTTAGGAGGTGTGACCTAGCTGGAGGAAACATCACTGGGAGTGGGCTTTGAGAGTTCATAGCCTTGTCCCACTTCCACTTTCTCTCTCTTTGCTTCCTGTATGCACTTGGAGATGTGAGTGCTCAACTTTCTGCTCCAGCCACCTCAGCTGCCATGCCTCCCTATCACGATGGACTCATCCTTCTGGAACCATAAGCCAAACAAATTCTTCCTTTCATATGTTGCTTTAACCATGGTGTTTTATCACAGCAGCAGAAACATAACCAATACAGATGGTTCAACATAAATAAACTGATAAATGTGATTTATCACATAAATGGTCTGAATAACAAAAATCACATGATCATCTCTTATAGATGTGGGAATGGCTTTCACAAAATCTAATACACTTTTATGGTAAAAGCCCTGGAGAGACTAGGGATGGAGACAACATATCTTAATTTAGTAAAGGCCATATATGTGATTAGAGAGATGGTTTAGTGATTACGAACACATGCTGCTCTTGCTGAGGACCCTACTTTGATTCCCAGAGCTCATGTGCAATGACTCAGAATTGCCTATATTTAATACCTTTGGCTTCCTCTGTTACCTGCAGCCACATTAACAACCTCAACCCCCACACATAACTTAAAATAAAGTAAAATCATAAGCATTCTTACTATGATTAGGAACAGGACAAGAGTACCCATACTCACCACTCCTATTCAATATAGTGCTTGAGCAATATGACAAGAGAAAGAAACAGAAGGGATATATGTGGGGAAAGGAAGAAGCCAAAGTATTCTTATTTTGATGACATGATTCTACACATGAAAGATTCCAAAGACTCCCCCAAGACACTTCTAAGAGCTGATAAACACATTCAGCAAAGTGGCATGTTACAAAATAAACACAAAATCAATATATATATATATTATATATATGTAAATGACACACTGAGAAAGGAATCAGGGAAACAATCTCATTCACAACAGCCTAAAAAAGGAAGGAAGGAAGGAAGGAAGGGTGGGAGGGAAGGAGGAAAGAAGGAAGGGAGAAAAAGAGAAAGAGAGAAAAAAGAGAGAGAAAGAAAAAGAGAAAGGGAGGGAAGGAGGGATGGAGGGAGAAGAAAGGAAGGAAGGAAGGAAGAAGGAAGGAAGGAGAGAAAGATACCTTGGAATAAATCTGACCAAGGAGTAAAAGACTTCTACAAGGAAAACTAAAAAACTTGAAAAAAGAAATTGAAGAAGACACTAGAAGATAAAAGACCTCCTATGCTCATGGATAGGTAGGATTAACTTGTGAAAATGTTCATCTTACCAAAAAGCAGCCTACAAATTTAATCAATTCCAATAAAAATGTCAACTCAATTCTTTGCAGAAATAGAAAAAATAATCAAAATTCACATAGAATCACAACAGACTTTGAATAGTCAAAGTAATCCTGAACAATATTACTGCTGGAGGTATCACAATATCTGATTTCAAATTATACTATAAAACCATAGTACTAAAAACAGCATGGTACTGGCACAAAAATAGGCACATAGATCAATGGGATGGAATAGAAGCCCACACAATTACTGATTTTGATAAATAAAGCAAAATACATACTGGCAGAAAAGACAGCCTCTTCAACAAATGGTATTGAGAAAACTGGATATCTAGATGTAGAAGAATGAAACTTGATTCCTAATGCTCATCTTGCACAAATTAAATTTTAAATATATCAGAGACCTCAATGTTAGACTTGAAACTCTGAAACCAATAGAGGAAAAAAGACAGAGCACGCTTAAAGATATAGGCCATAGGTAAAAATTTTCTGAATAGGGCTCCAGTTGCTCAGGAAATAAGCCTGACAACTGATAAGTGGGATCTCAGGAAATTAAAAAGCTTCTGTTCTTTCAAATAATCTATTAAAATAGTGAAGAGGTGGGACTGGAAGGATGGTCCAGCGGTTAGAGCACTGGCTGTTCTTGCAGAGGACCTGGTTTTAAATCCCAGCATCCACATGGCAGCTAACAACCATCTGTAACTCCAGTTCCAGGGGAATCCAACACCCTTTTCTAATACTCATACACATAAAAATACTAAAATATTTTTTTAAAAAGAATGTAAACAATGATTAAAAAGTTGTTTATTTGATAACAGAGTTCTCCAAAGAAGAGACACAAATGGTTAATAAATACTTGGTGTAGAAAACTCTAAGCAGGGAGAGGGGTGGGTGATTAGGGAAGAAGAGTGGGAAGAAGAAGGGTAATCAAAACTAAAGATATATGAAAAAGCTATATAGAAACCTACTATTTTATAAGCTTATTTAAAAATACAATGAGAGTTTGAATGGCGGTACCATCCCTGGGTGGATAATCCTCCTCCCAGAAGACAAAGATTATCAAACAAAAATCTCAGAGCCAGGTGGGTGGGTACCTCCCTATGAGTTTTTGGCCATGGAGCCCCTGACCCCCAAATGTAGGCTATTGCCATTGCTCATGATTTCCCACCAGAACTTGATGGTAAGACCCTGTTCCTGAAGACATCACACATGTTAGTCACAGGACATAGAGAAATCAAACTAGAGCTGAGCTGGAAGCTTCCGCCCTATTGGCTAGCTTTTACAGTGCCAGAAGGTGCTGTGCAAACTGCTGTGTGTGTGTGTGTGTGTGTGTGTGTGTGTGTGTGTAGTCATCAACAGTCTTACCCAGCTGTGAAATATGCACACTACAATAGTGACCTATTGTACAAGATGTGCAGTAGTGGCATGATTGTTAGGGGGACATCCAACCACTTTATGATTGGATTTGAGGCCTACTCCACAGGGGGAAACTCATGCCTAGTTCTGTAAACCTGGTTAAGAGCCTGGCTGGAGAGATCATAGGCCTTAGGGGGAACATAGAACCATTGTTTTGATAAACAGCCATGTTCTCAAACTGCCTTTAAATGCTTATGTTTACACCTATAGATTAGTGCTGCACCCAGCCTTCACCAGAGAAACTTCTTACTACAGAGGGCAGTAGTTCACACCAAAGTGCAGAGAATAAGTGATGGCGGAGTGCTCAGCCCTAAATGGGACTGCCTTATCTCACCACCCCCACCCCCAAGGCTCAGTGAACACTGCAGAGGGTGGGAAGAATGTGAGAGCTGAGGTTGGGGAGATGTGTAGCAAAGAGATATCTTCTGGCTATGACAGCCACTGCACTCATGAACGCACTGCAGCCGTGGTTATGTGCACAAGACCTGCACAAGTCTAGGCCCATCAACAGTCCATCGTGGATGGGGGCAGGGCCCAAGAGGCTCCATTCCTTCCAGAGGGATGATTGACGATTAATGTTTGTTGGGGTAAGGTGTGTCATTTTTTTCAGTGGTGTAGCTACAGCTAAGTTATGCTTGCGCCACTGAATAACCTTTCACTACTCTTGGGCAAGGAACTTTTATTAAACTCAGTTGGTCAAACACAAAAAGAAGCCATGAAATAGGGTGCAGGTGGGGGGTACTTGAGAAGAAGGTTCCAGTGGGACAGGAAGGGGGATGAAGGCTGAAAATGGCTAAAATTCATTTATAAACGAATGAAGCTGCCAAACAATAAAAAGAAATTACTTGTAAAAATAATTAAATAGACCGCTTTATTGGTAAGTTGATGGCATTAAAAAAACATATCAGGAAAGATAAATGTCAAATTTGTGCTGGATCTGATCCCCTTTGCCTATTTTGCTTGTGTATTTTTGTTTGTTTGGTTTGTTTGGAGACAGAGTCTCGCTCTGTAGCCCAGGCTTACCTAGGCAGCACAGTAATCCTCCTGCCTCAGCTCTTAAGTGCTGGGATTATAGATGTGTATCAGCATGCCTGGATTGCTTATTTTATTTTATTGGTCTTTTTTTTTTATTGGTCTTTTAGAGACAGGGTCTCCCTGTAGCCCCAGCTGGCCTGGTACTCGCTATGTAGACCAGGCTGGCCCCGATCTCACAAAGAGCCACCTGTTTCAGCTCTCAAGTGCTGGGATTAGAGATGTGTGCCAACATGCCTGGATTGCTTATTTATTTTAGAGAGGCTACTATAGAGCAGGTTATAATGTATGATGGGTTCTAGGAAATAGTATTTGTGCTTGGGCTCATGAATGTTTGAACCAGGTAATTACTTCAAAACAGAAGAGTACATCAGGAAATTATCCTTTTCAGCAAAAGGTATTCTTTCAGAATGTCAGTTAGTTTATTTGTTGTAAACCTGTATCTAGCACTTTGAATGTTTCAAGAGTTGAAGGCTTAGAAAGGTAAAGAATAATGACTAGGATGTGGTATTAATTTGAGTATCAATAATAAGGAAATATCCAGAGGAAACTCATGCTTCTGCTTCATTCATTTTGATGGTATGGACTAGAGGTGGCTTCCACCGTCTTGCCTTGTTCATTAATTCAGTCCTGGAAGGCTTTTTATATGGATGCGGAGCAGCAAAGGCCACCGACCGGACATCTCCATGGGGAAAGAGGCAGCAGTTTATTTGAGAGCAAACAGATTGCTGGGCTGCCTCTCAGGAAGCAGAGAAACAGCAGCGAGCAGGGGAAGTCAGATGTCTTTGATAGAGAATTAGGTGGTTGGGTAACTTTCCATGACATAGACATGACATGACATAGAGTTTAGGTCAGGATTGTTTGGTCTTCCAATAAGCAGAGGGACTTTCCTGGGGCTAAGTTCGAACCGGCCATTTTAGAATGTTGGGAGCTGTGCCACCATTTTAGAAGCCTGCCAGGAACCTAACGCTTTTCATTCATAGTAATCGAGGGTCATAATGGCATCTGATTGATAGGGTATTAGTAATTAGTAATTTGCTCTCATGGCTGACAAAACTGATTAATTTCTTTTACTAAAACTTGAGAATTTATATCTATAATCTAAATAACATATGATCTGGTACTAAGGCCAGAAAAGATGACTGGGACTACAAATGCTGTTCTGCATAGCGCTTGCCAGTGCAGAGTGAGCAGTTAAAGGAACAGGTGCTTTCTCTCCTCTCCTGAAGGTGGAGCAGTACTATTTTATGTGAAGCACCCTTCAGCCTCATTTAGCATCCTTTGTGGGTCCTGACAAAGCTCACTGTCCCCCTCATGCCCTCCCTTGCATTCCATTTTCTGCAGGTGTCTCTTTTGTTATTTGTTGCACTCCTGTACGCTAATGTAAGAACACAGATAACAATGGAGCCATTGAAATGATCTGGCTCCTCCGGACCACGAGTCATCGGGTTGCTACCCTTTTCAGCCAGCTACTTGAATTAGCCACAGCTTCTTCACTTTTATTCCTTTTCCTTCACTCCTTTTTTCTTGGTTATAGTGATTGGCAGCCCTTTCAAAGATGATGAGGTAAAAAATGCAAAGAAAAAAAAATATCACCAATAATACTTGAGCTAGAAATACTCACCATGAAGATTTGAAGTCTTTCCACTTATTTGCTTTCTGCTCATATAACAATAACAATGACAATATTTGTGTATAAGTGGTGTGTGTGTGTGTGTGTGTGTATGTGTGTGCGTGTGTGTGTGTGTGTGAGCAACAGAACCCAGGGCCTTACATCTCCTAAGCATGTGCTCTACCACTGAGCTACACCCCAGCTTAACTTGTGCTTCTTATTCTGAGATAGCCAGGCACATTCTCTCCACACCATTTGACCTTCTTTTTTGTGTTGTTTAACTTTCTATCATAACATTTCTCATTGTGAAAATAATATTTACATTCTAAACAGTCCCGTAATATATCACTATCTATTTGTACCATAATTTATTTAGTCTCTGTCTGGACATTTGTATTCAGTTTCTGTTTTTTAAATACAATGCCATTGTAATTAAGAATATATTTATAAGCAACACTGCTATTGTAGATAAGAAAATATGCCCCAAAGAATAAAAAAAGGCTTACCAATAT
The DNA here is from genome assembly GCF_000622305.1 of Nannospalax galili. Lineage (NCBI taxonomy): Eukaryota > Metazoa > Chordata > Mammalia > Rodentia > Spalacidae > Nannospalax > Nannospalax galili. Next base: position 932,341 of record NW_008354532.1, read on the forward strand.
TTAAGCTAATTTGTTAATCAACTTCTTAGACTTGTAGTAACAAAGTTTGTTACTACATGTTTTCAGACCCTCCCCCAAATACTATTGTGTGAAGTTTCCACCCTACTTGTATACTGTATGAGAATATCTTTTTTTTTTGTCACTCAACTCTCATAGCAGGTGATACCTAATTTTAATTCTTTCAGTCCTAGAAGAGGATGCCTAGGAAAGTGGTCTGTCACTGAGCTGCATCCCCAAGTTTAGTTTTGGTGAATTTTCAAGTATTTTGTCCCTCTTTTCTGTGCAATATTAGTCTTTCTTTTCCTGAGATTTTTTTTTTTTTTTTTTTGGTCTTTTTGGTCTTTTTGAGACAGGGTCTCCCTGTTGCCCCAGCTGCCCTGGAACTCACTACGTAGACCAGGTTGGCCTTGAACTCACAGGGATCTGCCTGCCTCTGCCTTGAGATTTGGTTTTTAAAAGATTTTAAATTAGGGCTTTCACCTTGTGTTCTAAGACTAAGGATCAAAGGGCAAAAGTCTTTTCTGATAAGGTGGGTCTTTTACATCTCCATTTCATACTGGAGATATTGTTTCAATAACGAATGAGTGGAACCCTTATTTAGGAGCACAGTTCCCAGAGAAATCTGAAGGAACATGCTCTCAGCAGTTCAGGCTTGCTCTTGGCCTTAAAGTGGAAGCTAAGAGTCAGGCTTTTAATTTAATTTTATTTTTTAAAGGTATAGCTGTAATGTGGTTTAGCAACATCACAATGCTGGGCATGGAGGTGCACCTCTTTGTTCCCAGCACTTTGGAGGCAGAGGCAGGTGGATCTCTGTGAGTTCAAGGGTGCTTAGACTAGATAGCAAGCTCCAGGCCAGCTGGGGCTACAGGGAGACCTTGTCTCAAAAATACCAAAACCACCACCACCACCACCACCACCAACAGCAACAACAAAAAATTCCCCCAACCTACCATGGTGGTGCACACCTGTAATCCCAACACTTGGGAAGTGGAGGCAGAAGGATCAGAAATTCAAGGTCACCCTCAGTTATAAAGTGAGTTTGAGGTCAGCCTAGGTTGCATGGACCTTGTCTTAAAAAAAACAAAAAAGAATTCCTATATACTAATAAGGACAGTGAGTCCAGGATTGCCTGTTTGATGTCTGCTTTATAAACAAGAGGCTCCTATGACTTACTGTTTTTTTTTAAGTTCATATCTTTTATTTAAAATGAATCAAAATGAAGCAGATTGTTATTATTGATATAAATAAGAAACAACACAAATAACCTTTTATTATTGATCTAATAAAGATTAAGTGACCTCGCACCATATAGACTGGGTCATAGGATTTCTCTTCTGACAGAACAGAAAAGATACTCTTTTTACTTAAAATGCTAAGAATGAGCTTTGCAGCTTTGTTAGAGAAAGAGAATATGATAAGCAATAAAGGAAAGAAAAGGGCTTCCCCTCCACGCAACAAAGGGAAGAGGAGGAATGTGAGCGTAGAACGAGGGGGAAGGGAATGCATCACGGGGTGTGTCAACCCTGCTGTATTTCTGAAGCTGCGTTTTCAAAGACAGCAGGGAAGCTGGGGAGACAAGTGCAGGACAGCTGGCCCTTCTCTATCTTTGAGATTTTAGAAGGACAGCATCTCTCAGAATGAGAGGTAGAAAGCAATCCAGGTAAATTTGGCAGCAACTTTGAATTCCAACAGAGTTTGTCAGATGAGACTGCTGAAGAAAACATGGGGTTCCAGTAGTTGTAATTTGATGGATAGAACACTCTGACTGAGGTTTGGATGTTCAGAAAGGCTTACTCTTTTCTTTCTTTTTCTTTCTTTCTTTTTTTCCCCCCTGTAGCCCCAGCTGGCCTGGAACTCAATATGTAGACCAAGCTGGCCTCCAACTCACAGAGATCTACCTGCCTCTGCCTGCCAAGTGCTGGGACTAAAAGGTGTGCGCCACCACGCCTGGCCAGGCTTACTCTTTTCAAGGAGTGTCCTTCTCAAGCCTAAGTGGGGACAGCTGAGAAAAGCCTGCCCAGTCCAGTGACAGGCCCTGGTTTCGGCTGCTGCTGTTTTTGTTGGGCACTTTTATTGCGCTTGTTCTTTCCATTGGATGTGGCTTTTCCCATCACCACCAGGCCCTTTTGGTCCTATTCTTGCACAAAACCCGGTGGTGCACAAGGGTGGACTTCCAGTTACAGTCACACAGGTGATTTATCCTTATCCTTCTGTCACTCTGTTTGGGGAAATTGTATAGAGAGGACACTCATTAAGACACATTTTTCAGTTGGACATGGTGGCGTATGCTTGTAATCCCAGTACTTGGAAGATGGAAATAGGAAGGTTAGGAGTTCAAGGTCATCTATAGTTACATAGCAAGTTTGAGACCAGATTGGGCTACCTGAGATTCTGTCTCAATTGAAAAAAAATAGACACCATTTTCTTTCTTGGTGGGTAATAAGATTTAGGATATTTTTCTGACAGCAAACTTCCGTTGGAACCACCCTAAATCAATGGAGAACTTTTGAGAACACCTATTTCAAAGGGAAGTGGCTAAAATCATCCATCTCTAGGCTCCTTAAGCTCCCCACACAAGTTTAGCCCTCTCCTCCTAGCTATGAGCACTGTGTATTGGGCAGACCACAGAAGTTCCTATCAGTCCATCCTCTTCAGGAAAGGGACTTTTACTGAACTGAATTTTGTGTAACAGAGAGTGGCCATTCATTCAGGTTGAGGGACTAGAAGTTACAGACAGGAATAGGGCCACCGAGGAGGGCAGACTTCTACCTTCTTCCTTACCAGTTTCTTCAATCTTAAAAAATGAGGGGAGGGGAATCTGCCTTAATACCACCAAGAACACTTAAAATACCCAGGCCTTTGTAGGGCCTTTGTATTTTGCTTTCTTTTTAAAAAATTTTTTATTATTATTATTTTTATTGTATGTTTATGGGTGTATTGCCTGCATGTGTGTAAGTGTACCCTGATAGAATGCCCTGATTGCAGAAAGCTGGTATTATAAATCAATCACTTTCCTCCCACCTGGAGGGCTGTTTGTTCAGACAGCCTGTTTCCCAAGCCAGCCTGTTTCCTTGAGCAAATGGTCCCAAGAAGAGATTATAAACCCCCTGTCTCTCAAGATAAACCAGAACAAATGATGTCAGGAAGAAGGAAGCCATAAAGAGGCCATAAATATCTCAAGAGTGCCCCTGATGTACATGTAGTCAGCCAGCCACAGCTACAGCCTATAAAAACCCCAATGGCCCCTTCCCGGGGGTAGCAGTCGATGTGAGAAGCATGTGAGAAGACTGCTGCTCCTCCCTGAGGTGCTTCAATAAACTCAGTCTTAAGTCAGGTATCATCGCCTTCTTTTTCCCCTATTGTTCCTGTATTCGGCACCTCAAAAACCTAACACACCCATGTTGTGCAATGACCAAGGCAGTCGGAAGAGGGTGTCAGATCCCCTGGAACTGGAGTTACTGACAGTTGTTAGCCACTATGTGGGTGCTGGGAACTGAAATGAACCATGGACCTCTGCAAGAGCAGCCAGTGCCCTTAACCACTGAGCAATCTCTCTAGCGCTTCCTGGGGTCTCTTTTACAAGCATTCATTCAGGTTGAGGGACTAGAAGTTACAGACAGGAATAGGGCCACCGAGGAGGGCAGACTTCTACCTTCTTCCTTACCAGTTTCTTCAATCTTAAAAAATGAGGGGAGGGGAATCTGCCTTAATACCACCAAGAACACTTAAAATACCCAGGCCTTTGTAGGGCCTTTGTATTTTGCTTTCTTTTTAAAAAATTTTTTATTATTATTATTTTTATTGTATGTTTATGGGTGTATTGCCTGCATGTGTGTAAGTGTACCCTGATAGAATGCCCTGATTGCAGAAAGCTGGTATTATAAATCAATCACTTTCCTCCCACCTGGAGGGCTGTTTGTTCAGACAGCCTGTTTCCCAAGCCAGCCTGTTTCCTTGAGCAAATGGTCCCAAGAAGAGATTATAAACCCCCTGTCTCTCAAGATAAACCAGAACAAATGATGTCAGGAAGAAGGAAGCCATAAAGAGGCCATAAATATCTCAAGAGTGCCCCTGATGTACATGTAGTCAGCCAGCCACAGCTACAGCCTATAAAAACCCCAATGGCCCCTTCCCGGGGGTAGCAGTCGATGTGAGAAGCATGTGAGAAGACTGCTGCTCCTCCCTGAGGTGCTTCAATAAACTCAGTCTTAAGTCAGGTATCATCGCCTTCTTTTTCCCCTATTGTTCCTGTATTCGGCACCTCAAAAACCTAACACACCCATGTTGTGCAATGACCAAGGCAGTCGGAAGAGGGTGTCAGATCCCCTGGAACTGGAGTTACTGACAGTTGTTAGCCACTATGTGGGTGCTGGGAACTGAACCTAGGTCCTCTGCAAGAGCAGCTAGTGTTTTTAACCACTGAGCCCTCTTTCCAGTCCTAGATTTCACTTTCTGAATCCCCTCTCTACTTGTAGAGAATCTTTTTCTCTATGTGTGTTTCTTCACTTTTAATAAAGCTTGCTGTCCTGTATGCCTGAGATTCTTCTTGCCTGAGATTCTTTAATTGGTGGAGGAAATAAACCTGACCAAAACCTTTTGACAAGGTGACTCTTGCTGGAAATTAATACAGTCTGCTAAGGGACTTTGCCACATTGTCTGGATAGAAGCATCTGACATGTTTTTATTTTTTAAGATTTATTTTATTTTTAATTATATGTATATGGTACGTCTGTGAACAGGAATGTGCATATGAATGCAGGTATCTGCAGAGATCAGAAGAGGGTGTCAGATTCCTTAGAGCTGGAGTTACATCTGTCTGATGTGGATGCTGGGAATCAGTTCATGACTTCTGAAAGAATAGCACATGCTGTTAATGAGCCGTCTTTCCAGTCCCTGACACCTTTAAAAATATTGTTATTATTATTATTATTATTATTATTTTATAACAGAGTTTCACTATGTTACTTCTATGTAGTCCATGCTGGCCTTGAACTCACAGAGATGTATCTGCCTCTTCCTCCTGAGAGCTGGGATTAAAGGTGTGCAGTACCATAGTTGGTTATTTTTATTATTTTTAATGATGTGTATATGTTTGTATCTGCTTGGGGGTATGTGCATGTAGTGCAGGTGCCAGTGGAGACCAGAGATATCAGATCTCCCTGGAGCTGGAACTACATGTGATTGTGAGTCACTTCTCACATGGGTACTAGACACTGAACTCAGGTCCTCCACAAGAGCAGTAAACACTCTTGATTTCTTCATTGTCGAGCCATCTTCCCAGGTCCTCTCTGACTCCTCCTCCTTCCCCTCCTCCCCTTCACCCTTCTCCTCCTCCTATTATTTATTTATCTATTTATTATTTATTTTTATTTTATGTGCATGAGTGTTATGCCTGCATATATGTGAGTGTACCTGTGTCATTCAGTGCCCATGGAGTCCAGAAGAGGGCGTCGTATCTTCTGGAACTGGAGTCATGGATGGTTGTTAGCAGCTATGTGGGTACTGATATTTGAACCCGGATCTTCTGCAAGAGCAGCCAGCGCTTTTAACTGCTGAGCATCTCTCTAGTCCCTGCCCTGAATCTTCTTTTCCTAGGTAAATAATGATAAAAAGTTCTTCCTCACCAGATACATACATGTGTATAAAGTTACCTAATATGCCCTGCTGCCCAGATGTGCTCAGATGTGTTTTCTTTCTCACCCATTCCTTTCCAGCTGGACCGTACCTCAGCATCATTCAGTCTGGGAACATGGAGCTTTCTAGAGACCTAGCTCATTCTGTTTTCTCTGCTTGACTCTGCAAATATGCCCTTGTTCTGACCTCTGATGGCCCCGACAGTGTTCTGCGTCAGAGCTGCTCTTGGGGTGTGTTTGTTTAAAGTAGCTTATTGTTAGCACAGATACTTAGAATTGATTCTACATTTGTACTGAACCTGGATACAAAGGCAGCCAAAGCCTGGAGCATTTTTTCATGGTGAAAATTGGCTAATTAAGGAACCAACAACGCACAGCAAGTGCCTCTCTTAAGGTGGGGACGGACCTGACAAAATGTGCCTGGCTACCACCCTGTACACCACAAATAAACTCTCGGGGTAGTAAGAAAGGTATTTTTCTGAAATGCTGTTTCAAGGAACTGTATTGTCTGTGTCTGGTTTCTGCCATTGGCCAAATTACAATGTGTACTCAGACCCCTGAGATTTCAGACCAGGCCTTTTATTATATGCAATTGCAGGATTCCCAGACATCAGCAGGTGGCTCAAGGGCATGTCTCAAAGCAGACTTGAGTCTCCAAAAGAAAATGATAGCTCTCTTGAATTATTTTGGGAGAGAAACAAGTTTCCACATGTTTTATGAGACATGATCAGGTACTTAATACTGTGTTGTTCTTGCAGGTGTTTAATTATTGACTTTAGACACAAATTGTCAAAAAAGTTTAAAAAAACGACAGAAAAAGAAGACCAATTCTAAAGATTTCTTTGAAATTATTCGCAGTTCTTCCTGACATTTTCCAAATTAGTCATGTTTCACTTTAATATCTGAAATGCTTTGCTAATGTCATGAGGCCTGTGGCTTTGGCACAGCCGCCCTTGTTTTGTCCCGACTTAGCCTTTCCCTTCATATGACATTGCATCCTGGCTGTTTGAAATCCCTACTGAGTTTGGAGAAATTATGTCTTGGCATCTGACCTACTTTCCTGGAATATGATGTGATGTTGTTGATATGGTGGGTCACTCCACTTGACAATAAGTTTGCTTGTTTCATTTCAAACACTTGACTATTTAGTGGGGACTAAGAATAGAATGGAAAGCTGTGTTTGCTACAGTTTGTTTCCTGCCTGTGCCTTTTATAATGTCATTTGTGAAAAAATTGATCAGATTAGGATGAATCACGTGGTTGCCTAATAGGGACTGGAACGATCCTCCACACATGACTTTGTTGCATTCTTATAAAACGTGGCAGGATAGACCTGCCCAGCGCTTCCTGCCGATGTTCACTTGTGTTCATGCTGTCGTAAGGAGATGAGATGAGAGCAAACTGCTCCAGCAGCTCCTCTTGCCCTGCCAACAGCTCGGAGGAAGAGCTGCCCGTAGGACTGGAGGGACATGGGAACCTGAAACTGGTTTTCACAGTGGTGTCAGCTGTGATGGTGGGTCTGGTCATGTTCTCCTTTGGATGTTCTGTGGAGATCCGGAAGCTCTGGTCACACCTCAGGAGACCCTGGGGCATTGCAGTGGGACTGCTCTGCCAGTTTGGGCTCATGCCTCTGACGGCCTATCTGCTAGCCATCATCTTTTCTCTGAAGCCAATCCAAGCTATTGCTGTCCTCATTATGGGGTGTTGCCCTGGGGGAACCGTCTCCAACGTTCTCACTTTCTGGGTTGATGGAGATATGGATCTCAGGTAAGTTACAGTAGGAAGCTTAGCAGCAATTCCCTCACTCTGCTGGGAGTAATGCGCATTTTTGTGCTTTTAAAAGGATCTTGCACTCTTTGGGTAGCTCTCATTGGGAAATAGTAGAAACATCGCTGGGACTTGGACAGCCTTTCCGAGGTCCAAGCCGGCTTTGCTGAGCTTATTGGCTGCTTTCTTGGCAGCTTGCTCTGTTCTGAGCAGTGAGGCTTGGCTGCACAGGGAGCAGTGCCGGCATGTCTGTGCCTCGCCCAGTGATGTTTCCTAAGCGTGGACTCATTCCATGTTGGCATCTGGAACATAATTTCCTAGGACCTCACCGAGAAGCCCACATAGCTAATGACAGCAGTTGGGCAGTAGCAATGGTGGTGACAAGTGACAACCAGAACGAAGTCCTCATAGCTCTTTATTTCTCTTTTTGGTTTTTGCCCTCGTTGCTCTCAGCAGTCTCCTGAGCACCTTTCTTGAGAAACAGTGATTTAGGAGACTGTGGAAAGGACCTTTGTGGCATCTGACATGTGGTGCTGTAAGTGCCAGCAGTTGCCTTGTTGATTTGATTTAGGGAGTCCAAGGAAGCTCTCAGGATCATCAACTTTGTTGCTGCTTTGCAGATGTTTAACGCCCATCGCTAGACTTGCTTTCTTTTCATTTAAACCAGAGACCTTATTCCCAGTTACCATGTAGACAAATACCCCAGGGGACATTAAGCTTTACCATTTATTTATACTGTAAACTACTAGGATGAATGAATCACATACTTTTTGGAATAAATGTCTTGGTGGGGGATTTAAAGAACATTTGAAAAAAGAGTAGATGGGTCAGTATTTTTTAAAAAAGAGCTGAAACAATGGTTTGTCTAGGATTTTTGCTTATAAACATACTTTTCCATCCCACCTAGGGAAAGTACCCCATATAAATTTAAATATTTGCATGTATATGTCATTTGGTTGGGATTTACTATACATCGAATGAATGAATGAATCAGAGTTGATGACTGAGCCAGGAGTTGATGTCAGTGAGTCAGCTGCCTCTCTGGTTCCATGCTCATACTAAATATTAAATGTATGGAACAGATTTCACCTGTACCTTTTTTTTTTTTTTTTTTTTTGTCTTTTTGAGACAGGGTCTCCCTGTAGCCCCAGCTGTCCTGAACTCACTATGTAGACCAGGCTGGTCTTGAACTCACAAAGATCCGCCTGCCTCTGTCTGCTGTGATTAAAGGCGTGCTCCACCACGCCTGGCCACCTGTACCTTTTAATGGGTTCATACCACTCAGACAAGTAATTAACTTTATTTAGCAATTCCTGTTAGCCACCACTTATGTGAGACTTGGAAATAAAAATTCTTCATGAATTTTACATTTTAGTACTACTCCACTCATTTTCCACTATTTCAAGTTCATAAAGTTGAATATTAACATAACATAATATAAATACCCTTTGCACAATATTCACATGTCAATGATAAAGTCCAGGTCTTGAGCATTTTTGGAATGAAAAAGGAAACTAGTGTTTATTAAGTACTGGATAAGTCTGGGCTAGATGCTTCACCGTCTCTTCTTGGTTCCCACAATAACTTTATAAGTGACCTTTCATTATTCTGAATTTTACAGCTGGATTCAGATGGGTTAAGTAGCCTGCCAGATGCTGCAAAGGAGTACAGCAGAGCTCACATATGAATTCACATCTGTTTTATATCAGTTTGCAACTTAGGCTCTTTTTTTTCCATGACATTTAGCAACACAACTGCATTGTCTATTTAGAGTAAAAGCATAAATCTTGAAACAGTGTTTTGAAACACTTCTGGGAAAGGGAATATTTATTACCATCATCTCTGATTCGTCAGCAGTATCATAAAACACCAATGAGCGGAAAGTGTAGGAAAGAGAAAGTTCACTTTGTTTCTCATTACCAAACCTATCTTTTTCATTTATTTTGCTTTGGGTTTTTGAGACAAGATCTCATGTAGCCCAGTGGCCTTGAATTCCTCATCTTTCTGCCTTCAATCCCCAAGTGCTGGGATTACAGATGTGTATCACCAAGCATGATACCAACTCTATTCTTAATTAACTTTTAGCTTTGACTAAGTAACTTGTCTGAGAATACATACACATATACACATGTGACACAAAACTAGGCACATAGTAGGTATGAAGCACATATTAGTTCCTTTACCTTTATTTATTTATTTATTTATTTATTTATTTATTTATTTACTTATTTACTTATTTTGTGTACACACAGGAGTGTGTGCCATGGCGCATGTGTGGAGATCAAAGGAGAACTTTCAGC
>NW_008354532.1:943086-1000906 GCF_000622305.1 Nannospalax galili
TATTTACTTATTTTGAGGCAGGATCTTTCTGTGTAGCCCTGGGTAGCCTGGAACTCACTTTGTAGATCAGGCTGGACTTGAACTCTTAGAGATCTATCTGCCTCTGCCTCCTGAATACAGGGATTAAAGGCGTGTGGCACCACACCTGGCCCTCCTTTTCTTTCTTGGCAAGCATTCCACCACTGAGCAACACCCCTGCCTTGTGCTTCTTTTCTTTCCAAAATTTGGTTTTGATTTTCACAAACAAAAACAAAACAACAAAACAAACTATAGGAGGTGGCCTAGTATTTATTATTTTTGTATTTTTGACATTGGATCTCTCTGTGTTGCCCAGGCTGGCTTCATTTGTGTTGCCAACAAAAATCACCTTTAAAGCTAGGTGTGGTGGTACACACCTTTAATCCCAGCACTCAGGAGGCAGAGACAGATGGATCTCTGTAAGACTGAGGCCAGCCTGGTCTATATAATGAGTTCCAGGCCAGTTGGGGCTACAGAGAGATCCAAAACCAAAACCAGAACAAAAAATAGCATTGAAGTAAAACTCGGTGGGTAGTCTTTGAGAGAAATTCTACCCATAGTGCTCGGGAGAAGGCCACATCTTTATTTTACAAATGAAGAAAGCAGGATGGAGCTTCAGGTTGATCCCAAACATGGAGCAGCAAGGATTTCTTGTGCTTTCACTCTCTTTACACAGTCTGTGGTTTGCCACGCATTTGCCTTGAACGGTGTTTCAGACCCGAACCAGCGACTGTGCATTGGGGGCGATTACAGCAGGTTCTCTCTTAGTTCCTGGACTTGGCATTGTAGCCTTCTCCTGCTCCTCCACTCCTTCCTCACCTTCACTCAACCCACCACCAGGCCAGGCCCACCCTCTGGCTGAGCTGTTCATAGCTCTGACTTCCTGTTTTCCTCCACTGTTGCTTCCTCAGGTCAGGTCAATTGCTGTGTCTTCACTACTGTTCTCTCCATGTTTGTTATGGTTTTGCTGTGGATAGATAAGGTAGACTCCAGCTGCGAGCCCCTTTTTGTAATAGGAAATGATTACATTTCCATCATGGTGTTGTGTTTTATGTACACAGGTTTCTATCACCTACTATATTGGTCAGAAACTACCAAACAGCCTACTTTATCTCTCCAGGTTTGCTTCCCATTAAGTCGGTAGACACAAGTGGTCTCCAGTCAAAATGAACTGCTATTGTTCATTAAACACACACCACAGCTTTCTGACTTCGAGTTGCCCATTTCTTCACATATTCTTCGGTGCCCGTTGGCCTGATTCTGTTTGCTTGCCATAATATGATCCTCCCTGATAATTGTTTTAGAAAGCAAACGGCTGATATATATGAATAGCCTTAAGCATTATCCTGTCCTAGGCCAGAGATCAGCCAAGCTGTTCTTGGTTGGATTCTTTCATATGGTTGGGGATTGGCTAGATGTGGACTGATCTTGGACGGCTTCAGCTGGGACAGCTAGGCTATTGTCCACATGGTCTTTTCTCTCTCTCTCTCTCTCTCTCTCTCTCTCTCTCTCTCTCTCTCTGTGCTTAGACCTGCTAACCTGCTCACAGGATTCTGAGAAAGAGGAAGCATGCAAGGTTTTATGACGCCCAAGTTTGAACTCAGTTTACCATCCCTTACATTCCATTGGTCAGTGCAGGTTCAAGGGATGGATGGGCGGAACTTCAAATTTACACTGCAGAGAGCATGGATAAGGGAGGGGCGAACATTTCAGGCATTTTCTGTAATGTACTCTGCCAGAGATGGACAGAGTTCTTGCCTTTGAGGAGAGACTATGAGAACCAAGGGCTGAAGTGCTGTGCAGCAGTGAGGGGGTTCTCATTTGGGAGCTAGTAGGTGGGTGCATCACTGACAGAGCACCTCAGCAGGTTATGTAAATTCTTTATCCTTCAGTTTCCTTACTTCTATGCTTTTTTATATTATTTGTTTATTTAATGTATGTGCCCACATGTGTGTGTGTGTGTGTGTGTGTGTGTGTGTGTGAGCATGTATGTGAAGGTCAGGGGAAAACTTTCAGGAGTCTGTTCTCTCTTCTACCATGTGGGTTCCAGGGATCAAACGCAGGTCATCAGCTTAGCAGCAAGCAGTTTTATCCACTGGGCAACCTTGTCTGCTTGCCCCACTTCTAGGGAAGAAAAAAGTATACTTATTTCAGGAGTTGTGAAGATTAAATGATAGTGATGTGTGTGTGTGTGTGTGTGTGTGTAGCTTAGAATCTTTTCTGCTACAACATAACATATGAATTATATATATTCATATATGCATTATCATATATGAGGCAGGCAGGCAGAAGAGCACTGTGCACAGTCAGCAATCTGTTTTCATGCCTACTCAGGCTGACTGTCCTTGAACAATTTATCTCTCTGGACCTCGGTTTCCATATTTATTCTGTTTTGTTTTGAGACAGGGTTTCATGTAGCCTAGGTTGGCCTCAATTGCATTTATAGCTAAGGATGACCTTGAACTCCAAATCTTCCTACCTCCATTTACCAAGTGCTCAGATCACAGGTGGGATCACAGGTGTGCATGGCCATGCCTGGCTCTCAGTTCCCTTATTTGTAAAAGAACTCCCTGAAAGGGGCTGGAGAGATGGCTCAGGGGTTAAGAGCACTGGCTGCTCTTGTAGAGGACCCAGGTTTGATTCCCAGCACCCACATGGTGGCTAACAGCCATCCATAATTCCAGTTCCAGGAGATCCGATGCCTTCTTCTGACCTCTGTGGGCACTGCATGACACAGATGTAGTTACATACATGCAGGCATAACATTCATACACATAAAATATTTAAAAAATAAAAATGAACTATCTGAGGTTCTCTTGTACATTGTTATAAAATATGCACAATAGAATTTATTAAACAATTTTAAGTGAGTCCAGTTCAGTGGCATCAAGAACATTCACACTGCTCTGCAACCATGCCCACAGCCCGTTCATTTCCAGGATGGCTTCATCTCCCAAACTGAAACTGTTTTCATTAAGCATCAACTGCCTTGGCAACCACCACCCTGCTTTCTGTCTCTTAAATTTGACTCCTCAGGATATCTTACTTAAGAGACTCTTACAATAGTTGTCTTTAGTGTCTGGCTTATTTAACTGCTCACAACACCTTGGAGGTTCTTCTGCCTCAGAGCGTTCTGTCAGAACTTCCTTTCTGTTTGATGCTGAATAATATTCCACTGTGTGTTTCCTGCTTTATCTGTCATCCCTCAGTGGACACTGGGTTTTTCTACCTTTTGTTTTGTTTTGTGAAAGGATCTCACCGTGTAGTCCTGGCAGACCTGGAACTCAGTATGTAGATCAGGCTGACTTGGAACTTGCTGTGATCCTCCTGCTTTTGCTTCCTGAGTGCTGGGATTACCAGCATGCATCACCTTTTGACTGTTGTAAATAACGGACCATGAACGTGGGTATAGAGATATTTGTGTCTTTACTTTAAATTTTATTGAATATATATTCAGGAATAATTTGAGATTTTTTTTAAGCACTAAGAATTTGTGATTACAGGAAAAGAAAAGCAAATTATGAAATCAAATTTTCTCCTTCCCCTACTTACTTTTTATTTTATTTATTTTTATTTAATGTGAATGAGTGTATTGCTTGCATGTAGATAGGTACACCCCCATGTTATGCAATGTCCAAGGAGGTCGAAAGAGGGTGTTGGATCCACTGGAACTGGAGTTTTGGACAGTTGTTAGCTGCTATGTAGGTGCTGGAAACTGAACCCAGGTCTTCTGTGGGAGCAGCCAGTGCTCTTAACCTCAGAACCATGTTTCCAGCCCCTACTTTTAATGGTTTATCTGAAAGTATTTGACAGAGCTGCCTCTCTCCTCTCTGTGTCCACAATGCCAAACTGTTGGAAGGCATTGCAGTTGTGCAGCTTGCCTGCCTCACCCACCAGGTCTGTCAGCTTCTTGAGGCTTTGCCCATTTACGAATGCTCAGTGCCAGTTTGGTAGGAGCAGGGGTTTGATAATGATGAGTGAATGACTCAATTACATTGTCTTTTACCAGTTTGTATTACAATAACTGCTCAGAAATGCAAGACATTTAGTAATGGAACTCAGGACAGCTTGCATTGCCTATAACTTTGGCAGCTTTTAATATCTATGAGGTCCACTCTTCATCGAGGATGTATTTGTATCCTTAGCTGCAGACAAAGGATTCTGACCACTAATGGTAGTGGTGTCTATGAGTTCAATGGCCAACTTTGACCACTGAAATTCCATTGATTAACAATCAGTCTCTCTCTGTCTCTGTCTATGTCTCTCTCTCTCTCTTTCTCTCAATTTTTATAGACAGGTCTCATGTAGCCCAAGCTGGCCTCAAACTCACTATATAGCTAAGGATGACCTTCAAATTCTGATCCTCCTGCCTCCACCTCTAGAGTGCTGGAATTATAGGTATTACCACCATGCCCTGTTTTTCCTTTGAACTGAAGTTTTTGGTCCATCAGTGGAGACTCTGAAAATAGTGCTTGAGATTCTTCAGGTGTGACCTAGCCTGGTAGAGAACTGAAGGTCTTCTGCACTTAAATTTTTGGAGATTGAACCTACATTAGTTACTTTCTCGTAACTATGATCAAATGCCTGACAGAGCAACTTAAGGGAGAAAAGGTTTATTTTAGCTTGTAGTGTCAGAGAGATTGCAGAGAAGCGAAGGCAAGGCTGGGACCAGGGACGGCTAGAACCTTTCAAAGGTCCCCTCCTCATGACCTACTTCTGGCAGCTAAGATCTTTTTTTTTTTTCTTTTTTTCTTGAGTCAATGTCTCATGTAGCCCAGGCTGGCCTAGAACTTGCTATGTAACTGAGGATGACCTTGAACTTTTGATCTTCCTTCCTCCACCTCCCAAAAGCTGAGATTACAGGCATGAGCCACCATGCCTAGTTTTATGCAGTGCTAGGGATCCAACCCAGCACAGATCCCAATCTCTAAAGGTTCCCCAGCCTTAAAGTTAGTGGTACAAACTGGGGACTGACTGTTTGAAGCGTGAGCCTGTGGAGGGACGTTCTAGATTCAAATCATACCTTAGTTTGTCAATAAGATGGAAACCATGTCTACATAGTTATTGTGAAAATAAGAAGCACAGTATGTGACATGTAGTACTCAGTACTTAATAAATGTCATTATGAGAGGCAGCAGACCAGGGAGCATCTCTAGGTGGGGATGGAGAATCAGGCTGTGAACTCTGTTCTCGGGTCAGCTCTGTAAATGTAATCTTACAGCACTCTCAGTGTCCACTGGGCTGACTAGGTAGTTCTTCCACTGGAGAAGCAGGCATGGGCTTCAGCTCTGAGAACTGGAATTCTTGACTTTATGAGTCTAAAATTAAAACAACATTTGAATAACTTAAGCCCCAATTGCAAAATGTTACTGACTGCCTTTTAATGGAATGTGTACCTGTGAGTTTCCTTGCTTTAAGGGAGGTTCAGGACTTAACCTGTTTGTCCAGATTTACTGACTCTGTCTCGTTATTCTCTGCACTAGTCCTACTGAAGTCAGATACTGGCAATAATCCACCCCCCCACCCCCCCCACCTGCGAACAGTCGAGAGATCCAGTTAGCCACATCCTTTGTTTATTCTATCCTGGAATTTCACATCAGTTGGACGGGAGATGTGGCTTTCCACATTTTTCACACAGTTTCCGTGCTTTTCAGCTTGGTTTTTATGTAAAACAATTGGCAGAGTACCAGGCTCTTCTCTTGCCCTCTGAAGCCACTATCATGCTGATTCTGTAGAGCTTGGAGACAATGACTAGGGACGTGAGCTTTCCCAGTCAGTGTGGTTTTCCACAGTGAGGAATCTTACCCTTCTGCTGCTTGAGCCAAAACCATATGGGGGTGGTGTGGGGCATGCCATGCTCCTTTTCCAAGTTCAAGATTAAAGTGGTGCAATGTAGAATTCTTTCCAGGACTTGGTAAACAGAGAGCCAAGGAATGTGACATGGTTACAAGTGAAATATTTGGGAAGGCTTCCCTGATATCCTTTTCGTGGAAACAGGGGTAAGAGCTGTGGTAACACTAAGGGACATTTGGATATACAAACTTGACTTGATAGGCCTGAACATATAGGACAGAATTCAGGAAATCCTGTGGTAGGCTATGGAGGGGGTGCAGATAGGGGAGGAGGTCTAAATATGATTAAGATGTATTATATGAAATCCACAAAAATTCAATAAGAAATATACATTGAAAAAAAAGGCTATGGCAAAATGCTCTTCTTCCTCCATTCTAACCAGGAAGAAATCTTTGTTTAAAAAATATTTGTATTTCTCTTTGTTTTGCATTTTGATGCTGTGGATTGAACCCTGAGCCTATTTTTAATAGGATAAAATACTTTTCAGGTTTTATAAAAACTTATTTTTATGGATGAGTGTATTGCCTGGGTATAAGTGCACCCATGTCGTGCAATGCCCACAGAGGTCAGAAGAGGGTGTTAGAGCCTCTGGAACTGGAGTTACAGATGGTTGTTAGCTGCCGTGTGTCTGCTGGGAACTGAACCTGGGCCCTCTGCAAGAGCAGGCAGTGCTCTTAACCACTGAGCCATCTCTCCAGCCCCAAAATACTTTTAGCTTTTATATGATTTGTTTATTTATTTATTTATTTATTTATTTATTTATTTATTTATTTATATCTTTTTGAGACAGGGTCTTCCTATAGCTCCAGCTGGCTTAGAACTCACTATGTAGACCAGGCTGGCCTTGGACTTACAGATTCCCCCTGCCTCTGCCTACCGAATAATGGGATTAAAGGCATGTGCCATCATGCTTGGTGATTTATTTATTTTTAAAAAGTTTTTTATGTATATGAGCATTATGACTGCATGTATGTAAGTGCACCTGTGTCATGCAGTGCCTGCAGAGGTCAGAAGAGGGTGTCAGATCTGGAGTTGCAGATGATTGTTAGCTGCCATGTAGGTGCTTGGATTCAAACCCAGGTCTTCTGCAAGTAAAGCCAGTGCTCTTAACCATTGAGCCAGAGGTTCAAGCCATTAAGGTAGAGGTATTAACCCTACTTTATATGGAAACACTTTAATGACAACAGTCTTGTATTTGTTTAGGAAAAAAGAAAATTACTTGCCAATGAACTAGAACAGTTTTCTTTTTTTTATATTTTATTTATTATTTTTATTTTATGTGTACATTGCCTGCATGTATGTAAGTGCAGCTGTTTTGTGCAATGCCCTCGGAGGACAGAAGAGGGCATTGGATCCTCTGGAACTGGAGTTATAGATAGTTGTTAGGTGCCATGTGGGTGCTGGGATTCAAACACAGGTCTTGTTCAAGAACAGCTAGTGTTCTTAACCGCTGAACCATCTCTTCAATCCCTAGAATGGAGTTTAAAAAAAAAAATTTGCATAAACTTGGGTATGTAATACATGATAAAATAGGCACTTCAGTTCATCGATAAATTTTTAGCAGATTCTCTTCATATACATGCCTCTCAAAATAAAGGAAAATAGTTTCATACTCTTTATATCATATAAAATTCAGATGAGTGGAAAATCTAAGCAAAAAATTCAAGTGATAAAAAGTAAGATGTAGGGGTACTATCTGAATTCATGATGAGTTAAGAAGTTAAGAAGGCCAGAAACAGGAAAGAAAGTAGATCCTTGGAGGACTAAAGGTGTGATAAAATCATGGTGAGACGATGTCATTCAACCTTCTCAGGAGACTTCAGAGGGGGCCAATCACATCCAGGCCAGCCAGCACTGCAGTGTGCAACATACTTTGGGGAAGCAGCTGTTAAATATGAAACACCGCACCAGACTTTGGAGTGGTGACGCTGCTTGAGAGGCTGTCTTCTACAGCAGTAAAGGAATCATTTCAATGAAATAGATACAAAAAACATTTGCTGTAACATTATCTACATGGCAAAAACTTACAACTTACTCATGATTGATGAAAGAAGTAAAAAGATAAGGTGTACCTAAGTACTCTGGAGTATTTATTTTGCAGCATTGCAGATGCAACTCAGGACCTTGTACATGTTAAGCAAGTGCTCTACCACGGCACTGCACTGGAGACCCATTTGATATATTAAGGAGAATAAAGGCTAAGGATGGAAGAGTCAAACATGCATGAAGCCCTGCGTAAAGCAGACAGGACCTAGTCTCAGGTGCATGCCTACTGAGTGGAACAAGAAAGCAAACAATTACGTTGTATGGTCCTTTTAAGAGAAAAACGATGAAAGAAAAAAAGTACTATTCATTGAACAAGCAAACAAAGCGCAGGGAAAAAAGAGGTTAAAAAAAAGAGAAGGGATTTATCCAAACATTTGTAAATTATGGAAGTCTGAATATCTGAATGGAAAACCAATCCTTAGATTTTCTTAAACCTACTCCTTAAATTTTCACTCATTTTTATCCCTCGGAAGGTGCAATGCCATAGAAAGTCTGTCTTCCAAATGGCAACCAACAGAATCTACCACTTAAATTAAGCATAAAGGGGGCATTTTGGTAAAATTGTACTAAGATGCACCTACAAAAACATGGCAATAAGAGGGTGCCGAGAGCACTTTCATAGCACTGTGTGTTGACTGGTTGGCTCTTGATTTGTACATTTATTCAGTGAATACCCAGCAAGCTCTCCCAGTGTGCTGCAACATGGGGCTGCCGCTGGGTCCAGCGATGGAGATGGTAAGGCCCTGGCCCTCGGGCTGCTCACACCCTACAGGTGAGAAAGCATGGTGTCGGTACCACAATGCATCCTTTAGGAGATGTTGGCAAGCGTGTCCCACTGGGCAAGGAATTCATAACTCCAGAAGTAGACTGCTAATTCTTACCAGACCTTGCCAAGCTCTCTCCGTGGCGTGCCATTTTCCTTGCGCTGGGCAACAAAGGCAAGGTCAGGGGTGTTCTTGACATCACTGAGGTCCAGTGGACACGTTTGCCAAGACTACAAGCAAAGAAAAAGCAAATATTGACCCCAGGTTTAAAGGATGATGGATGGAAATGTGAGTAAAGTTTGGTTTGGAACAAAGTGCTGGACAATGCTTGAGGAGACCCAGACACATGAAGGGAGTCCTTTCCCTGCTTTGTGGGCAGGAAGGAGGTCTACCTCTCAGACCATCTATCATTGGTGACACACACAGATTGGACATTTACCGGGTCCAATGTGGTCAGATATCAGAACTAGACAGTGAATATTACGAAGTTCCCCAAGCTTTCTGGGCTTGGGGTCAAGGTAAAGAATCTCTTGCTTTTTACTCTGGGACCGTGTTGTGTGGTGTCCCATTTGCTTTCATTGGGTAGAGCTAAGAAGGTCTATAAACAGGTTCCACGTGCTTAAACTGCTTGCAGTTTTTCCAGAAATTGAAAAACAAAGTATTTTATCGGGGCAGGCAAGACGGCTCAGGGAGTAAAGGTGTCTGCAGCCCAGCCTGAAAATGACCCGAGTTTGATCTCCAGGATCAACATGGTAGAAAGACAGAATGGACTCCCACAAGTTATCTTCTGACCTCCATTTACATGCTGTGGCACACATGCACTCACACACATGCACATGAAATAAATAAAAATGCAATACATTTTATAAAAAGAAGGAAAGATACTTCATTGATGTGAAGGATATCTTATTTCCATGTATCTCACTTCTCCCAATTTTATTCACATATTATTTCATTGATTCAATCATCCACATAGGTATAAAAGACTGGCTGAGCTGGTACATACTTTTATCTCAGCACTTGAGAGGCACAGGCAGGCAGATCTCTGTGAGTTAGAGCCAGCCTGGTCTCCATAACAAGTTCCAGTTTAGCCAGGACTGCATTGTGAGAGTTTGTCTTGAAAAAAAAAAAAAGGTACAGCCTGAGCTTGGGAACTAGAAGTCAGGGTGAGAGGTGGGCCACATGGATTTGCTGCAGGGAGGTGTATGACTCTACATCTGCTTCCTGTGTTCTGATTTTTGTAGGCATGCACACATCATTTGGAAGCACTCTTAGCGTTCCTGAAATGTGACTTAGTTTTCTATGGCCTTTAATAATTTATTTTTAGTTGGCAGTTAAAATTTTACATATATTCATAGTATACACATATTTATATTATATACCATGATATTTTATCAACCCAGTTCTCTGGCTTTGTCTACAAGCACCATGGGCTCCTCTTCTACCCATTTAAAAATTCCATTTTCCAAAGTTAAGTATTTTAAAATATTGCTAACATAATTGTTTTTCTGCAAGGAAAAATTCAAAGACCAAGCTGAGTGCAGTGTGTGTACCTGTAGGTACAGCTACTTGGGAAACTGAGGTAGGAGGATCACTTGAGCCCAGACAATTGGGGCCAGCTTGGTCAACATAGTGAGACTCTGATTAAAAAAAAATGCAAAGACTTAAATACTATGTACTTGAAAAATATAAAAGTAGACATATTCCCAAAGCAATAACTTAGTTCTTATGATATCATAAAAGCATAGTAGTTGTCTTGGTATGTATGTTTCCCATTGCTGAGACTGGGTAATTTATTAAAAAAAGTATTTTTCCAGTGAAGACCAGAATTACAAGATCATCCTTGAGTGGCTGGTCAGGGCTTTCCTGGTGCATCCTCATATGGCAGAGCTGGAAGGGCAGAAAGGGACGCACTCTTCTCTCAACCCCTTTTCCAATGGTAATAATCTACTCAGGAGGACAGATCCCTCATGATCTGAGCATCATCTTAAAGATCTTGACCCAACTCTGTGCCCTGGGGACTATGCTCCCAACATAAGACTTCTGTGCACATTCAGATCACAGCAGTAATCGTGATAAACTTTGAAGACCCGAAGTGTTCTTCCACCCCTGCCGCAGACACATGAGGCATTTGCAAAGCCTTAAGCTCACAGGCCTTGAAGTTTGTTGGCCTTTCTACTCAGAGGCAGCTGGTAACAATGAAGGGGAAACGAATTTGTCTGTTTCAAGAAGTCTCTTCAAGTTGATCTATCAAAGACTGTGACTCTCTTCTGATAGTTTCTCTTATTTTCCTGGTGACACTGTCTGTTTTGCATTCCTTGACTCCCACATTTCACTTTCCACGGAGGCCAGGTTCCATCTGTGGCGATCGTGATATTGAGCTTTTCTTTGCCCACTACGGAGCTTCCACTGGACTTTCAACTCTTGCTTCTAACTTAACCTGTCCCTTCAAATTAATGGGACTTGGCTCTTATCTTTCCAGCATTCATGTGAAGCCTGGGAACTCCTTACTCAAATTCATTGCTCTCCTCAGTTCCTGTTTCTATTCATACGGTCACAGTATCCATTTGGAGGAGAATCCTTAACTCCACTGACTCTCATTGATTCTCTTTGTTGATGATTCTGTACCTTGCCCTGTGCTACCCAACTTCCTCTGTCTGGGGTCAGAGACTATGGTGTCTACTATAACAAGTGAGAATCTTACTGTATGCAAGATGACTTCTTTTTAAATGAAAAAGAATTTTATTGCAAGTGTATGCGTGTTTTGTCTGCATGTATGTAAGTACTCCTTGTGCATACAGTGCCTGTGAAAACCAGAAGAGAGAGTCAGATTGCCTGGAACTGGAATTCCCGGCATTTGTTAGCCACCATGTGTTTTCTGGGAACCAAACCTGGGTCCTCTACAAAAGCAGCCTGTGCGCTTAACTGCTGAACCATTTCTCCAGCCCCATAAGATGACTTCTTAATATTTAACACTTTGCACTGGGTGGGTGTTTAGTCACCCCCTTTGGGGTGAGAATAAGGCACGGCAAAAAGAAAACTACAGATCAGAATCTCTTGTAAGTATGTATACAAAGTTTCCCAACAGAACACTAGCAGACTTAACTTGGAAAAATGAAAAAGGATTATGTACCATGCCCAAGTGAGATTTATCCCTAAAGGCAGGTTGCAAAAATCAATGTACTGCTTCATATTAATAGAAGTCATGAACTTAAAAGGAATGATGTTCTGGTATATCCTAAAATGTGTACTAAGTCTTAAAAGCTTCATGCTAAATGAGAGAAGCTAGGCTCACCAAGATGCCATGTATTCTATGAGACTATTTGTGTAAAATGTCCATGGGGGCAATCCTAAGAAGACAACGGTAGACTCATGATGCCCAGGAGATAGGAGAAAGGAGGGAGTGGAGCGTGACTGGCATTGGAGGTGGGGTTTCTTTTTAAGGTGATGAGTTTTGGCACTGTTATTGCACAATCTTGTAACTGTACTAAAAACTACTTCACTGTTATGGGGTTGGAGAGTTAGCTCAGGGATTAAGAGCACTTGCTGCTCTTGCAGAGGACCCTGGTTTGTTCCCAGCACCCACAGCAGGCAGATCACAACAACCTATAACTCCAGCGCTAGAGGATCCTGTGCCCTCTTTGGGCCTCCATGGGCACTGCATGGACATGGTGCATGTACATGTAGGCAAAACACACATAAAATAAAATAAAAGTTCCAAAATTTTATTTATTATTTTTATTTTATGTGTATGAGTGTGTTGCCTGCATGTATATAAGTGCACCGGTGTTGTGCAATGCCTGCAGAGGTCAAAGGAGGGTATTGGATTCCCTGGAACTGGAGTTACAGAGAGTTGTTAGCCCACATTTGGGTGCTGGGAACTGAACCTGGGTCCTCTGCAAGAGCAGCCAGTGCTCTTAACTGCTGAGCCATCTCCACAGTCCCTAAATTTTTTTTTTAAACCTACTGCACTATACATTTAAAAAGACTTATTTTGTTTATATGTATGTGTGTGTGTGTGTGTGTGTGTGTGTGTGTGTGCCTGTCTGTAATGTGGGTGTAGGTGCCCATGGAGGCTAGAAGAGGGCATCAGACCCCTTGGAGCTGGAGTCCTAGGTGGTTATGAGCTGCCTGATGTGGGTATTGGGAACCAAACTTGAGTTCCCTCTTTAAGCAGCAAGCACTCTTAACCATTGAGCCATCTCTTCAACCCTGCACTCTCCACTTTTAAATATGAATTCTATGCTTTGTGAGATATGTCTAAATAAAAAAGAACTGAACAGGAAAATAAATGAAGGACTAGCAAGATGACTCAGTGATTAAGAACACTGGCTGCTCTTGAAGAAGATATGATTCAGTTCCCAGCACCCATATGGTGCTTAACAACTGTATATAACTTCAGTTCCAATGGATCCAACACCCTCTTCTGTCCTCTGTGGTCCTTTCATAACATGGGTGCACTTACATACATGCACATAAAACACGAATACACGTAAAGTTAACATAAATATTAAAAATAAAGAAAATAAAAGAGAATTCTACAACACTTGGCAGAACATTTAGAACAAGTAGACACAGAAATATGAGTTAATTGATTGATTGTAAGAACCGCTGGAATTCTTTTTCTGGTTCACAAATTATTTGTTGAGTAATAGAGAAATGAGCTCCAAGTAGCTTACCCATATAACCCTCTGAGAAAGTGGGTCCTAGGGATTGTTTTTGGTAAAGCAAACCAAACACTGGCCATTTATTGTAATCATGCAACAAAACAACAGAACACATTTGCTAAAAATAGAGCTTATAAAGTCAAACAGCTTACGTCTTCGGTAAATCAGGAAGACCGGATCTGAGGTGCAACACTTCCTGTCATTCTCTTCAGGAAACCTGTCCTGAGATGAAAGACTAAATTCTTGTGTATTTATTTTTATGTGTATGAGTGTTTTGCCTGCGCATACATAAGTGCTCCACATTGGTGCAATGCCCAGCAGCCAGAAGAGGAAGTCGGCTCTCCTGGAACCAGAGTTATAGACAGTTGTAAGCCATCATGTGGGTGCTGGGAACTGAACCCAGGTCCACTGAAAGAGCATCTAGTGCTCTTAACCACTGAATCATAAGTTTTTAAAGTTAGTAAAGATCACGCCCTTAGTTTGCATCTCTCCCCCTAAGCATTTTAATTTTACTTTCAGCATCAGTATGACAACCTGCTCCACAGTGGCTGCTCTGGGAATGATGCCTCTCTGCCTTCATCTCTACACCTGGTCCTGGAAGCTCATGCAGAATCTCACCATTCCATATCAGAACATAGGTCTGTATGGGGCTTGTGAGATTGAGTGGAAACAGTGAATGATGATAGTACAAATAATAGTTGTTGTTAATTATATATCTCTTTATTCATAAGTTTTGGCAATTATCTAAATTAATTGTACTAATTTTATTACTAGTTTCACTTCCTAGATTTTCAGGTTAAATGACTTGACCAAGATCATGTAGTATAGAAATGGAATTCTAACTAAGGAATTCTGAATTCTTTTTTGGAGACGTAGTCACACTCTGTAGCCCTGGCAGGCCTGGAAGTTGCCATGTAGCCCAGGCTGGCCTTGAACTCACAGAGATCCATCTGCCTCTGCTGCCTGAGTGATGGGATTAAAGGTATGTACCACCACATATGACCTCAAATTCTTGTTCCCTATTATTAGATAGCTTTTTGTCAGTGTAATGAAATACCTGAGGCAGGCTATTTATGAAGAAAAGAGGTTTATTTAACTCAGTTTTGGAAGCTAGAAGTCCAAACAACATGGTACAGTTTCTTGGGAGCCCTGGTCCCTGGCTGGTTTGTCTCATGTCAGAACACATGTAGAAGAGAAAGTAGACACATCTTGATCAGGAAGTTAGAGAGCATGTTTATGATTCAAAATTCCCCTCGACCTAACAGCTCCAATTACTCCTTCTTACAATTTCACCTTTCATATTGCCTGTGAGCTTTCACTTTTTCTTACATATTGATAGTAAAGGCTTCCTACTGAGCAGTAAAGCTAATCTCCATGTCACAGTGGTGCCCATCTCTCTCTTTCATGATCTCTCCTGAAAGTCTCTGCAGACATACCAGGCTTGGAAATTTCACTTGGAAGAGAAATTTGGTTGAACAGTCTGCCTGTTCTAGCCTGGTCCGTGTCTTTGAAGAGGAAACAGAAACTATGATTCTTAAAATTTTGGAGTCAGTCTTGGAGTCTCAAGTTAGCATGTTGAGGCTGCCAATCATGGCCTACAGTTCAAGGCCTGGGACAGAGGTGACCCCTGGTAACAACTGTAGCCTATCACATTTGAAAATCTAGAGTAGAATCTTCATTTAGAAACCATAGTTTTATGTGCAATCTTCTCTGATCATTAAGTTATTCAATACATTATTTTTTATGGCATGTTCTAAAGGGCGCTAGACAATGAAAAACCCACTTCTCATGAGGAACTCATAGGGCTTGGGAACCAGGATTACAAGTAGTATCAGATCTCTCTAGGAAACAGCAGCCTGGGTCCTATTGCCACATGGAGAGCTACACTGCTTTAACCAGCCTGCCCTCAATGTCTGTATTCATCTGGCCAAAGGCATTTTTCAACACTTTTTGGGTTGCCTGACTGCATTTGGAGCATCTGAGCAATTGCTTTGGTAAAGTGACAAATGCTATTTTTATAAACACTTTTTACTTTGTGAAGTCGATGACCTCAAATAGGGAAATAATAGCTATAGTGATAGACAGGCAACATCCATCCTTAGGGACCAAAGAATTTCACAGGCTTAGAATGATCATCCTCCTTTCTAATCATTTCATTTCCCATGTAATTGATTGTTAGATGATTCAGAGAAAAATGGCAGCCCAGGTGTGGTGGCATTTGTCAGTATCATAAGCTCATCAAAAATTGTCTTAAAAAAAAAACAAAAAAACTTTTGGAGATGGGGAGATGGATTCAGAAATAAAGTTCAGCTTCCATTAAAGATGCTCTTTAATTGAAATAGAAATTACCGGGAAGGACTTGGGAGTTAGGGGAAGAAGGACACTATCTGATGGATTTTCTTTCTCTTTAGGAATTACCCTTGTGTCACTCATCGTTCCAGTGGCCTTTGGTATCTGTGTGAATTACAGGTGGCCAAAACAATCGAAAATCATTCTCAAGGTCAGCAACCCCACAACACAGCACATCCTCAGACACAGAGACGTAAAGGCGGGGGGTCGGTGCTCATTGAGAACCAATGAGCTGCCCCAGGAAAGCCCACCCCTGTGGTTTCCCTTCCATGTCTTGTGGTTGGGAGCCCTGCTCTGTCACTCCCATTGGCCCATACAGAGGTTTGTGACACCTTGGAAAACATGATGCTCTTAGTGACAAAAACACTAAGGCCTGAGTGTGGGCAGAGATTGCCAGGACCTGTCCTTCCACCAAGGTTCACACAGGCACCTGTGGGATGAAGCTCCTCCCTCAAGTGTGAACAATGGAGTCTCAGTGTGCAGGGCCTCAGGTTGGTCTTGGGAGAGTAGAATGGAAGGTTGTGTTGCCAAAGCATTCCTGCCATCACTAAAGATGTAGTTTCTATACATGAGCAAGTGCTGCTGACCTCATGAAATCACCCACTAAGCTCCGAGGAGTTTGGACATGGAGTGATGGAAACCAGAGCATCCTACCTTCCCTTGGCTTTGCCGTGCTGTCTTTTGTCTGCTTGAGAAACAAATAATTGTCCTTGCTAATTGGCTTTAAAATTCCTAATGAAAGGGGAGACATAATGAAGTCAACCTCCTGGTCATTTTCCATTTTTCCACTTAAGCATCACTTAGAAGACATAAGAATGTAACACGTGATGCTTCATCAAATTGAAAAGGACATTTCAGTCGTATCTTACATTTCTAAAGAAATACCATTTGGGGATTAATTGGAGGTTCAGCAGATGTCTGTTGATTTGCTGGGTTCGTGGTTTGATGTAATATAAGCTCGCTCTCTGGCTCCCCATGGCTGCATTCCCAGTTCTTTCAACAAGAGCGAGAGAGGACAGGCAACAGGAGAAGGGCTTACATGCTGTACACGTACACTGAGCAGTCCTTGAAAGTCCTTCTGGGCTGTGTCCTCTTGGACTACAGCCCCTTCCTTCCCATACCTTTGTTCAAGGAGAACATTTCTAGAGGGTAGTGCTTACAAAACAGGAGGAGAGTGGGATTATGAGAACTTTCTTTACATGTGCTCTGTCTTTAATTATTTTTGAAAGGGCATTAAATGACAACAGCAATAAAAACCCCAATTCAAGTCTTTCTGTGCCTTGTTATTCCATCAGTGTCAATGGAGAAATCAGGCAAAATTCTTTTCACATTTTTTTGTATATTATTTTTATTAATTATTTGAGAATTTTATACATGTATTTTGATCACATTCATATCCCACTCTTCCTCTAACTTGTCTCAGATATACCCCTCATCTCTCTACCCCCTCACAAATTCTTGTCTTCTTTATTTTTTAATTTATAACTCACAGGTCCAATTTGTAGTGCCCATCTACTCATGAGTATAGGGCCATCCTCTGAACATGGCTCATGGCTCACTTACCAGGGGCCGCACCATTCAAGAAAACCGATTCTCCCTCCCCTAGAAGCCATCAACTGTCCATAGCTCCTCAGGTAGTGGAGTTCCTCCTGAGTCAGTCCATCGTCGTCCCCCATCGTCCCCCATCCCCTCCCGCCCCCCCAACTGGATATGTTGACTGGCTTGATCTTATGCGGGTCTGGTGCAGGCAGCCACAGCTGCTGTGAGTTCATGAATGCAGTGGTCCTGTCATTTCCAGAAGACACAGTTTTTATCCAGGCTTCCCTGACCTCTGGCTCTTACAATCTTTTTGTTCCCTCTTCCAGACAGATGTTCTGTAGGTCATTTTATTTTTTAAATCTGTAAATAAAATGCTTAAGGGGCTAGAGAGATGGCTCAGCAGTTAAGAGCACTGGCTGCTCTTCCAGAGGACCTGGGTTCAGTTCTCATCACCCACATGGCAGCTCACAACTATCTGTAACTCCAGTTCCAGGTGATCCACTGCCCTCTTCTGGCCTCTGTAGGCACTTATCACACATGTGGCACACATACATGCATGTATGCAAAACACTCATATATATATATATAAAACATAAAAATAAATAAATCTTACTGGACGTAGTGGCATATGCCTTTCATCCCAGCACTTGGGAGCAGAGGCAGGCAGATCTCTGTGAATTTAAGGCCAGCCTGGTCTACATAGTGAGCTCCAGGCCATCTGGGGCTACAGGGAGATCTAGTCTCAAAAAAGACCCACCCCAAAATAATAACTAAATAAATCTTACAAAAAAGGGTAGATTTGCAACTCCTTTCTTGAGCCAGGGATGGTGGTGCTCTCTTATAATCCCAAAACTTGGGAAGTGGAGCAGGAGGATCAGTTCAAGATCATCTTGGCTACATAGCAAGTTCAAGCCCAGCCTGGGCTACACAAGACCTTATCACCTTCCCTCTCCTCCCAAAAATATTTTTAACAAATTCTATCGCATTTATGCTAAAATCTATTGAATAATATGCATAAACTAGAGTGCATGATTTAATTATTTTAGTATATGTCTATGTGTGTGCATATTATATATATGTATATTTATTTAGTTATTATTATAATATATACACATGTATACTTTATTTAGAGACAGGGTCTCACTATGTAGTACAGGCTGGCCTCAAACTCATGGTCTTGCTGTCTGGTGTGTCCCTGTATTTAAACTTACCCTGAGGCACATCTATGATTCATTAGTTGTTTTATCTGTATCGTAGTTACTTCTGCATCACTGTGACAGAATGTTTGACCTAAACGATTTAAAAAGAGCAAGGTTTCTGATGGCTCACAGTTGCATAGAGTTCAGTTCAGGTTCATGCAGCTTGGTGTTGCTGGGCCTGTTTAAGTCAGAGCATCATGGAGGCAGGCATGTGTTATGGAGTAGAGATGCTCATTTTCTGGCAGACAAGAAGCAGAGAGGGAGGCAGGAAAGGTTGGGGACAAAATATTCCCAAGGATCCATCCCCAGTGACCCACTTCCTTTAGCTAGGCTTCAACTCTGAAAGTTTCCAGAACCTTCCAAAATAATGCTATCAACTGGCTACCTAAGCTTTAACACATGAGCTTGTAGGGAGGGGAGCATTTCGTTCATATTCAAACCATAATAATTTGTCTTTACTTTCTTTAGTTCTCCATGAGCTCCTTCACATCCGGAATCATTTCAAATCAAGACTAATGTAACTAGGGAGACAGTGTGCTGTCCACTTGAGATGAATGAGAGCTTTCCAAATTATTAACTCTTATTATATTAATTATGTATTATATTGTATTATTGACTCAGATTGTCTATTGCAAATGGTTGTTATGTTTGGTAGACAGAAGCAGTGTTCTAAATAGTAGGAAGTTATTGGTAGCTCAGAGGGTGATGGTCAGGCAGATTGTCAGGCAGGACAGACTATGGATAATAAGTTACTGGAAAAGAGACTTAGGAATATGGAAGGGTACTGGGTGCTGCTGTGGTTTGCCCTTCTGAGACAGGCTTGGTCTCTAGCTGGGTGATGAGGAGGAGGAGGTAGAATCTTGAAGAGATGGAAGTAGTTAGTCACAAGAGGTACTAGTGCAGGTCTTGAAGGACTGGATGAGTCCTTGTGAGAATGGGTTATCATAAGGGAGCCTGGTACCTCCCTTCTGTGTGTGCTGTTTTCTGCTCTGGCATATGCCCACACCACTGTGAAGCTATCTGTCACGAGATCCTCCTGCACCAAGCAGAGGCCATTGCCATGCTCCTGAATCTCTAGAACTTGAGTGGAATGAACTCCTTTTCTTTTTTTGAAAACATATTTTATTTATTATTTTTATGTGCATGTCTGAACTGCCTGCTTGTAGGTAAGTGCACCCGTGTCATGCAGTGTCCATGGAGGACAGAAGAGGCTGTCAGATCCCCTGGAATTGGAGTTACGGACAGTTGTTAGGTGCCATGTGGGTGCTTGGATTTGAACCTGGGTCTTCTGCAAGAACAGCTAGTGTTCTTAACCACTGAGCCATCTCTCCAGCCCCTGAACTCATTTTCTTTATAAAACATCCAGGCTTAGGTATTTTGTAAAAACATTAGAAAATGGACTAAGACAGATGCATACTGCAAAAGTTCACTTATTTTACATTGTGTAACATCTACAAAAACCAAGTCCTTGTGGCTAGATTCTCTGCTTGAAAGGGAAATATATTGATCATTAAATAAGAAGACTTAACATTTGTGTCCAGTTTCTCAATTTCTAACTTAGCTGAACCTCTTGGCTGTTCAGGAGCTGACGGTTTTCCTCTATGTAGCAGTTCCTTTCTTCACTCTTGCTTTCTCTGGGTTCAGGTATCTGAGTATCTGAGGTCAACTATGGTACAAATATATTAGATGGAAAATTCCAGAAATAAACACTTCATGTATTTAAAACTGAGCATATTGTATGAAGTGTGATGAAATCTTGCACTGTTTGGTCTGGGACACAAAACGACACTTTGTTCATCACTTCCAAACTGCATATGCTGTGATGATGTGACACATGGCTAAGGGTCTAAAGACACCTGAGAAGCCATTATCCCTACCTCTAGTTCATTAGGGTCTTTCTAGATGTTAGAACAGTCATTGTTTTTAGCACCTGTCCTAATTAGCTTTAATTGTGTACTTGATGCAACATAGAGTTCTCTGAGAGGAAGCCTCGATTGAGGAGTACTCTAGATCAGACTGGCCTGTAGGCATGTCTTTGAGAGGGACTGGCTTGATTATTAATTGATGTAGGAGGGTCCAGCCCATGGTGGGTGGCACCATTCTTAGGCTGATGGCCTTAGGCCATATAGAAAGTTAGCTCAACACAAACCTGAGGAAGCCAGCAAATAAAGGTCTGTCCTCCATGGTTCCTGCCTCAAGTTCTTGTCCTGACTTCTCTCAATGATGGACTGAGACCTGGAAGTGAAAGCCAAATAATCCCTTTCCTCCTTTAAGTTGCTTTTGGCCAGTGTGTTTTATTACAGCAATGGAAAGAAAACTAGGACAGCACCTATACTGCCCAGTCTAGACTGCCCTGGATACCTCTTTCCATTGTTTATATTATTTACTATGTACTGTGATTACATATTTTTTTGTTTCATTACACACTGGTCCTGATCAGAGACAACTTATTTGTTCTTTTCCCGTTAGTTGATAATCTACTCCATCATAGGTATGCATATACAGGAAGAAGATTGGATGTACAGGATCCAGTACTATGTCTGATTTTAGGCATTCACTGTGAATCATGAAACACTTCCTTCGTGGCTAAGGGAAGGCTACTTTAATGTAACAGTTTCTGAGTTCCTTCCTCTAGAACTTCTAATTTTTAAACCTTTTGCAGCTTTGAGGAACTTTGCATTACTGAGGAGCGTACCCATGATGTTTCTGTGTACTTATTTTGTTGCTTTGCTTTAGATTGGGGCCGTTGCTGGTGGGATCCTCCTTCTGGTGGTTGCAGTCACTGGTATGGTGCTGGCAAAGGGATGGGATTTAGATATCACTCTTCTGATCATCAGCTTCATCTTCCCTTTGGTGGGCCATGTTACAGGCTTCCTACTGGCATTGCTCACCCACCAATCCTGGCAAAGGTACAGTTACATTATCTCGTTATCTATAAGCTGTGTGTTGGGGAGAGATGCTGGGGCTAAAATTTGGACTTGTGTATGCTAGACCCAAACGCTACCTCTTTGCTACATCCCCAGCTCCCAAATGCTTTTTTAAGGAAAGTGCACTGAGCACACTGGCACTGGCAGGTTTTGATTTTAGGAGACAGGAAGGGTTTCTTCATACATGGTGGTTGGTACAGGAAATGACAGAAAGAATGTGAAGGGATCCTACTAATTCTTTGTGTAGGCTACTGCCAGTTTCACAATGATGGGAGTTATAATTTGAGAATTTAAGATTAGGGTTTTAGTGTCACTTGTTGATCTCTGGATGCATTTCTCTTTATATTCCAGTAATGGACAATTCAAGTCCAGCCAGGACTCCATAGCAAGACCCTGTCTCAACCATAAAACTGACCGAAAGGTGGTATCTGAATTCTAAGGATCATTAGGAGGAGTGGTAGGCATGACAAATTCTAAGAGATTAAGTTCTTGCAGGGCATGCCTTTAATCCCAGCACTCGGGAGGCACAGGCAGGCAGACCTCTGTGAGTTTGAGGCCAGCCTGGTCTGCAAAGTAAGTTCCAGGCCAGCTGGGGCTACAGGGAGACCCTCTCTCAAAAAGACAAAAAAATAAAAAAATAAAGAGAGAGAGAGAGAGATATTAAGTTCCTATTCATTATGCCAATTAAAAAAAATTATAATACTTTTATTATTTCAAAGACAGGCAATTTTTAACACATTTTCCCAGAAGTATCTTGAAACAGGTTATGTAACAATATATATACAATGAAGTTTAAGGTGGGGAAAATAGTAAGAAATCAAAGACCAAAGGATTGCTAACATGGGGTCAACTTTGGTGGAATAATGAAGGTTTCCATTAGCTTTGTCTTTTTTTTTTTTGGAAAACCCTAATGAGTTTATTAGGCTTGCTAACAGAGCATAAAGTGGGGGTTTATTTACAGAAGAGTGCCCCCTCCCATTTATGGCTGTGCTGGAAAGTCCACACTCAAAAAAAAAAAAAAGTCCTATGACTTCCCGACAGTGCACAAAATGGCGAGAGAGGTGCCTCATTGTGTTCTTAGCTTATATATCCTCAGCCCCTCCCCCACATGCACCTAAGGTCCACTGGTTGGAATGGGAAGGGTAACTGACTCCCCCTCGACTCTTTGACAAGCATGGGAAGGAGGTGTGACTATAACTTGCCAGCATAGTGATTGGAGGACATTTCCAGTTAGCACTCCACCCCTTCCTCTGGCTGTTACATTCTTCCTGCCAACATCTTCAGCAAAAGTCCCTGAGCTTTGGAGGGGATGGTAGGTGTGGGGTGCTCTTCCTCCCACTGTGGCAAGGCACTGAACTTTTGGGTCTCTGCATCAACTGTGTTCCATGGGCTATTGGCCCATTTCAGTGGGATTCCATCTACTATAAAAATAGCAACAGAAAGAAGAAAGAACATCTAAACAGTGGCTGCTATAATAACTTAACCTATGGGTGTAAATGCAAATGCTTGGATGGTGTTTTAGCAGGTACATCACATCCATTTAACAAAACAATTGCAGCGGCTTCCCCACTGGGGCCTATCTCCTCCCCTACCGCTGGGGGTTGGCTTGGTCTATCGTACCAGATGTGTGTTTCACCCCTAGGAACAGGCATTATATCTAATTGAAAATTTGCTGGTTGTACATACACTAGACGCTCCATTATTGCACCAGCATGAGCATCTTGTATGACATGTTGATAGTGCAGCACTTGGGGTCTGTTGTTGAGCAGAATTATAGGAGACAGTTCTCCTCCAGCCATCTGCATATTGCCTTCTGGTTGTGCCAAATTTTTAAGAATGACTACTTATGGGGCTGGAGAGATGGCTCAGTAGTTAAGAACACTGGCTGTTCTTGCAGATGACCTGGGTTTGAATCTCAGCACCCACATGGCAGCTAATAACTCTCCATAACTCCAGTTCCAGGGGAGCTGACGGCCTCTTCTGTCCTCTGTGGGCATTGCATGACAGGGGTGCACTTACCTACATGCAGACAATACACACATACACATAAAATAAAAATAATAAATAAAAAAAATAAAAAAGATTTACTACTTATGCAAAATACAGGAGTTTGTCTGAAATATTCAAATTGGGGTATACTACTTTATAAATACTGTAGAATATTAAAAATGATAGTGCTCAATGTTGGCATGCATGTAAGAAGGTGAGTGTTATACAATAATGAGGAGGAACAATAACAACAGTGGGCACAGGTTTTCTGAAACGCAGTTTAATGTCATATGCACAGTCTTATAGATGTTTATGGTGCTGTGCTGGACAGCTTCAGTTGTCAACTTGGCATCCCTGGGAAGAGGGACCTGCAGTTGAGGAATTTTCTTCATTGGATTGGCCTGTGGCCATGTCTGTGGGGGCATTTTCTCGAATGTTGAGTGATGTGGGAGGGCCCATCCCACTGTGGGTGGTGCCACCCCAGGCAGGTGGTTCTCTGTTGTATAAGAAAGCAGACTTAGTGCAGGCCAGAGGAGCAAGCCAGTAAGCAGAATTCCTCCATGGCCTGTGCTTTAGTTCCTGCCCTGAGTTCCCACCCTGATTTTCCTCAGTAGTAAACTGTGCCCTGGGAGATAAAATAAACCCATTCCTTCCCAAGTTGGTTTTGGTCAGTGTTTTCATCATACCAGCAGAGCGTAACTACGATAGTGGTTAACTCAGTAATTTTGGTTGAGGCAGGTTGTAATCCTGGATGGCCTTGAACTTTCTATTCTCCTGCCTCAGCTTCTTGACTGCTGGGATTACAGGTTTGGGCCACCACACTCAGCAGCTATCTGCTTTAAAGACAGGTCCATCAGATATGCACATGAATACTGATGTGCTAAAATGTTAATTGCAATGCCACTTATAAATGTGAAAATGGAAAAAATTTAAATATCTAACAATAGGGCGATGTATATTCATGAAGCATCCATGTGGTGGATATGATGCATCAACTTCAATGATGTTGCAAAATACCCCAGAGCTACATTTTATTTTAAAATCCTTTTTTAGGAAGGGCATAACGTGGTGTTCATTTTGATTTCTACTTTGTGGAAAAAAACAAAAGGAATATGAGAAAATACCTGAAGAAATAACACAAATGGCAATTTTGAGTGGTGAGATTAAGGGTAATTTCAGTTCTTTGGTATATTTTCTAAGTTTTTCAGTGAGCAAATTTATGTTTAAAATGAGAAAAGAATTATTAAAGGAAAGTGGCAGAATTTTAAATGTGGGAGTTTGGAAGTTTGGGTTGACCTTCTATTTCACCAAGGAACCCTGAGCATAGCACAAGTACTGGCGGAGGCTCCTACCCATCTAGCCGGTTTTCTTCTCATTGCACTCTGGGAGGTAGGTATGACTGTCATCCTTTTTCTACCCATGAGCGAGTCCTTCAGAATAGCTAAGGGATTTAACCAAGTTCCTAGAACTAGAAAATTGTGGAGTTTGGATTTGAACCTGGGCTTGATTCCAAAGTCTCTAGTTAAGAACACAGATGCTGAGCGGTGGAGAGTTGTAACTGGATCTGGAGAGAAAGCAAGGATCCTTCTGGCAAGGTGTCGCCAGCTGTCTTGTCTTCCAAATAGTTAATGGCCTAAGAAGAGGCCTGAGATGCTGCATGTGCTGTGAATGGTCCAGGTATGACCATTAAGCTTTGGCACTTAATCACACCAAGCTACTGATAAGTGTAGGAAAGAAGTGGGAGGAGGAGGAAAGTGTTTGCATGAGGGTAGGTAGAAACAAAATGCTCATCACAAAACCTGCCAGTTAAAAGCATTGCTACCGCCCCCGGCCCCCAAAAGCATTGCCCCCCCCGCACTGCCCACCTTGCTGCCACCACACTGAGACCCAGTTCTCACATCTCTACAGACGCCCAAGAAATTGGGGACAAACGAAACTGCCTATTCTCCAAATCCCTGCCTGTTACTTCTTTTTTCTCTCCTGTTTTTCATTTTCAAGTAAGATTTATTTCATTTTTTTTTTTACAATCTGAAGAACCAATACATATAGAAAAAAGTAGGAAATGAACGAAATTTATCTTTAAACTCTTTCATTAAAAGCAGGTTTTTCTGATGTTGGATTTTCATTTAGAGTTTTTGTGTGCTGTTCAGTTTGTCCTGAGGCGCACCTCTGACCTGGTTTCCCCTTCTCATCTCCTGCAGCCCTCCTCTGCACGCAGACTTGCTTGCAGTAACATGAAGCCCTTCCCGAAGAACCTGAGCGCACACTTGCGCCTTACTCTCTATCATTTCCCCAACATTAGTTACCTTTCTACTCATCCCTCTGCAAAACTCTCCAGCCACTCCTGTGACTTTCCTGAAATTCTACAGCATCCTCCCACCACAGCCCTCATCATCCTTTTGCACTGAATCTTTCTGTGTGTGAATCTCGCCCTTCCACTCTGATTCCTATGGTTCTTGAGGCCCTACCTCTCAGGGCACCCTAGAAGACTGCTCTACAGACTAGGTTCTCAGTTAACTTCTGCTGAATGAATAAACCCTTTTAGTCATCTGAGCGGATAGCTCATGTTTATCTTTACACATAAGAGAACACTTATGAATGGTTCTTTTTGCTAGTATGTAATTCTTGAAAAATTTTCATTGCCAGGTGCAGGACGATTTCCGTAGAGACCGGAGCTCAGAACATTCAGTTGTGCATTACCATGCTCCAGCTGTCTTTCCCTGCACAGCACTTGGTGCAGTTGTTTAACTTCGCATTGGCCTATGGACTCTTCCAACTTTTGCATGGATTTCTCATTATTGCAGGTGGATGAACTTTTTCTGGGTAGACTTGACTGCACACCAGTTAACTGATTTATCCACATTTTTTTCAATCCAACTTTATATGTGCTGCCTATGTGATATATTTCCAGCGGGATACTTTTGGGGATCATAAAGTACAAAACCAGGATACTTTGAACAGTGGGAGTTACACAGAAAAAAAATTTAAAAGCCACTTGAGTGAAAGTTTACAACTAGAAACAAATATATTTCATAAAATCAGCACACTAACAGAGCCTAGATTCTGGGACTTAGGACAAAGGCTCCATGAGTGATCATTGACCTCAACTATAACATTCACTGGATGTCAGTTTCTATTTGTTGTGTCTCATACAGAATTTTGAAGTTTCTCAAATGCTAAGCTACTTTAGTGTGCTAAGTGGCTGTAAAGTATTTTTGAAATACAAAGAAATAATACATATATACAAGCATAGATCTAGATACAGAAAGTTTATATACACATA
Source organism: Nannospalax galili (assembly GCF_000622305.1). Taxonomy (NCBI): domain Eukaryota; kingdom Metazoa; phylum Chordata; class Mammalia; order Rodentia; family Spalacidae; genus Nannospalax; species Nannospalax galili. Next base: position 969,721 of record NW_008354532.1, read on the forward strand.
CACTGACATATACTAACTACCCATGTGTATAGCCAAATATGCATTATTTTAGAGTAAATTCTTATGTCATTTCACAGAACGTAAAATTTAAAAATGTATGCATACACAGACACATACATGTACATATACATTTACTTATTTTGCTCTTGGGCCCTGAAATAGGCTCTGAGTAAGGTCAATGGTTACTGATAAAATTGGCTAAACACTGCATTACTTTTCTGTTGCTGTGATGAAACACTATGATCAAAAGCAACTTATAGAAGAGTTTATTTTGGCTTGTAGTTCAGAAAGGAGAGTCCGTAATGGAAAGGAAGGCATGGCAGCAGGCAGAGCAGAAAGCTGGCTGAGCACATCTTCAGCCCCCCACAGGAAGCAGAGGCAGCAGGAAGTGGGGTGAGGCTACAAACTTCAAAGCCTGCCCTCTAGCAATGCCCTTCTTCCAGCAAGGCTGTACCTCTAAGGTTCCATAACCTCCCCAAACAGTGCCACCAACTAAGGACCAAGTGTTCAAATGCATGAGCCTATGGGGGATATTTCTCAATCAAACTACTGCATACATGGATTATTGTATATTGACTATTAATATAGTAACAATAATACAAGGAACATTGAGGGTCTGAGTTTTTCTGTGAGATAAAGGAAATATTACTTTTAGAATAAACTCCTAGTCTGAGGCTTAAGTTTTAGAGAAGCAACAGGTTGGGTTTATTACCAGATCTAGCCTAGCACCCAGACAAGTGCCTGATATACCAAGGTTTGGTGTGATTAAGTGAATGAGCTCTGAGAGGCTTGACGGATGAGTCCTAACTGTAGATAGAAAGCACCATTCTGATGCACCACACCACTTCATTCCACAGCTTTCTTTCACCTCACTTCTTTTTCCCATGTTTTCACACATAAATTAATTCAAAGCAAACAACTCTCTCAAAATATGGATGAGTATGCAGTATCCCCTAATTGGACTGTTTGCTAATGTGGATTTAAACACGGTTTCATTACCAGCATATCAGGCATACAAGAGGAGACTGAAGAACAAACAGAGGAGGCAGCGCCTGGATCGCACAGACATCTACTATGAGAAGAAACCCAGAGAGACCGGTGTTTTCTTGGAGGGGAGTGACGAAGCTGCTGTAACTCTGGAGCCGTTGGAACCAGTGTGTCACCACAGGGCTCTTGAGCCAATTGACCACATCTCTTCATGTGAATAGTGGGGACTTGCTGGTGAGTCTGGTCCTCCATCTTCCTTAGTGGCCAGTAACGACAGTGCAGAGCTGATGTGAGTGCCATTGGCAGGACTGAGGAAGAAGAGTTATGTGTCAAATGAATCCTTATGTTTTTAAATCTTTATGTTTTTGAGTTCTTGTCTCCTATGGGAGCCAGTGAATGTGAGAAGTAGCCTTCTTCCTGTGAACCTGGTCTCCCAATGTGATTTTAACTCAACGAGAGGGACCATTGTGCAGACAGAGCAGGGGCCAGACCTAGGTGGCTTCTTGACTTCCAGTAGGTGCTTTGTAGTATTGGGGAAGAAATACACAGTTCTTATAAAAAATGAATTTGGGGCTGGAGAGATGGCTCAGCGGTTCAGGGCACTGGCTGCTCTTGCAGAAGACCTGGGTTTAAATCCCAGCACCCATGTGGAGGCTAACAACTGTCTATAACTCTAATTCCAGGGGATCTGGCACCCTCTTCTCTCTGTGGGCATTGCAGGACACGGGTATGCTTACATACATGCAGGTATAATACTCACAAACATAACCTAAAAATGAACAAATAAACATTTTAAAATGAATTTAAGTGATGTTATCTTTAAGGGATTATCTTTTTTGATTATGTATGTAAGGCAACTTAGAGGAAATTTAAAGAAAGGCAAATCTAAGTAGTGAATGCCTTGTGCTTTCATTCTCGAAAGAGCCACAAGCTCTTTAAATCTACTTCTGTACATCCAATCATTGGAAAAGCATCAGGATTGCTTCCTGTCTACTGTTTTGCAAGATGCTTAATGACATATTTCAGATGATCTTTGTGCACTTGTCTATGTTGACCTACCTCATTCTGTAGAACAGTGGCTGTTACAAGTGTTATGTGATATAGGACCATAATTTATTTGTTCCATCTTTATTTTGGATATTTAAATACCTTTCAGTGTGGAGCTGCTATGAATGACTGCTTTGCCTTCAAGTGTGTGTTCCTGTAGCTCCCTTCCTGTGGCGGGAGCAGCCAGGCCCAGTGCCTCCCTCCCCAAATCTTGGACAGATTGCTTTCTGACGGTGCCTTACAGCTGTCTTGAAAGGGCTTGGGTTTTCAGTTTCACCAATTTAAGAAATGATTTTTGATCATTTCAATTTGTAAAAATATCTCATTAAATTATATTCATGATCATTTCATTCTTTGTGTCTTTGACTTGCTTGCTTTGCCCATTGTGTTTTGCTGTTTTTTTTTTTTTTTTTTTTTTTATTGTTTTTTGTTTTTTGAGACAGAGTCTCCCTGTAGCCCAGGATAGCCTGGAACTCTCTATGTAGAACAGGTTGGCCTTGAAGTTTCAACAGTCCTTCTGCCTCAGCCATTGGAGTTCTTGGATCACAAGTTCAAGCCGCTGTGCCTGACTGCTTCATGTTCCCTTTCTGATGACGTGGCATAGTGACAAGCCACTGTGTGCCTGTCCTGTACATTGTCAGCATTTCATCTGCTCTCTTAGCTTTTTTTCCTATAATGTCTTTTGCTGCAGAGTTTTGTTTCTGCATATTTAGCTTTATTAGTCTTTTTAAAAATTTTATTATTTATTTATTTATTTAATTTTTTATGTGTATGCGTGTATTGCCTACATGTAGGTAAGTGCACCCATGTTTTATTAGTCTTAAAAAAAATTTTACTTATTATTTTTATGTGTATGTGTATATTGCCTGCATGTAAGTAAGTGCACTCATGTCGTGCAATGCCCGAGGAGGACAGAAGAGGCTGCTGGATCCCCTGGAACTGGAGTTACGGGCAGTTGTTAGCTGCCATGTGGTTACTGGGATTTGAACCTGGGCCTTCTGCAAGAACAGCCAGTGTTCTTAAACACTGAGCCATCTCTCTAGCCTGTTTTATTAGTCTTTTACAAAATGTTTAAAAATGAATGTTTACCTTTTCTGTGGATTATGAGCGACCTATGATCCCTGTGGAGAGTGTATATGGACCCTTTTCAGAAGTTGTCTTGGGAACTTCCATGGCATGTATGTCTTCCCATGCAGGGAGTGGTGCCTGGCAGTGGGCAACTCGAAAAACATTAATTAAAAATATTTTCCCATGTGTTTTTCTATTACCTCTATGGATTAGATGTATGCTTATGCTTGCTTAGTCTATTTTTCTTTTCTTTTTCTTTCTTCTTTTTGACTGGGTAGCCCTGGATGGCCACCAGGGCTATCTATGAACTCTCTATGATGACTCAAGGCCCAGGGTCTCCTCATTGTCCCTGTGACTGTGACTGGGTTTCAGGAGCAGGATCAGAGGCACCTTCACCTACGCAGACAAATACGCCTGCTTGGACAACTGTGGACCTTTTTAATAGTCACAAAATCCGATGTTTGTAGGTTCAGGAAGATCATAAAAGATTGATAATATTGTCTAAAGAAGAGTGTGGAAACTGAGGCAGAGCTAGAAAGGCACATTGCTTACTGCTACTTGGTGTCTATTGCTTTCTTTGGAACCAAGGTTTTGCTCAAGACTGTAATATGCAGCCTCCATGTGTAGTGAAGAGCACGCCCAGGGCCTTATGCATGCTAGTAAGTGCTCTACGCTGAGCTATAGCCCCAGGCCTAAATTAAATTTTTTGAAGTTGAAGATGTACCTGGGATATAGTCTTTGCTGATCAGATGGAAGCAGACGTCTGTTTGTGATTTCACAGAAATCCCACTTTCTTGTTCTAGGATCTGACTGGCCCTTTCTCCCCTTGTTAATTCAGTTTTTCCAGAATATGGACAAGTAGCTGGAACTGATGAAGCCTCCCAATTCCTTGATAATTATAAAGCTGTTGGGATTCTTGAGCTGTAGAGACAATCTGGCAATGGCCTATATCTGAGCTTGTTTCTCAAGGGCTTGTGTGGAGGTCACAGTAGAGTGCAGCTACTCTATACCCTTGAACAGAGACTGGTCATTCTCTGTCAGGTCGATTGTCCTCTTTGAATGAATGGGCAGCAGAGGGAGGAATGCACATGGAGTGGTGATGGTGGTAGGGGACATCTGCTGAGTCAGCTAGGTCAGCTGAATCAACCCTGGTGACCAATGGGGTGACAGAGGTTGCAGCCAGATTGCTCTCATATACTGAGTTTGTTTTCTTAAGATAATAAATGTCTCATTTAGTTAAGATATTTGGAGCCAGACATGGTGGCACATGCCTTTAATCCCAGCACTCGGGAGGCAGAGGCAGGCGCATCTCTGTTAGCTCAAGGCGAGCCTGGTCTACTTAGTGAGTTCCAGGCCAGCTGGGCTATGTACTTGTGTTGACTTTTTTTTTTTTTTTTGGTTACTGGCACTCAAATACAAACCCAAACTGGTATATTAAAATTTTAATGATCTTAAAATTTTGTGCAGGCTAGCCTAGTTTGTTGAATTTATCTCCATCATGAAAAGATGCCTTGAATAGTTTCTTCCACTATTAAGCCTCTATGATTGAACAAAGCTGTCTAAGTTTTTGAATTTCTTGACTTTATCACATTGTATTTTAGTAAATATTTTTAAACTAAGGAATCTGGCAGGCTACCTGGAACCTCAGCTGTAAAAAAACAAACCTTTTCTCAGTAACTACTTCTCTTTTGCTTATCATGATAATTTAGAAGTATTTCTAAATCATACCCATGCATCTTCAAATTAGCATGCTGATTGTATGTCAGTGGAATTCACAATGCACTTCCATATATGTGCGCAGCAAGTGTTAATCATACCCACACATCTTCCTCCACTCTTGCTCTGACCTCCAGACTCCTTCCTGCTCCCTTGTCAGGACCATTTGCTCAGGTTTTTAAAATTTATTTTTATTTCCACATATGAGAGAAAACATGGACTACTTCGGTTTTTTTTTTTTTTTTTTTTTTTGTCTTTTTGAGACAGGGTCTCCCCGTAGTCCCAGCTGACCTGAGCTTACTATGTAGACCAGGCTGGCCTTGAATTCACAAAGATCCACTGCCTCTGCTGGGATTAAAGGCTTGCGCTACCACGCCCGGCCATTAAGGCTTTTTTAAAAAGCATGATATCCTCCAATTACATTCATCATCCTACTAGCGACAGGATTTCAATCTTTATGACTAAATGAAAATCACTTGGTTATATTTTGCTATCCATTCATCTGTGGCGAGCACCTGGGTAGGTTCCATAGCTTAGCTATTGTGAATTGAGCCACAGTAGACATGGGTGTACAGATAGATACCCAAGATTGCCATATTGGGATCATAAGATCATTTGAGTCCCAGTTTTTTGAGGAAGCACCATAATTCCTCATAATGTTGCACTAATTTATATTTGCATCAACAGAGTTCCACTTTCTTCACAAGTTTCACCTTCTCTATCATGTATTTTGGAATGTGCTTTGGTTTAATTTTTAAGTATCTTCCATTATCATTTGGGCCTCTTCTTCTATAGCACAGAGTTGTCACACTGCTCAGCCAGCCTTGTTCTCCAGCTTCCCCATGAGTGGGGCTGTCATCTGACCCCTTCTCCCTGATGGAGTGAGTGGCAGTGGCGTGCTTTACTGCTGCCCAGGCCTGGCCAGGTGCCTGTAACACTCCGCACTCCAGAGTGGCCCTCTATGCCATTCTGCCTGGGGAAATGCAGGTTCTGAGCGTGGTCGGGAAGCTGCTTGTTCACAGAACAGCTCTTAGTCTGGGTTCTTAAAGAGGAAAGGAGCCAGGCATGGTGGTGCACGACTTTAGTCCCAGCACTCAGGAGGCAGAGGCAAAGTCAGCCTGGTCTACATATTGATTTCCAGGCCACGGGGGCTACAGGAAGACCCTGTCTCAAAAAGACCCCCCCCCCAAAAAAAGAGAAGGAAGGGAGCTAGGGAAATGACAGGGCACCCAGGTTTGGTTTCCAGCACCCACCTGGCAGCTAACAGCTGTTCTAGGGGATCTGACATCTTCTTCTGACCTCCGCAGGTCACAGGTGTACTTTCATGCATGCATGCAATACACTTACTTATACACATCAAATGAAAATAATATATATTAAAAAAACTTTAAAAAACTTCAAGAAAAAGGAAGGCAGGCTCCCCATTGGGTTATTTGCCTGCCTGGGATTATTACACAAGCTAGAAATCAACTATTTGTTTGAGCTATTTCATGCTTTGGCTGATGTTTCTTGTACACAGTGAATACAGGGCTACCTTTAGTCACTGATTTGACACCTGAGTGCCCCTATGTGCCCACTGGCTCTGTGGCTTCGCTTAGCACTCTAACCACAGTGCCCCTATGTGCCCACTGGCTCTGCGGCCTCACTTAGCACTCTAACCCACAGTAGTCCTGCCATTCCAGGGGCTGGAGCTGGGGAAATGTTCCACTAAGATGCTAGAAACTTCAACTTGCATCTTCTTCCCAGCTTCTATTTCCTAGCTATATTCTTTCCAGAAATTCTCTGATAGCATTGCCCCGGCCCATCTGCTCTGGCTTCAGATGGCAGCTAATGCCCCACCCCCAGCTGTGCTAGTGTTGGTGCTATAGCCTGACATCATCTGCCTCTGACAGGAACCAGGCTGCAGGGTTCCAACTCAGAACAGGGATTTAAAAAATGCTTTTAAAGCAACAGACATCCCCCCCTCCCTCACCAATGATAGCTTCGGTTACAACTTAACTTGTAAACATTCTTTGGATTAAAGTAGGAAAGGTGGAAACTGTAGTGAGGTTTACTTGACAGATGCAAAGCCCATTCTGAGGCAGACGCAAACCTGTTACTTTGTAGGGAGTCAAAGGAATCACCAGGGGCTCTGCATGTATTTATAGATGCTGTCTTCTGCTGTCAGAGCCTCAACAGGTACATGACCCAGCAAGCCACTGCACTTGGGTAAGATCAGAAATTCAGGTCAGAACCAGCTCAGAAGTAGAACAGACTGGGAGGCGCATCCTCTTCTCAGCACCTCTGTCTAGTACCCAAAAGCAAGGATTCATTCAATATTCTCCTCCCAGTACCCAAGAGCAGGGAATCACTCAGCATCCTGTTCCAGGATGAGCTATTTTCCTTCCTACTTGGCAAATCAGACATAAGTCTCCCAAGAAGCCCATTGTTGTCTTGATTACTGCTGGTCAGCTGAGTACTCTGAGTATTGCTGCTGTTCACTTTAAAACACCCCTGCTTACTTCTCAGAGAGGCATAGGAGGCTGGGAGTGTGGCACTCAGAGACAGGGAGAAAGAAATCAACTCACCCCATGGCTGGTGTGACTGGATCAACTGGGAGATGGTCAGCTGGGGTCTAGAGGTCTCTGGCTCCCCAAAGGACAGGGCGTTGTTAAAAAAATAACACTGAAAATGCTTGCTTTGCCTCGGCCTTGTTTTAAGATGTATTTTTATTTACAAAGTGAGATGATGCATTACAAATAGATGATGCAGTTACAAAGAAGTATCTGATAATTCCATTTTCATGAAAAAGTATATAATATATTACAGAAATTTATATATGGTAAACATTAGAAACTGATACAGTAAACATTTTTTCTATGCCAATATTACTGTCATTTAAAGCTTAAATACTGGTTTCAAGTATCCCCTATAAAATAACTCTACTTTATTAAAATACTGGAAAAATTTTTTGCTATAAACAAGATTTGGTACATTAAAAATAGATTTAAGTGTGTCCTTGTAACAATGTCCACTATGATCAAACGCTGCCTTGAGTCTTCAGCTCCGCTTTGTTCAGTTAGTGTTAACCGAGTTTTGATAAGGTTCTCAAACTTATTATCAAGGTTAAAGTGGCTGTGAGAACACAGCATGTCGACACTCCTTATCTTTATGGAGAACGCCCCTCCTCTGAGGAAGAACAAGCACGGGGTGGCCTTGCTGCCCTTGTTTGAGTGGAGAGCAGGAGTGGGCTGGAGTCAAGCAGAGGTAGAGAAGCTGGAGGGCTGCTCTCTACACATCACTTTGGAAGCTGAGATCCATCTTTCTGTTCTTCCTTGGCTTGAAGACGTGTCAGGACATAGAGGATGACTTGATAGCAAAAAATATATTGATCCTGTCAGGGAGAGGGAGAGGGAGAGGGAAAAGGGAGAGAGGAGAGGAGAGACGAGAGACAAAGAGGTCTTAATGTGTAATGTGAGCATACACACAGGAGTGTTTTGAGAAATTTGGAAATACAGAAAACCTTTGTTTAAATGCTGAACTTAAGAGGTGGGATACAGAACTGTGCAGTGTCATACAAATCATAAAAAGCAAAAAACAAAACAAAACAAAACCCCACAAAAAACCTGACAAGAACACAAGGGAAAATGCCCAAGGGTTGGGTATAGAATGGTCTCAGTATATAAACCTCCTGTAAAATCTCTCTCATCTGTGTCTCTGTTTCATCTCTGTCTCTCTCTCTGATTCTGGCTCTTTGTTTAGGTGCTACTGACTGAATTCAGGGCACTGTATCACTGAGCTACATCCCCAACTCCTAAAAATCTCTTCTAGATTTATTGAACTCACCATCTTGTTTTAAAATGTGAAAAAATTAATAGCGAAGAAGCTATTAAATCAATTTCTTCAAATATTTCAGCACAAAATATGGCTGGGGGCACTGACACAGTGGATAGTAACAGGGATGACAGAGTATATGGGCGCCAGGGGTGTGTGTGGGGGGAGGGTGGCTATGGTAGGGTGCCATTTGGGATGCGGGTATAAGGAAGATTGTTTGGGATGTTCTGTATGAAATACACACACACACACAAACAATAAAAAATTGAAATACAGTTAATATTTAAATATGAGCTGGAGAGATGGCTCAGCAGTTAAGAGCACTGACTGCTCTTGCAGAGGACCCAGGTTCAATTCCCAGCACCCACATGGCGGCTATGAACTGACCTTAACTCCAGTTCCAAGGGAATCTGAAGCCCTCTTCTGACCTCCATGGCACTGTAAGACACTGGTGCACTCACATACATACAAGCAATACACTCATACACATAAAATAAAAATAATAAATAAAATATCTTTTAAATATGAAGTAATTTTTCTTTCACAGTTTTGGATCAAAAGAATACAGAAATTAGTGAGTGTTGAAAATGAGTCATTGGGGCAAAACTGCTGTCTAAGTTGATGGCATTTAGGGTCTGATATTTTTTATTATTTGACAAGGAATTTATGAGTCTGAAATAGAAAGAAATCACAATGGGGCCAGACAGACGGCTCACTGGGTAAGAGTGCTTGCTGCTTTTTCAGAGGACCTGAACTCGGTTTCCAGTGTCCATGCTGGGCAGCTCACAACCACTTGAACTCCAGCTCCAGGGGATCCGACCTCCTCTTCCAGAATTCACAGGCACCCTCATGCATGTGCACATACACACAGACACACATACACACAGACATACAAACACACATACACAGACACACATGCACACAGACACACATACACACAGACATACAGACACACAGACACATAGAAATAAAAAGTTTTCAGGAACCACAGTGTACTAAATACAGAGTAAAAGAAGGACCAGGGTTGGATCTCAGTTACAACCATTGCACATGAGCAAGAATGTGTGTGCACACCGAAAATGTCAAGGGCTTTCTGAGAATGGTGATGCAGGCTGCCTTTTAATTTTGCTCACCTGTACTTTAGTTTTTCTATGTTTCCCATGCTTGTTCCTGAGTACTCCTCTCATCACCACATGTTAGCAAACCTGCTTACCGAAGTCCTCTTTCTGCCTGTAGCCACTGCTCTGTAGTGAATCACCCTACGTACTGTGTACGGAGTCTGTGCTTCTAGCCCTGCATGTTCCTTCCCAGATCAGCTGTGTTCTAATGCAGTGCCAGAGCCATCCTTTAAAATATACTCAATCATGTCATTCAGGCCACAGGCCTCATGAGCATGAGAACACTCCAGCTTGCCCCTCGCTCTGAACAGAGTGCCAGCCCTGGCCCTGTCACCTCCCTCTGGCCTCACCTCTGCCCAGCTCAACTCCATGCTCCCACCACCCCACTCTCCTTCCATGCCTGAGAGCTCCCCAGATAGATCTTTGCTTATGTGTCACTTTCTTTCCTTTCTTAAAAAAATATTTTATTAAATTTGTTCTTTGACAAGTTCCTACATGTATGTAATGTATTCTGATTATTCTTCATTTCCCTCTCACCCTGCTCCCCTTCCTCTTCCCTACAAGGCCCTTTCCTTCATTCATGTCTTTCTTCTATGATCTACTAGTTTAACCAGGCCATCTGTGTGACCATGGGTTTGGAGCTGCACATCTGCACATGGAGAGCTCGGGCACACAACGGAAGAACACATTACTTTCTTAAGTGCCACTCTGTTTAAAATTGTGCCCCCACACTGCCATGGCTGACCGTTCACCCACTCTTCTCTAAAGCACTTCCCATGTTCAGTGCTCCCGCATGATGCACTGCACACACTCAGCATGGGACAGTCAGCTGTACTCACCACTACCCTGCTGAATACTGAGTACCCAGGCACCTGGAAAGCACCTGGTACACAGAAGGTGCTCGGGATCGCTCTTTCTGTTTCTGTCTCTCTGTCTCTCTCACTCTCAAAGTCTTATGGCCTGGAACTCATTATGCAGAGCAGGCTGGACTTGATCTCACAGAGATCTGCCTACCTCTGCCTCCCAAGTGCTAGGATTAAAGGTGTGTACCACCACACTTGGCTCAGTATCTCTTGAATGAACACAGGAGTGAATGTACACTGCTCATACAGACCAACACGTCTTCCTTATCTAAACAGCATGGCTATAATTAAGGGGCTTAATTTGAATCAAAACTGTACATGATGGAAAATCAGGCAAGTTCTGGATGGTAACTCCTGTATAAATGCAACTGTGTGGACATATGGAGACAATTCTGATCCACCACACCTTCCCAAAATAAAGGAAAAAGAGAGCAGAGGGAATCAGTGGGTATAGACTACATGTTCCGTTTCAGGGGAGAAAATGAGCATGACACCTGAGGGAGCTGCCTGGCTGCTCCCCACAGAGCTCTCTTGGCCTCTGCATCCAGCTGCTGTGGCCTCTCCATGCCCCCGAGGAGCTCCAGTAGCAAGAGTGCTACTTCTGTGTCTGTAAAAGTTGGAGAGTGGAAGCATGCCAGTAATAACAGTATTCAGCACTGTTTCAACTCTGTGCCTCCAACATGTTGTCCATTCTGTGACTGAGTAAAGACAATGCGCTTCTTTTTGTATGTGTGTGCATGTGTGTACATATGAGTGCATATGTATGTATGTATATTATATATGGGTGTGCATATTTACATGTGTATGGCAGTCAAACAAAATCTCAGATGTTATTGTCAGGTATCATATACCTTATTTTTGAGGCAAAGTCTGTTACTGGCTTGGAACTCATGGATTCAGCAAGGCTGGCTGGCCAGAGAGCCCTGGGATCTGCCTGACTCCACCTTCTCAGTGCTGGGGTTACAAACCTGGATTTTTATGTGGGCACTGAGGGTCACGCTCAGGACCTTATGCTGTTGTAAGTACTACTGATGGAGCTATCTCCCAGCTCCACTTCTTCATCTTTTAAAAAATTAAGAGGTAATATTTTTAAAAAGATAGCCTAAAATATTTAAATTTTCCCTGAATTCGTCCTCATGCTAAAAAAATGTCCTTTTTGACAAAAAATGTTGGATTTTATGCCTTAATGTGGAAACTTAATGTAAGCTGGGCACAGTGGTGTGCTGATGCCTTGATGTTCCAGCCACTGGGAGACCGAGGCAAGAGGATTGCTTGAGTCCCAGAGTTCTAGCTCAGCTGGGCAACACAGTGAAATCATCTCAAGAAGAAAAATAAAAAAGAAAAGGCTCAAGAGAAACTTAAAAAATACTGAAGTCCTGGGCTAGAGAGACGGCTCAGCAGTTAAGAGCAACGGCTGCTCTTGCAGAGGACCCAGGTTCAGTTCCCAGCACCCACATGGTGGCTAACAACCATCTGTAATTCCAGTTCCAGGGGATCTGACACCTTCTTTTGGCCTTCATAGGCATTGCATACACATGGTGTACTTATATACAAGCAGGGAAAACACTCCTACACATAAAAATAAAAATAAATAAATGAAATATTAGAGTCTTTAAAGAAATCCTCATTAGAGTATGCAGACTCACCTCTGTCTGAACCATGCCATGCCGCTGTAGTCTCATACAGCGCACTAAATCAGAGATGTCGAACTGTCAGGACACAGAACAGTGCATTAGATACAAATCAGGAGGAAGCATAGGTGGCTTCTGCAGACTCTGCACGCCCTCCTCCCTCTCATGGCCTTGGACATGATGACTATGAGCTGACTTTTCCATCGTCTGTATTCTTATTTATGATGTTTCTAGGAATTAGAGGCTATTCTCTCAAGATATTCAACAGATTTCTTTTCCTTTGAAATTTAAATAATATATTAAATTATAAAAAGCAGTTTTAGCTATATTCCTCACACACTACTGTTTGGAATAAAATTCTAAATCTTTTAAATTTAGTGGAAATTCAATTATCTGAAACAAGGGCAAATTAGACTGTTTTGTCCTACTTACATTATTATAGTAGATAGAAGAGCATCAAGTACAAGGCAGATATACTTTATCTAAAATCCTTTAAGAGACAGTGATCTTAACTATGTATTATATGTTATTAAATGTAAGATATTTTGCCATTCAGTAGTTTTTATACTAATTTAGAGTCAAAGAAAGATTATACTGTTATTTACTTGATTTATTTAGTAATTTTTAAAAATTAGGAGTAATTGTTTAGACAGATACACAGGTATTAATTCTTTTAACAAAATATTCATTTCTCACCATAGGTAACAAAAACAAGAACAGAGTGTGAGATTTTTTTTTTTTAAGAATATTTTTTCAGGGCTGGGGAGATGGCTTAGAGGTTAAGAGTACTGGCTGTTCTTGCAGAAGACCCGAGTTTGAATCTCAGCACCCACAGGCAGCTACCAACTGTGTATAATTTCAGTTCCAGGGGATCCAACACCCTCTTCTGCCCTCACAACATGAGTGTACTTACATACATGCAGGCAATACACATAAAATAAAAATAAATATTAAAATTTTTTTTCTTTTGGACTTTAATATTTCCCCCAAAATGTGGTAACAATATTTACTTTATCTTATAGAGAATTTACAGTCTGTAAAGGGTAAAATGCAACAGCATCTATGGAGCTTTGGATTATACCATTAAAGAAACCATATTATTAAGCAGTAGATTAAACAGTATCTTGCACTTACCTCAAGATCTTGGCTGATCAACCCTAGGACCACATCTATGCATATCAGGGTCCCTGAACGTCCAATGCCAGCACTGCAGTGTGTGATGACTGGGCCTGACCTATGGACGTGTCTTAGGTAAGAGATGAAAGTGAGCAGGTCATCTGGCTGGGAGGGTGTATCGTGGTCTGGCCAGGCAGTGAAATTCAGATGAGAAATATGTCGTACCTCTCCTGTCTGAAATTGTAAAACAGAGTAAGTATGTAATGTCATGCTGTACTGTTCATACATGACCAGTTTTTTTTTTTTTTGGTCTTTTCATAGCCCAGCTGGCCTGGAACTCACTATGTAGACCAGGCTGACCTCAAATGCACAGAGATTCACCTGCCTCTTCCTCCCGAGTGCTGGTCACCATGCCCAGCTACATGATCAGTTCTTAAAAATATTATTTTGACCTTTTAAATTTTGAGTTATATATTGGGTCAGATCAAAAGAAAAATGGAAAAGATGAAAAGACTCCGTCAATACATCATACGTGATAGTGTACACCTAATGTCATGGTGTACGTATGCCTTTAATTCCAGCACTGGAGGCAGAGGCTGGCAGATTGAGGCCAGCCTGGTCTACATAGTGAGTTCCAAGCCAGCTGGGGCTACAGGGAGACTCTGTTTCAAAAAGAAAAAGAAAAGAAAAGCAAGAAAAGAAAAACATGCAAAGCCTCATCAAGAAGTTTGCTAGCTTCAAAACATCATCATTGTCATCGCTGTCGTGTGGTCATCATCATAGCTGTGGCTAGGGGTGGAACTCAGACCCTTGGGCATACTAGGGAACAGTTCTAGCACTGGGTCTTACTCAGGCCTTGTCTCAGGACCTTTATATTTTCTTTCTGACTAGGATTGCCTCTTCCTCATATTAACACCTTCAGTTTTTCTGCAATGCAGCCTTCTCGAGTCTCCCTGACTCACTATTGAAACTTAGGGCCTACTTTGCACTTTCCATCAGCCACTCTATTTTCCTACCACACTGTTAGCACAAATATCTCCTTATTAGGAAATAAGCTCTAGAAGGTGTGGAATGGCTTTTTGTCTCTTGTTAAATGAGTCCCTGGTGTAGTCCAGGGCTTGAGTTCTATTACCATGTGTGTATTACATGGCAAAATCAAGTGAGGAATGCTGAACAACTGAGCTTGCTTGAGCCACAGTAAGCCCATTTGAGTGCATTAATTGGTAGAAGTGTAGCAAGTACCACCTGGTACCTAGGAATATATATCTTTGTGTGTGTGTAATATATATATATATACATACACATATATATATATAATTTTTATGTGTCAATTTTAAAAAGTTAAGGTTTGAAAAAACTTTCTAACCTTGAATTCTTTGTAAAATAACAAATCACAGAGGACGCTCTCCGGCAACATTTCCATGATGCCAACAGAAGTGGATCAACATGCTTCTTTTCTAGAAAAACTTAAGAAAGGGGCTTTGGACAAGGCTCAGTGGGTAAAGTGCTTGCCACATAAGCATGAGGACCTGAGTTTGGAGCCCCAGGACCCCCAGAAAAAGCTAGGCACAGCAACACCCACCCTGTAATCCCAGTGCTGGGGGATGAAGACAGGAGGATCTCTGGGGCTTCTTGACCAGTCAGTCTAGTTCAATCAATGAGCTCAAAGTTCTTTGACAGATCTTTTCTCAAGAAATACAGTAGTGAATCACAGATGAAGGCACCAACATCAATCTCTGGCCTAGACATGTACTTGCACATATGTGAACCTGCACACATATGTACACATATACAGACACGTATATACATAAAAGAAAAAGTTGAACAAAGTTAAACCTTCAGAGGGAACATTGTTCATTATAGTTCATATTTCTGGTGGAAGAGTGAGGCAGGTGACTGAGAGCAGAGCTGAGGAACCAGAGAGTCTTTGCTTGAGGTATGGCCATTTAGCTAATTCACACTGCATTTACCCAGTGTTAGACAACTGTAGTTAGAAGTATCTAAATGACAACAATTTATGCTGCAATTGTCCATGCATTCCTAAATATGGTAGTTGCCTTTATGAGGCCTGTTTGGTCCTCACAGATTTTTTTTTTTTTTGAGACAGGGTCTCCCTGTAGCTCCAGCTGGCCTGGAACTCACTGTGTAGACCAGACTGGGCTTGAAATCACAGAGATCCACCTGCTTTTACCTCCCAAGTGCTGGGATTAAAGACATTCACCATTATACCCAGTCAGTACTCATAGATTTTTAAAAGTAGTTTGAATGAATCTATTTAGACATTTGACCTTAAAAAATAATTTTCTATGCCTGTTATAGCTTCTGAGCCATTTTTGTACTCTTTATCCATAAATAAAGGATAGCAACACTAAAAGACCCATATTTTCATTTAAATACAGTATCTACTGGAGGAAACATTTAAAATTATACTAGATACTACCGGATGACCCTAGCACTCAGGAAGTGACAGCAGGAGGATCGAGGTCATTGTTGGTAGTAGCTGCGTAGTATGAGGCCAGCCTGGGCTACATGAGACCTTGCCTCAAAAAAATAAAATGAAATCATAGTAGATAAAATCTTTCCATTGCAACAAGAACCAGAAGTCTTTTCTGGAAGCACACTGGTACAGTCACAGAAATGGGCCAGCCTGGTTTCCAATGAGGAAATGAGGTGTATCTAAGCCTCACCAAAAGGAAAGATCCCTTACCTGAATATCCTCCAAGGTCATCACCCTCATGACAAAGCCCTTCAGTTGTTGCATTTTCACCAGGGCCAGGCGCAGTCTGTCGTTAGCCATGGTTGTTTTGCCGAGGACATTTGGCCAGTAGCGCTGGCACTTGATTTTTTCTCCTTCTACTTCTTGTGTCATCATGGCTATCACTGTGGAGTTCTGCTCCCAAACCATCTGCCAGAAATCCCCTACAGTGGTGGGCAGAGGCCCCTGGCAGGCAATGTAGACAAACTCTTCTGTTCCCACTGGGATCCGGATGAAGCTGGCATTGATGTATCCTCCTTCATCTCCAAGAGGCACTCTTGTGGTGTCATCTGTGAAGTCCCACCACAAAACTGTCCATGTCATGATCATGCATTGTAACCATGAGTCACAAGTGACCAGAGTCAAAAGACTCATGTAACCCCTCATGAAATTGCCAACTTTGCTTTAATAGAAGTATACTTTCGAATGGTGGCATAACACAATTTTATGTTTTTTTTTTGTTTGTTACAATATATCTAAGATATCAGCTTGGGAGGTATGTATGAAATCTGGGGTTTATTAATATTGATTAAATATATACTACTAATTTGATAAAGATTTGGTAGAAGAAATGAGAATTAACAAATGCCATTTAGAACTTCATACTAAGTAATTAGACAAGCAAACAAAACGACTTTGTTACTTCTC
Source organism: Nannospalax galili (assembly GCF_000622305.1). Classification (NCBI taxonomy): domain Eukaryota; kingdom Metazoa; phylum Chordata; class Mammalia; order Rodentia; family Spalacidae; genus Nannospalax; species Nannospalax galili. The sequence goes on from NW_008354532.1 coordinate 986,483, forward strand.
TACCAACATTTCAAAACTAGTAAAGACAGTTGTGAATGATAGGCTAAACACCTTCATACAACACTATCAAAGTATTTACTGCATCACTAATGCTTAAGCCCCTAATTAAGTTGCAACCCAAGCAATAAGTTAATACAATAAATAAATACAATAAACAAAAGCATACCTTACTTGCATGAAAGCTTTTCTTTTGTCTAATTGTATCTTTACATAGCTAAAATGTAATTGCTAAAACCAAGATGCCCCAATGAAAAGCATGTATAAACCTGAGTGCATGGCTCATATCTGTAATCCTAGCATTGCAGAGGCTGAGGCATGAGGAAGAGTACTGCCACAGGTTCAAGGCCAGCCTGGCCTATAAGGTGAGCTCCAAGTTCCTGGACAGCCTGAGCTATGGAGTGAGACTTTGTCTCAAGAAGGAAAAGCTCTTTTAAAACTGAGATTATGTAGCCAGTAGTTTATAAGAGAGAAATTTGCATGTATGTATACATTAGAAATCATTTTTTATTTTATTTCATTTTAAAAATTATGTGTGTGTGTGTGTGTGTGTGTGTGTGTGTGTGTGTGTGTGGTGGGTGAATGCACCACAGCACATGTGTGGAGGTCAGAGGACAACTTGGCAGAGTCAGTTTTCTCTTTCCACAGTGTGGCTTCTGGGTGTCAAACTCAGGTTTGGTGGTAAGCACTGTACCTGTTCAGTCATCTCAGTGGTTCCATTTTTATTTTAAATGTATAAATTTAACTTATAATTTGTAATTATCAAGGTAAAAATATTTAAGCAATAGGTTTCAAAATCATCTATCAGTTGTCTTTTATTGCTTGACATTTTAAAAAATGTTTTATTTATTATTTTTATTTTATGTGTGTGAGTGTATTGCCTGCATATATGTAAGTGCACCTGTGCCTGTGGAGGTCAGAAGAGGGTGCTGGAACTCCTGGACTGGAGTTAGGGCAATTGTAGGCTGCCATGTGGGTACTGGGAATCAAACCTGGGTCCTCTGCAAGAGCAGTTAGTGCTTTTAACTCTTGAGCCATCTCTCCAGTCCCTTATTGCTTGACTTTTATCTCAGTTCATTGTTTTCTGACAGAAAACACATTCATTAATTCTGTAATCATAGCTTGTCCCATTCTGACTTCAAGATACAACTCTGGACACTTTTTGGCCATATACAACTGCCATCTACTTCATGCTGAACTATGCTCTATTCCACTTTAAAAATACTTTCTTAGACTGACTTCCGACAGGAAATTTTCCAAAATGAATTTCGTGTCTTTCATCTTGATTGGACTATTACATGATCTGTCACCGCTGGGCTCCAATGATGACTGGATCTGTGTGACATGTTTAATCTAAAGTATTAATATGTAAGTATGGTTGATCACATTATAAAAAGCTGCTACAATGCTGGGCATGGTGGCACATGCCTTTAATCCTAGCACTTGGGAAGCAGAGGCAGGCGGATTTTTGTGAGTTCAAGGCCAGCCTGGTCTACATAGTGAGTTCCAGGACAGCTGGGGTACAGGGAGACCCTGTCTCAAAAAAAACCCAAAACAAACAAACAAACAAAAAAAAGCTGCTACAGTTAAAATTTTGTAATATATACTCATAAATAGTTTAAAATAATCACATTGTTTGGTAAAGCATGGGTTGAAAATATGGGTCTTACTTCCTTCTAGAATCTGAAATGACTTAAAGGCTACTGTAGGCTGGTAGTACCCCTAGACATGGCGTGTACTAGCTACTCATTACGATATACATTTCTGTAACTCAGAATAAGTGGAATAGCGGCTGTAGAGATGGCTCAGTGGTTAAGAGCACTGGCTGCTCGTACAGAGGACTTGGGTTCAGTTCCCAGCACCCATATGGTGGCTAACAACTGTCCATAACTCCAGTTCCAGGAGATCCGACACCTTCTTCTGACCTCCCCAGGCATTGCATGACATGGGTACACTTACATACATGCAGGCAATACACTCATATACATAAAATAAAATTAAAAATAATACATAAAATGTTAAAAAATAAGTAGGTATATATATATATATATATATATATATAGTGTATGTGTGTGTGTATGTGTATGCTCAAGTGTGTGCACGTGTTCACTGTACAAGGGTGCACGTGTTTTTAGAGTCAACCTCATGTGTCATTCCTCAGGTGCCATTCACTTTGTTTTTTTGAGACAGGATCTCTCACTGGAACCTGTGGCTTTTGAATTAGGCTAGGCTAGCTGGCCAACAGGCTCCAAGGACCTATCACTAAGAACTTTACCAATGAAGCTAACTCCCCAGCTTTGCTAATTCATATTTTAAAAAAGATTTTAGAATTACTGATTAGACATCACTGATTATTGTAATAATAGTTTTTAGAAATTCAAGACTATCTTAAATATTTAAGATTGTTGTACCTGAGTTTCAGAATACATGGATAATTTAAAAGAGCGTTTGCACTGTATATCTAAATTTAGATGTTACCAATGAAAATTTCTTTATGTGTGCTACTCATATCCACATGTGAAATAAGATAGGTTAGGCTAACAGAAGAATTTTAAATCAGTTCAAATTATATTGCATACACATTCAATTTAAAACACACTGGAACTTACAAGGAAGAATATTTTTGTATCTGTTCTTCTTTCGGTTTTCCTTAGTCTGTCCAATTAGACACTGATCCAAAGGTTTTAATTCTTGAAGATTCTACAAGCAACAAAATGAACATATGGTTAGCATGAGGTTGAGAAAAGCGATAATTTCATCAGTGAAATTATTTTGGTTTGTTTGCTTTTTTTTTTTTTTTTTTTTTTTTTTTTATGAGGTGGGGAAAAACGATAATTTTTTTAGTGAAATTTTTTTTTTTTTTTTTTTTTTTTTTTTTTTTTTTTTTTTTTTGAGACAGGGTCTGCCTATAGCCCCAGCTGGCTTGGAACTTGCTATGTAGACCAGGCTGGCCTCGAACTCAGAGATCTGCCTGCCTCTGACTCCCAAGTGCTAGAATTTAAGGCCTTAGTGAAAAAAACTTTTAATGTGCTGGGTGAAATACTGGCTGAGTAGGGATGACAAGTGCCAAAGATGTTTTTCACATAAACCTAGTCAGTACTGGTTTGTTACCAGTGCAGAATCATATGACTACAGCACTTTAACAGACATGTTGCAACTAGATTATTAGACAGCACTTTGTGCCCTGTTTTAATTTCAGCTTAAATATGTCTATATTTCTAAGAAATATAACTTATATAAAAACAAATTTGCACTGAAGTAATCATCTGCAGTATTTTCTCAACAGTATTGGTTGTGTGGTATTGCAACGGTCAGACAGTACGCTGTGGTAGTCAATTCTTTCTGACTTTCATTCATTCCTTCACACAGCAAAGATACGTTGAATACTTATTTTATATATATGCAAGGCTGTAATAAGTGCAGGGAGCACAGTAGTGAGCAAAAAGAAAGTTCTGGATCTCAGGGAGTAGACAGCTCCTGGGAGAGGCAATGAGGAAATAAGTAAATATGGTGATATATGTTTTAAAGAAATTAGTGAGCTGCTGGGGTAGAGGAAAATAAAGGTCTACTTTAGAGAGAAGGTGAACAAGGTTCTCTGATAGTGACATTTAAACACCAGGCCTTAAAGAAGACACTGTTTTTGGAAAAAGATTTAGGGAAAGGAAGACTACACTGAGTGCATCAGTGGATTAAGTGCTGTTAGGAACACATAAATAGTAGCGAGCACACAGACACAAGCTCTCAGTGAGAGCTAGCTCCTTTTAATGGCATCAAAGCTCAGGAAGGGAGCAAATGTTTGAGGGATAGGAGCAAAGTTACCCACAAAGCCGAGTAGGGCTATGTTTCTTTTGCCATCAGACTGAGGAGCAAGGGCTCTGAACCATTGTAGCTTCAAGCTGGCATGTATATTCCAGGGCGACTGTGTCTATAGCAGCTGTCATGACAACCCATCCTACCACAGAAGCTTAGTGGATAGTTGGACTGATACCTGGCTTTAAAATTTCCTTCCTTCCTTCCTTCCTTCCTTCCTTCCTTCCTTCCTTCCTTCCTTCCTTCCTTCCTTCCTTCCTTCCTTCCTCCCTCCCTCCCCCTTCCTTCTTTCCTTCCTTCCTCAGGATGACTTTTGAAAACTCCTGATCCTTCTGCCTTCACTTTCCTGGTTCTGGGTTACAGACATGTCCCATCATGTCCAGATCTTTTTTTATTTTTAAACCATTTTTATTCTTACATATGAGGCAGGGAGTATATCGTCCGAGGAATTTATTAAGTTCTGAGTAGTTAATATGATTTTGTTAAATCAATGTCATTAAGAGCCTTGTTGGAAAAATTACTTTATTGTTAGATAGAAGATGGTGATTTATAGTTGGAAATAAGCTAGCTACATAGGAGTGGCTAATCCTGAGTGTCAACTTGACTGGATTTGGGATTAACTGAAATGAAAGAGACCTTCTTGATTGGATCATCTGAAGCTGGAAGACCCACCCAAAATGTGGGCGTGACCTTCTGGTGACAGCTCATATAGAAGGCCATGGCAGAAGGGAGCTCTTGCTTTTTTGCCCCTTGTCTTTTCTCTCACTGGTGAGATCGTCTTGCTGCTGTGACCAACTTCTTCAGATTCCAATGCAGACTGAAGAGTAACAGATCTGGAATCCGTCAGGCCTTCAGTGCCAGATTGGGACAGCTGAGGCATCGACTGAGCAACTACCGGATTCTCAGTCTCCCCAGTATGGCACAGCCGTTGTTTGACTACTCGGACTCTATCCTGTGAGCCAATCTAACAAATCCATACACACACACACACACACACACACACACACACACACACATATACACACATATATGTTCATTCTACTGGCTCTTCTCCTTTAGAGAACCCTGAGTAATACACAGTTGGAAAGTAATAGGTATTTTCAAAGATTTCAAAATATCACCTAAACCTGGCCTATCAAGAATACATTTTCCATACAAACAATGTAGATGCCACTTACCTCCAGCTCCTTAGAAGGGATTCCTTGGTCAAGCAAACCTCGCAGCATGCGGATGATAGATTTTAACTTGGTGCCAGTGTACTTGCCAGAGGGAGGAACTCTGACTACTGGGAGGGCAGCCAGCTCCTCAGTGGTCAGAAAGAGGTGATCTAACAGGAAGGGAGCAGATGCTTTCAGTTTTCCCCAGAGCTGATGTAAGGAGTATGTGAGCTCACTTGAACCTATTCCCACACATACTTCTTTAAATAGGAAAGAATTTTCAGGACAGCACGGTTGACTGGCTGATGCCAGGCCATACACAAGCAGCCTTTGCCAGTGCATGGCTCTTCACCCAGCCTTGAAGGAGACACCACACCACTGCTCATAAGTTTGAAAGACTTGTGACTCTCAGCTATTTGTATTTTTGTGTTCTTTTTGCTTCTTTTGACTTTAATGGCACCATCTGTGTAAGGAAAGAAATCTATCTAGGTCTCCTATTACTCTGCAGTAGATCCTAAGCATATGGGAAAGATGTAGACAGACACTTCAGAAATTCCACACAGTGGAAGACTGCTCTAGGACCACTGATTTCACACTTGACCACCCACCCTCGGCACTCAGTGCTGATGTCCTGGCATTTGACATCATTCTCCATGTAGAAGAATTCCCTTGGGTTCTTCAGGAATTGAGTTAAACAAGTATCTCTAAAGAGTCACAGGTCTAATTTAGTACCTGTTGTATGGATTTTCTATAATAGACAGAAATTACTATCTAGACAAAAGTAAGAGAGACTTCATGCTATAGTCTGTGCAAGTGTAGTTTTAACCAACTTGTCAACTGATTTGAGTATGGTACAACTAATGAGCAGGTGGCAATGAGGGATACAGACTTGTCAAGATCGCTCATGAAGCTCAACGTTGGGCTGGGCCAGGGTTAGTTGAGATACACAATCTGTTCATGTGAAATAACTGTAAGGGTTTTTGAAATAGAGTGTGACTGCAGCAGGGGCACTCAGGCTGGGTTGAGTGTGGGCTGCAGCAGTCCATGGGAGCACTGTGTACCTAACAGTCTGCCCAAGCAGAAAAGGATTAATGTCATTAAAATGAGAAGACTTTAAATGACAGAGCTCCACCTTTCATGACATTAATACAACATATAAAATATGAAACAGAAGTGAGGCACTAGATGGGATGCTACCTCTCCACCGTTGTAAAGTAAAATGGTAGTCTGAAAACACAGCAACAGAAACTTTTTTAAAAAAGAGACATGGTCTCACTATAGCCTTGGCTGGCCTCAAACTTACAGAGATCTGTCTGCCTCTGCCTCCCAAGCTCTGGAATTAAAGGCATGTGCCACCATGCCTGGCTCAGAGACTCATTCTTAAAAGGTTGGAAGTCAAGGGTAATCTTTCCCACCTTTCAACTGCCCCACTAATTTTAGTGTAAACAATGAGCTTTTTGATTTCTCACTGTGCAATAGCAAAACCAGGAACTTCAGGCTGCAATGATGCAAATAATTTGGTTATGTAACGAGTTGTTTGTTTAAGTGATTTAACTTCATATGGTCACTTAAAATCCACGTAGTGTGAAATCGTCATTTAAAAGCCTCAATGTATTTAATGAAAAAAACTGGTAATAAAATTCTTGCCTTTGTCAGAATCTTCATAGTTTGCTGTTTCTCCTGGCAATTCACTGCTTCCCCATGTTATTTTGTCTTCCACTTCATACTTCGTTTCTTGTGACATCTGAGTTAAGCTATGTGAACAAACACATTTGGGATATTTTATATTTGTCTCCAAAATAAATTTACATATCATGTTTCAAGCCACTTGTTTTCCTCTAGCATATTTACATAATTAAAAAAATACATTTATTGGGTTGGTGAGATGGCTCAGTGGGTAAAGGTGCTTGCTGTCAAGCCTCATGACCTGAGTTCCATCCCTGTGACTTAGACGGTGGAAGGAGCTATCTTCCGCAAGCTGTCTCTGACCTCCACATGTGTGCTATGGCATGTGTGCCCCTTCTCCATATATACAGACACAATAAATAAAAAAATTAAAATATATTTTCTGTTTTAAAAAATAGAATTCAAGCTGGGCATGTTGACACATGCCTGTACTGCCAGCTCTCTAGAGGCTGAGGCAGGAGGATCACTTGAGTTGGGGACTAGACTGGGCAACACAGCAAGACCTTGTCTAAAGCACAAACAAAAAATAAACAACAAAACCCTCAAAATCCTAACGTTCCCCAGTCCCCAATTCTTGAAATTTATTGTTAGATGTTAAATGACTGAAGTGCACAATAGCTTAATATGATTTTATTTGCAAAGAGACCCCAAGTCTTTGACTCCGAGACTGAAAGAGTTCTTTGGGGATGGAGAAAGTGATGGTTTTACTTCTGCCCTTCAAGGTGGACACCTTATTACAATTTTATCAGTGCATAATGCCTTCTTTTTATTTTATTCATTATTTTTATTTTATATGTATGAGTATATTGCCAGCATGTGTTGTAAGTACACCTCTGTTGTGCAATGCCTGCAGAGGTCAAAGGAGGGCATTGCATCTTCTGGAACTGGAGTTATGGATGGCTGTTAGTTGTCAACTGGGTGCTGGGAATCTACCCAGGTCCTCTGCAAGAGCAGCCAGTGTTCTTAACCACTGAGCCATCTCTCTAGCCCATAACCTTTTTGTGTGTGTGTGTGTGCAACATCATGTGTATGCAGGTGTGTAACTGTAACTGTGTGTGCCTGGCGGGGAGGGGGTGCATGCAGAAGACAACTTTGAGTGTTATTTCTAAGGTGCTGTCCACTTTTTTTTTTTTTTTTTTAAACAGGGTATCTCAAGAGCTTGGAACTTGCCAGATAAGCTAGGCTGGCAGGCCAGTAAGTCCCAGGGACTCTTCCATTGCCCCAGTGCCAGGACTGTAAACTTTAACACACTATCACACCTGCCTTTTTCTTTGATGTGGGTTCTGGGAATCAAACTCAGGTCCTTGTCCTTGTAAAGAAAGCGCTTTCCTGACTGAACCATCGTTCCACTCCTCCCTCTCCTTTTATAGCAGCTTCCTCTATTGCATCATGTGAATTTTTCTTACATTATTTAAAGAAGTCCCTATTGAAGGACATAATTAAAAATTTTTTAAAATTGAATTTTCGTGATTTTCATACAATATATTTTAATCATATTTAGATCCCCTCCTCTATCCATATCTCCCCTTACTATCCTCTGCCCAGTTTAATGTACTCCATTATATGTACATATTAAGGACTACAGAGTTTAATTTGTGTCTCCCCCAAAGGACATAATCTTTTGCTACAACTGTGGTCTAGGATTGCCTTGGCCTCACTTAATGTAGTGAACCTCAGCACAAGTTCTCATTATTTTGGGTGAACACAGAAGATGCCATTTGCCATGACTTGGATCTTACATGTACCCTCAAAGTCCCATGTACTAAAAGACTTGTTCCCCAGCTGATGGTGCTACTGGGAGCTGGTGGGACCTTTAAGAGCCAGGATTTGGTAGAAGAAAGTGAGGTTGCTGGGACTGTGCTCTTGAAGGGGTGTTGGGATTTCAGCCCCTCCTCTGTCTCTTTGCTTCCTGGCCACTGTGGGCTGAGCAGCTTTGCTCCACCATACACCTGTGTACCACAGTGATCTTCCTTGCCACACAGATTGAGATAATGGGGCCATACAATGTCAGCCAAGATCTGTGAAACTGTGACTCCCAAATGAGCCTTCCCCCCTCCATTTTGGGTTTTTTGTTGTAGCAATGGAAAGCTGACCAACATATCATCCTTGGTGAGGTAGGTAATTAGAAAAAAGAAACGAGGTAGAAAAACAGCATTTAGGGATAGTGAGATGAACAAGATGATGTGAAATCTTTATTTTTCACTTTCTGACGGTCAGGAGAACTAAGCAGAGTACTCTGTTTGAGGATACCAGTACACATCATTAAAGCAAGACACAGACTAATGCTCTTAAAATGTCAATAACAGGGCAGTAGTTATGTTGGATTTACGGTGGATATTTTTTTCTGTACCAACTTATTGTGGGTTGTAATTCACACTTCATTTGCAAGGTCTGCATCCATGAGGTTCACTTTTATGTATGTATGTATGTATGTATGTATGTATGTATGTATGTATGCAGGCATGTGTCCAACCTGGAGCTAGTTGATTTTGGTTCCTAGTACATGGACCTTGTGTCTACAACAGCGTATTTGGAGATCCTCCCATCAGTCACTCCTTTTTTGTTATTCTTTTACACAGCTTCTTGTTATTGGTTTCTCTTATGATGGTTTTCTATTGTAAACAATGTTGTAATTATTTACCATAATTAAAATTCTATAAGAATATTTTCTTGTAGAAATGTCCTTGCATGCATAGGGGCTGGAAAAATTTCTTTGAAATTCAGTAGCTATGGTGAAGGTATAGTACATTTCTTTGAAATTCAGTAGCTATGGTGAAAGTATAGTATATTTCTTTAATCTCCACCTTCCATTTTTGTAAGACACTATAATTTTGTGTGCTTTAAGAAAGGAACAATATTAATTACAACTGTAAAGCCCTTCATGGTTTTAGTGACATTAAAAATTAGTAATGATCAAAAATTATATTTTAAAATTACTTCCCAATTAATTGTCTTCCCAAGAGATCACATTAATTTAGCTTTCTTTTTCCTTTCTTCACCTGACAAAAATAAAGCAAATGACACTTTCCTTTTAGAATGTCACTGATTATTAGGTAGAAAACTTGCTATTTCTTTACTTTGTGTGTGTGTGTGTGTGTGTGTGTGTGTGTGTGTGTGTGTTTTCTGGCAGTTTCCATAGCCCTTCTGGAAGTCACAATGTGAACCAGAGCAGCCTCGATCCACTGCTTCTGCCTCCCGAAGGCTGAGATTAAAGGAACACACCTCCACGGCCGGCGTTTCACTTATTATTATTATTTTTTAAATAGATTTTATTTTTATCTATGTGTCTGAGTGTGTGCCCATGGAAGCCAGAGGAGGGTGTTAGAGCCCCTACAGCTTGAGTTACAGATGGCTGTAAAATGCCTGATGTGGTGCTGGGAACCAGTCTTAGATCCTTTGGAAGAGTGGCAAGTATTCTTGATTAGTGAGCCATCTCCCCAGCCCTTCATCACTTTATTCATAGTACATACTTCCATTTCTAGTTTAGTGAACATGTTAATGTCAATTTGCCTTTCTAGGAAAATGCAAATACCTCCTTTGTCTGATTATTATCCAATATGAAAAAAATTTATACTTAAATATTTTGTTAGTAAAACCTTCTCTGACATATAATATTATAAAAAGTCTTATTTATGTTAGAAACTTTTCAAAGAGAAATTTTTTTGTGGGATTTTAAAGACTTTCCTAACTTCTTGGTTTCATTTTCTTTTTCTTTAAAATTAAAAAAACTATATTTAACTGATTAATTACTGTAGTGTGTGCTTGCACACATGCTTTGATGCACAAGTGGAGGTCCTGGGACAATGTGTAGGAGTTGATTCTCTTCTTCCACCCTGTGGGTCCCGGGACTAAACTCAGTTCATCAGGTTTGGCAGCAAGTGGCTTTATCCTGTGAGCCATCTTGTCATCTTTGGTTTCATTTTCTTATTAATGAAAAATTTAAAAGTTGAAAGTACAGAGAAATAGAGCAGAAAAATCACCCAGAGTCCTAGCAGAAGACTTATAATTTCTGGCACATTTTAAAAAGACTCATTTATATTTCAACCAGGACTAAGACATTTGTTTTTTGAGCGATGGGTATATAATAAACATATTTCTTATGTTAAGAGAACCTTCTGATAACAAATATTTTAAAAACAATATTCATGCCAGGTTTGGTGGTACATGCCAACCTAGTACTTGGGAGGGATTAAAGAAGCAGGTGGATCTCTGTGAGTTCAAGCCCAGCCTGGTCTATACAGCCAAGTTCCAGGCCAGCCAGAGCTACGTAGTGAGACCCTGTCTCAGTATATATTTTAAACCATAGTTCCAAAATCTAATCAATATTTTTACTGGCAAACAACAGGAAATCTTTGTGTCATTAAAATAAAAAGAATGAGGTGGGGCGTGGCGGCGCACTCCTTTAATCCCAGCAGTTGGGAGGCAGAGGCAGGCGGATCTTTGTGAATTTGAGGCCACCCTGGTCTACATAGTGAGTTCCAGGACAGCTGGGGCTACAGGGAGACCCAGTCTCAAAAAGACAAAAACAAACAAACAAAAAACAAAAAAAAAAACAAAAATAAAATGAACGAAAGTGTTCTGGTCACTTGGGCAGTGACTTTCCTACCTTTCACTGCTGCCTTTTCCTTCACAGCCATTCGTTTGAGCAGACTACAAAGAAGAGAAATCAACTGAATTAGTTCACTGCAACAAAACCAAGCTCATGAAGCTTAGATTTTTTCTCTGAATTGTTTTCTATGTTATTAATATTATTGCTCACTCTCATGTCACAAAGAAGTACGTGACCGTCAATGAATGCACTCTGAAGTAAAGTGGCTGGGGCATCTTCAGTGGCCCATGAAGTCTGGCTGGTCCCACTTGTCTTCAGACTCTTCTTGTCTTTTCATTTCTTACACATGGGATATTAATAGAAATTATTTTGTTTTGCTTACCCTTACATTGATTTCTTCTTAAAGATTTACTTTTTTATATTTTATTATTTTTATGTGTATGAGTGTACTGCCTGCATGTATGTAAATACACCTGTGTTGTGCAATGCCCATGGAGGTCAAAAGAGGGTGTTGGAGTCCCTTGGAACTGGCGTTATGGATGGCTGTTAGCCACCACGTGGGTGCTGGGAATTGAACCTGGGTCCTCTGCAAGAGCAGCCAGTGCTCTTAATCGCTGAGCCATCTCTCCAGAGTCTTAAAGACTTATTTTTATTTTTAATTATGTGTATGTGTGTGCATGTCTCTGTGTATATCTGCAGAGGCCAGAAGAGGGTGTTAGATACTCCGGAGCTGGAGCTAGAGGCACTTGTAAGCTGCCCACCATGAGTGCTAGGAAAAGAGTTGGTTTATATAAAGATTGTATATACCACAGATGGTAAAGCACACACTTTTAACCTGAGCCATCTCTCCAGCTCCAATTAAAATTGATTCTAAAGCACACATTTCATCTACTCAAGAAGTAAGTGCTAATTGATTATTTTTACAAATGATCCAGCCTCAAATGCTTGGTTTTGAGCATCATGTATTTGTGTGTGTGTTGTACATACATGTCTGTGTGGCTGTGTTCATATATACCAGCATGTGGTGGCTGGAGGTCAAGGAGGAGTATCTGGAGGTCAACAAGGAGATAGGATCTCATGGAACCAGAGCTTCTCGATTTGGGTAGGGGGACTGCTCACTGAGTTCCAGAGATCTGCTTGTCTCCTTTCCCCACCCTGTTGGGGTTATAGATGCTGTCCATCTGCTTAGCACGGGGGTTACAGATGTGTGCTGCTGCACCCCACTACCTGTGTATACTGGGGCTCTGAGCTCAGGTCCTCACACTTGTTATGGTGAGCACATTATGATCTGTCTCTTCAGACCTGAGCATCATGTATCCTCAGTGCACGAACTTGCAGGATTTATTCTATACTTTGCATAGATGAATTCTATAATATTTCTTAATAGCTACTAGACATGTTCTCCATTTACAAATATGAATTTTTAGACCTGTCCCAGATAATTTCAGGTTAATTTTCCATGTGAACTTCATAATCATTTTTACCAGCTAATTCATCTCCCATAAAAAATGTTACATTACTTTATAAAGTCATATTTAATTTATGGGGAGTTCTAGAGAGAATTTAAATTGTAAGGTTTACTATCAAAGAACAAGAAATGTTTTCTTTAGGGGACTGGGGAGACACCTCAGCAGTTAAGAACATTTACTGTTCTTGCAGAGGATCCAGATTTGGTTCTCAACATTGACATAGTGGTTCACAACTGCCTGTACCTCCAGTCCAGGGGATCCCATGCCCTCTGACCTTGCACAGGCATGTGGTGCACATAAGTGTTGTAGGCACACACACTTACGTAAAAATAAATAAATCTTTAAAAGAAGAAATGTTTTCTTGGATACTTCTTTCTAGCTCATTGTAGAGTACAATTTTAAAAAATTATTTATTTAATAACGACATGATTAGAAGCATTTCATTACAGCTTAACATATACAATAACAATTTCCAGAGCAAAGATGCATCTCTTTCAAAAGTGGCTGTAAATTTATAGGTTCACAGTTGCATTAATACAGTTATACAATATTGAACTCAGTATAAACTCTATAAAACATAAAATTAAATAAGGTTTTAACCTTTAAGAAAGATCTCCATTTCATTTTAAAATATACTGTTTCATATGCAAAATCTTTTTTATTTATTTATTTTTTGGTCTTTTTGAGACAGGGTCACCCTGTAGCCCCAGCTGTCCTGGAACTCGCTATGTAGACCAGGCTGGTCTTGAACTCACAGAGATCCATCCCTGTATCTCTGGGATAAAGCCAACTTGATCATGGTGGATGACCTTTTTGATGTGCATCAGTATGCCATTTGCAAGTATCTTGTTGAGGATTTTTGCATCTATGTTCATTAAGGATATAGGTCTATAGTTTTCTTTTTTGGTTGTATCTTTACCTGGCTTTGACATTAGAGTGATGCTGGCTTCATAGAAGGAATTTTTCAGAAGTTCTCCCTCAATTTCTATCTTTTTGAATAAATTAAGTAGTATTGGATGCAGATCTTCTTTAAATGTCTGATAGAATTCTGCTGTAAATCCATCTGGTCCTGGGAAATTTTTAATTGGGAGGTTTTATATTAGTTTCAATTTCTTTTTGTGTTATGGGTCTGTTTAAGCTGTTAATCTCTTCTTGGTTTAGTTTTGGTGGTTCCCATGCCTTTAGATATCTGTCCATTTCTTTTAGGTTTTCAAAGTTAGTAGCATATAGGTTTTTAAAGTATTCCCTTATAATGTTCTGTATCTTTCTGGTGTCTGTTGTGATGTTTCCCCTTTCTTCTCTGATTTTGTTGATTTGGAGGTGCTCTTTCTTTTGGTTAACTGGGCTAGCGGTCTGTCAATCTTGTTTATTTTTTCAAAGAACCAGCTCTTGGATTAGTTGATTCTTTATACTGTTTTTTATTTTTGTTTCAATTTCATTAATTTCTGCCCTGATTTTTGTTATTTCTTCTTGTCTGCTGGGTTTGGGTTGTTTGTTGTTGTTTTTCAAGTGTCTTGAGTTGTAGTGTTAAGTCATTTATTTGTGTTCTTTCTGATTTTTTGATGTAGGCACTTAGAGCTATAAAGTTCCCTTTAAGGAAAGCTTTCAGTGTCCCAGAGGTTTTGTTGTGTTGTATTGTCCTTTTCATTTAGTTCCATGAATACTTCTATTTCTCTCTTAACTTCTCTTTTGACCCATTCATCATTTAGGAGTGTGTTGTTTAATCTCCATGTGTTCATGTGGTGATTAGGGCTTC
>NW_008354532.1:1001099-1002078 GCF_000622305.1 Nannospalax galili
TAGATATCTGTTAAGTCCATTTGATATATGGTATTGTTTAATTCAGATGTCTCCGTTAACTCTCTGCCCTGTTGACTTATCCAGTGAAGACAGTGGGGTATTGAAGTCCCCTACTATTAATGAGTTGGTATTAATCTGGGTCTTAAAGTCCTGTAGTATTTTGTTTATGAAGTTGGGTGCACCAGAGTTTGGTGAATATATGTTCATGATTGTAATATCTTCTTGATTAATTGTTCCTTTAATCAAAATGAAATTTTTCATTATGTATATGCCTATGTATCTCTCTGTGTGTTTGTGCACATTAGTGCAGGTGGCCAGGGAGACCAGAGGCATTGGACCCCTGCAGCTGAAGCTACAGGCAGCAGTGAGCTGCCAGACATGAGTTTTGGGAAGGGCCCATGGGTCCTCTGGAAGAGCAGTGCACACTTAACCATTGAGATGTCTCTGGTTTTCACTTTCTTTCTTTCTTTCTTTCGTTTTTTTTTTTGTTTGTTTGTTTGTTTGTTTTGGTCTTTTTGAGACAGGGTCTCCCTGTAGCCGCAGCTGTCCTGGAACTCACTGTGTAGACCAGGCTGCCCTTGAACTCACAGACATCTGCCATCCGAGTGCTAGGATTAAAGGCGTATGCCACCACACCTGGCAGATTTTGTTTCTTAATCCATTCACCTAGTTTGTGTCTTTTGACTGGGGAGTTCAGTCCATTAATATTTAAAGTTATTAATGAAATGTATTGAATCCTGTCATTTTTATTTCTATTTACATTCTTGATATAGCTGTACTTTTCCACAGTTATACCTTCATTGAATTTCTTTCTGCAACCTCTTGGGTTTGGTCATTCCTTTCTTCAGCTCTTTGCATTGCTTCCAGAACTCTCTGAAGGGCTGGTTTTGTGGACAAGAATTCCTTCAGCCTATTTATGTCATGGAAGATTTTTCTTTCCCCTTCAACTATAATAGACATTTTGGTTGGATATAGTGAT
>NW_008354532.1:1002169-1002718 GCF_000622305.1 Nannospalax galili
CTTTATATGTGACTTGTTGTTTCTCTTTTGCAGCTTTCAGAATTTTCTCTTTGTTTTGTGCATGTAGTGTTTTTACTACGATGTGCCGTGTGTGGAGAGTTTCTCTTCTGGTCCTGTTTGGTGTTCTATATGCTTCTCGTATTTGTATGGGCATGTCTTTAATTTTTGGGAAATTTTTTTTCCTTCCACGATTCTGATGAAGATCTGGTCTGTGCCATTATCTTGGGATTCTTCTCCTTCCTGTATGCCTATGATTCATAAGTTTGGTGTTTTTATGGTGTCACACAATTCCTGCATATTCCATTCTTGTGATTTCTTAAATTTTTCATAATCTTTGCTTGAGTGGTCTAGTTCGTCCTCTTTATCTTCCAGTCTTGATATTCTGTTTTCTATTTCATTTATCCTATTGGTGAGGCTTTCTCCTGTCGTTTCTAATTGGCTTACTGAGTGTTTCACTTCCTTCTTCATTTCAGTCTGAGTATTCTTCAAAATTTCTAACTCCTTTCTGAATTCATTCAGAAGTTTATCCCTTTCTTCCTTCAGTTTTTT
>NW_008354532.1:1002883-1033569 GCF_000622305.1 Nannospalax galili
CTCTGTGATTTTGACATGTGAATTTCTTTTGTAGTTTCTGATTCTTGTGTGAGACTCAAACCTTCAAGTTTAGGTCTGCTTCTTCTTGCAAACTTTACGTGTCTTTGTGGTTTACTTTTTGAGCATGAAAAGCTGGTTCCTCTAAGCTTTCGGTTCTCTCTTGATTTTATATTGGAGTACCAGATTGCTTTTGTCTTCAGGAGTTCCCACAGAGGCCCAAGTCAGATGAGGATCAGATGCTCTCAGGCTTTCTTCTAAGGTTTGGATCCCTCCGGGAAAGATATTGTCCTCAGGAATTTGGGGGTTGGACTGGCCTGGGAGCAGGTTCCAGGAAAGATGCTGGTGTAGGGTAGCTGGTGGCTGTGCCACCCAGAGATGCAAAGGTAGATGGGGATGGAAAGAGGCCCCAAGGCCCACTGGGGACTACACTGAGGAGCTGGGTTGGTCTGGATGCAAAGGATCAGGAAGCAGAGGTATATCCCCAGGTGTCTAGGGCGCCAAGACAAGGAATGGGACAGGACCCAGGCTAGGAGGGGAGAAGGGTGGGAGAGATGGGAGGGTGAATGAGGCTGGGGGAGTCAAGGCATGGAGGGTGCAATCGACTTACCCTGGAGAGAGGCCTGCAGGTCGGAGAGAGCAATATAATTTTTAAACAGTCCATGTGTATAGCTAAAAAGCTACATACTGAGTTAAATTTTTAAGTGAACTTATGGCTAGAACTTGTATAATTTTGTGAATAAAAACTTTAGTATTTTATAACTAGTTAAACAAAGATTGCACATACCCCCACACTGAAATATGTCCTCCTAAAATTTATTGCCCTAATGTCCATTGCCGCTGTATTTAGAAATAAAGTCTTAAAAGTGATAATTTAAGTTAAATGAGATCATAAGAGTGTGCCTCTAAACCAATAAAACTGGTATTTTGTAAGAAGATGAACAGATACCAGGAGAATGCCCATACAAAGGAAGGCCACATAAAGACACAGCAAACAGTCCTTCACTTGCAAGCCAACAAGAGATTGAGCCAGAAACCAATCTTGTTGACACATTGGTCTTGAATTTCCAGCTTCTAGAACTGTAAGAAAATAATACTGCTGTTTAAGCCACTCAGTGTATGGCACTGTTATGGCAGCCTGAGGAAACTCAGGCTGCAATTGATGTGCCTGTTTGAGTGAAATGCTTGATGACACAAGGAAATGAGGGAGTCTGTGGTGTGGTCAGACAGTATGAGCCACTTGAATGCTGTAAAAATTAATTCTGTCTTGTGGGAACCATGAGTTTATAGTACAAAGTCATGGGAATATTCACTGTTGTTTAATAGCAAAACAGAAAAGTAAAATGCACAAGTAGATGACCAATTTAATCAATTATGATATATCTATACAATAGAATGACACATTAGAAAGGATGAGGTAAATTTGTATGTACTCACATGGAAAGAGGCATGACCAATTGTTAAAAGAAAATGAAATTTCTAATAATGTGATAAGATGTATATTAAGAAATGGCATATGGACCCCTGCTGCATACACAGCCATCAGCTCTGCCTCCTTGGAGCCTCCAACTCACAGACAGAGGGTTTTCCCAGCTCTCCAGTGAGTCACATCTGGTTCCTCCAGCACTGCTGTTATGAGATAGGTGGCTCAGCAGCTCTGCTGGAGACAGGACTGAACCCTGGGAAGATATCCCAGGCAGCTACCAGTTTCAGACAATTCTATCTGCAGAATGCTCATCTCCTGCTGACCGGAGAGTCTTCAAGTACACATTCTTTAGGATCCTAGAAAGTCAGTTCTTTCTAGGAGAGAAAAAAAATTTGTGTGTATGTGTACACGTGTGTGTCCACAAGTACATGCATTCTAGTACGTGTGTGTGGAGACCAGAAGTCAACCTCAGGTGTTGTTTTTCAGGTGCTGTCTACCTTGTTTTTTGAGATAGGGTCTCTCATTGGCCTGGAGCTCATTGACTAGGCTCAGCTGTCTGCCTAGGGAGCTCTAGGGATCTGACCATCTTTGCCTCCCCAGCACTGGGATTACAAGTGCTTGCTGCTACACTCAGTTTTTTTAACATGGGTTCTAAGGATTGAACTCAAGTCTTCACACTTGTGTGGCAAGCACTTTAGCAACTGAGCTATCTCTGCAACCCTGTAGTGAAACCTTTTAGAGGTTTTCCCAAACCACTGCTCATGGAACAGTGTATATTTAAGAGAGCTCCATTTGACACCTGCACCAGAGTGTCTCTGCAACACATGCATCAAATATGTAATCCTCAGTCCCCAGTACCTACCTCTAAGAATATTCATGATTAACAAATTTTTATTCCACAAGGGTATTGCACATTCACTGGAAGCATAATATAATATTATGAAAGTTAAGAATTAAATATGCACATATCTATGTTTTCATATACATAATTGAAGGGTAGAAGTTCAAGTTTTAGCAATAACTATCTCAGATGAATATGAAGTAAAGAGGGAATTTTAAATTAATAAATAATTAGGTTTGAATGAAAATATGTCTTAAAAATCAAAATAGTAAAAAATGTTTTTTGACTAAATGTTTTCATAGGTTAGTATAATGGATAATCTACATTAAGAAGATTTTTCTTTTAAAAATTTTTAATTTATTTTATGTGTATGAGTGTTATGTCTGCATGTGTGTAAGTGTACCTGTGTCATGCAATGCCCTTGGAGGTCAGAAGAGGGTGTTGGACCCCCCTGGAACTGGAGTTACGGACAGTGGTTAGCTGCCATGTAGGTGCTGGGATCTGATCCTGGGTCTTCTGCAAAAGCAGCCAGTGCTCTTAACCACTGAGCCATCTCTCTAGTCTGAATTTTCTTCTTTTTAAGAGAAAAATTTTATGACACTTTTGAAATGGCAAGTATTTTTATTTATTTTTTTGTTAAAGGAGACCTTAGAACATCCTGAATAAGGGGCAGTTTTTAAATATTGGTAGTAAAATATAATTAAGTTTTTATGAATTATAATATTCATAAAACCTCTCAAACGGCCTGTTGGTATAATTATTAATAATCTTATATTATAAAAGAATATCTTAAGTAATATCTCTATAGAGAATATTGTATTTTGAGATAGTCAATGTTTGTATAATTTTTACACACTAAGAAAGAGAGGCTGGGCATGGTGGTGCATGCCTTTAATCCCAACTCTTGGGAGGCAGAGGCAGGCAGATATCTGTGTTCAAGGCCAGCCTGAACTACGTAGTGAGTTCCAGGTCAGTTGAGGCTATAGGAAGATCCTGTCTCAAAAAGGCCAGAAAAAGAAAGAGAAAAAGAAAGAAAGAAAGAAAGAAAAGAAAGAAAGAAAAGCAGACACAAGCTTCCTTGAATTCATACATATTAGTTATTTGTAAGTAATGAACATAATCATGTATGAGATGGTGTGTAAGTATACACATGGGTAGCTGACTACTCTAAGAGCCTAAATCAGTGTATTTTGATTTTCCTCCTTCCCCCTTTCCCTCCTTCCCTTCCTCCCTCCTCCTTTCAATTGAGTAATGATTCAAAATTTTGCTGGTAAAGATGACACTTTAATTAGCACTGCCCCCCCCCCATTTTTCTCTACATGTAATTTGGCAGTAAAACAAGTAACACTGCCATTTTGTTTTGCCTTCTGGTTTAAAACAGAATTCTAATGAAGCGCAGTGTAGTGGTTTGAATGAGAATGTCCCTCATAGGCTCCAAGTATTCGAATATTTTGTTGGTGCTGTTTTCGGAGTCTCAGGTGTGGCCATGCTGGAGGAAGCGTGTCACTGGGGGCAGGCTTAGAGCGTTCTTAAGCCTTGCCAGATCTCCAGTTGCTTTCTGTTTCCTGTGCCTGCTTGAAGATGTGAGAGCTTAGCTTCTGCTCCTTCTCTAGCCACCTCTGCTGCCATGCCTCCCCCACCAAGATGGACTCTTGCCCCTTTGGAACTGTAAGGTAAATAAACTCATCCTTTTATGAGTCCCCTTGGTCATGGTGTTTCTATTACAGCAACAGAAAAGTTACTAAAACACACAGTACCCTAGGCTGCTCATGTAGGTATAACCCGTACTTTAGAGCAGTCCTCAGGTAAAGGTTAAACCATAATTCTGATGAAGCACAGTACCCTAGGCTGTTCGTATGGGTATAGCCCATACCTCAGAGCAGTCCTCAGGTAAAGGTGAACCATCACAGTCTGTATCCTCTGCTCTCTCTTCTGCCACTTTCTCATCTGTCTTTACTGTACCTAGGAGAGGAAAATAGGCCAAGAGGAACTAAGAAAACTATTGATGCAGTGACAAAGTTTTCATTTATATGAAAGGCAGTGAATGAACCACTATCCATCATCAGTTTCAGTGTTTTAATTGTGAAAATGAGGAATAATTGATATGATACATAATATAAAATATCTAGTTACTTATCTATTGAAATGGTGATGCCTTAACAGAGGCTTGGTACCAACCAGAGCGGAAGATATTTAAACTAACACATTTAGAAATAAAAGTTATGACATTAACGATTTCCTATTTTTGTTTTGTTTGTTTTTGAGACAAAGTCTCATGTAGCCTAGGCTGGCCTTGAACTTTCTGTGCAGCTGAGGACAGCCTTGATCTTCTGATCCTCATGCCTCTATCTCCCAAGCGTTGTATTACAGGTATGTACCACCACACCTAGCTTATGTGGTGCTGATGTTGACCCTAGGTCTTCATGCATGCTAGGTAAGTACTCTATCAACAGTTACATACCTGCCTCTGATGACACATTTTAAAACTCAATAATAAGGTAACCTACCCACAAATATGGAAAAGAAAAAAAAAGGAGATAATAGAATCAATTTTATTTCTGAAAATATTGCCCAAAAATTGAGGAATGAGGACATTACTGATATATTTCATTTTTACCCCAAACTTTTTCCCTATACACATGCTTGAACTACTGGGTATATATTCATTTATTCATCTGGTTCACCAAACCGTAAAACAGGTCCCACCTGTGGTATTACTCTGATTTATAAGGTTCTGGGCTTCCTCATCCACAACATCTAGCAGGGACTGGATCACTTCAGCTTCTTGAGGATCATCATAGATGTCATCATCATGTGGATCAGACTCTTGAAAAACAATAATTTACTTTAAAAATAGTGATGTGAGAGATACTGAGCAGTGCTTTTAGTTTTAGTACACTGGCTGCTGGGACAAAGGGCCACATAGATGCAGCTAAAGACACTAAATGAGAACAAGCTGGAGCTATACATTTTCATATGACATTAACAATCTGATGTTTATTTTATAAAATTAATCTCAAAGTATTTGTTCATTAAAGAAACACAAAGAAGTTGTATTCTGCAGATTAAGGGCATAGCAGGTCAGATAAAGTGTATCCTCAAGATACACTTTCTGAAGTGTCTGGTGGTCTAGGGAAGCACTGCTTCGCAGCACACAAGAAACACCAGCGGCTGCCTCTTCAGTCTCTTAAAAGCCATTTAGCCTCAGAGACAACAACACATGCTAGACATTCGCATGCTATGCAGTTAACAGTATTAGTTTATATTTTCTTATTCTTTCATTTCTTTGAACAATAATCTTTCTTTGTAGAGCTGTATTATGTGAGAAATACGGCAGAAGATAAGTGATATTTCTTTGTTACATGAACTTTTAGATCATTCAGAATGACAGGATGACTTATTTGAAAAACTACCTTTGGTTTCAGTCAAGTCTGTGGATCCCTTCATCTGAGACGCAGAGCATTTTTCTCCAGTGTACACAGCTTCGATTACTTCTTCCCCATTAACCTAAAGTACAAGACCACAGAAAATCACTTAATTACTATCTTGCTAATGTCCAGGATTGGGGAAGCACTGCACATGAACCCTCTCCTCTTTTTGCTTAGTATAAAATTCATTTTGTATCTTTCCATCTAGAATCTATGTTCCTAGGAAATACCTGTGGAGTGAAAGGTGCAAAAGAAATGGAGAATCCCATTATCCAACACATACGGAACCACGTGCTAGTCCTTAAATTTATTGGACTACACAAAACTCTTACTTGAGGTATATTTTATGATATTTGTCTTCCAAAAAACATTTTAGAAAATTTTAATAGGACTAAAAAAACTTAGCAGTTGATAGAAAAAAAATTAGCTAAAAATTTTTTGAGATAGGGTTTTGCTATGTAGCTCAGGTAGCATCACACCCATGATCCTTCTGCTTCAGCCTCCCCAGTGACAGAACTAGATGTGAGCATTACCACCCCAAGCCAATCAACTTTTTAAATTACTTTGAAAATTGTCAGATAGATGCACACTCCAATTTAGTGACCTGATCATTTGTTAGGTATAAAGATTTTCCAACATAGTTTAATTTCTTATCAATTTAAGAAAAATAACAATGGGTCAATGGCTATAGTTATTATGTATTTATTGACCAGGATGTGGTGTTCTAATGCAGTGATAGACTGAAGCACTTCGCAGAATATAGTCTATAGAAAAAAACTGTGACTGACACAGTTCAGTGGCAGAGCACTTGCCTAGCTGGGTTCAATCCCCAGCACAATTAAAAAAGAAAAAAAAATTTGGGAAAATTGCAAAATTAAATGATTAGACTAAATTGCAGTAACTGTGTTATGGTTTGCTCTGAAGGCCTAACTCTTTTTATATAAGTTGGTGACATAATGCCAACAATCATCACTGGGCTCTGAAATTCTATTTTTCTTTCCTTTTTTTTTTTGGTCTTTTTGAGACAGAGTCTCCCTGTAGCTCCAACTGGCCTGGAACTCGCTATGTAGACCAGGCTGACCTTGAACTTAGAGATTTGCCTGCCTCTGCTTCTCAAGTGCTGTGACTAAAGGTGTGTACTACCACACCTGGCTTGAAATTCTATTTTTTGTGATTTGCAGTATAAGCATTCAGGATGGAACAATGTGAGGGAGACTTCCTGGAAGATTTTTAACTACTACAGAAATGCTGGCAGCCACCAACAATAAAAGTCCTAATTTTTAGAATTTGGTGTTAACAGAAACTCTACACTTCTTTCATTCAATAACACACTGATATTTAAAAAGAAAATAAACACCACACACATGAATGACATTAGAAATACATGAAAATTCAGTTGCTTCAGCTTTGTGAAATCAAAGCTCAGAACTGACAGGAGCATGAGCTCTGCTGTAGCTCTGTGCAAACATACACACATTAAAACAATGCTATTTTTGTGTTAGTCTTTTCTGCTTTAACATTGCTTCTGCTGCAGTGTATTTTCAGGACTGGCTAAACTAAATCAAACATGTGGCCAGATGTGATGACACATGCCTTTAATCCCAGCACTCAGAAGCAGAGGCAGGGGGATCTCTAGGAGATCAAGACCAGCATGGTCTAAATACAGGCCAGCTGGGGCTACAGGGAGACCCAGTACCCACCCCTCCCCTCCCTCCAAAAAATAAAAATAAAATAAAAAAGTATGTGTGATGACATGAGAGGACAAGAGGCACAGAATGGGGGGGGGTCTGGTCACTAAATGAATTTTCTTCTACACAAATCCCAGCTCATGTCTAGGATCATGTTGAGATGATAAGATTTTTTTTTTTTCAGATTACTAGAAAAGCAAAGCATTATACATGGGAGATTTTATGCACTATATTACATGAGCAGACAGTAGTGAGGATCAGAACAAACTGTAAGAGTATATATAAGTGCACTTAAAGACAGAGTATGGCTGGGCATGGTGGTACACACCTTTAACCTCAGCATTTGGGAGTCAGAGGCAGGAGGATCTCTGAGATCAGGCCAGCCTGGTCTACATAGTGAGTTCCAGGCCAGCTGCAGACACAGGGAGACTCTGTCCAATACAAAAACAAATACAAAACAACTCCCCCCAAAACAAAAACAAACAAAAAAGCGAGCAGGAGGTAGAATTTACGATACATTAAAACAGTTTTGTTAGCCAGATGTGGCAGCACATGCAACTAATCCCAGCATTTAGGCAGAAGTGGATCTTTGTGAGATTGAGGCTAGCCTGGTCTAAATAGTGAGTTCCAGGCCAGCCAGAGCTTCATAGTGAGAACCTGTCTCAAAAAACAACAAGAAACAAAACAAAACAAACAAAAAAACCCAGAATGAGTGTTAGCCACCATGAGGGTGCTGGTAACTGAATGCAGGTCTTCTGCAAGAGAAGCCAGCTCTTAAGTGTTGAGTCATCTCTCTAGCCCCACATTTTCTGTTTAAAAAATATATTAAACTCCCAAACTGCACATAATAATGGGTTGCCATGTGATGTTTTGATGTGTTTCATTGTATAGTATTTAAATCAGATTAGACTCATCTGTCCCCTCAATCATTTCTCATTCCTTCTACAGTATCTTGCTCAGTTTCTTAGTCTGGTCTTAATTGGCCCTGGACTTAATTGGCCCTCCTGCCTCAGCTTCCCCAATAGCTGGTTTGACAGGTGCATACACAGTACCTGTTAAACTTCTTAGGTTAAAGAGCCGGTTGTGGTGGTGCACGCCTTTAATCTCAGCACTCAGGAAGCAGAGGCAGGCAGATCTCTGAGATTGAGGCCAACCTGGTCTACACAGTGAGTTCCAGGCCAGCTGGGGCTACAGAGAGACCCTGTCTCAAAAGGGAAAAAAAAAAAAAGTTTCATTAAAATTATTCCCAGGTTTCTCTGTGCTAATCCTAAATGACTTAAACTCTCATTTTATCATGTCTTCCAAAACCAAGTAAACCTATTTCTTTGGCCACTACTATTGCTCCTTACCAGTATCAGATTTAACTTTCTCAAGTTACTCCTGCTCAACACTAAGGGGTAATTCTATTGTTAATTAGATTCTTCTCTTTCCATGGTCAAGTGAAAGACAACTGTGCATGCTAGCCAAAAACTCCTGTTTCTAGCATTACCTAGTTATATCACTAGCCACATAAGAGTCAAATGTGTCAAAGGGTGCAGGCTTATTTGTGTGAAGGCTATGCATTGGGGACCTACTTAGCAAAGCCTATTAGCTTATCACAGTAGACAGAGTCTTACTATGTACATGTATTTAAGAAGACAAATATTTAACTATTAAATCTGTTTCGCTTTAATACAAGCACACTGGTTATTTAACTATATGACACAAGAGGTGCATTTTTCCTTGCCTTGGAGAATGAATTCTTGGGTGTGAGGGCAGGCTGGACACAGGGTTCCTCACTGGGATGGCCTGAAAGGAACAGCACAGGGTGGGATGTAAGACAGTTGAAATGACAAGAGGGACACGAAAATCACTAAGATACATGATGCTGAAGACATAACACAATTAAAAATTCTGATACGGGGCCAGTGAGACAGATCAATCTGCCAAGCCAGATGACTTGAGCTGATGAGAACCGACTCCCCCAAGTTCTCCTTTGATCTTTATATGTGTTCTGTGGCATGAGTGTGCCTACACACACATACCACATCATCCCCATCCCACACAAAGCTGACAAGTAACTGTAAAAAGTTTAAAACTTTTGATTCAAATAAAGAAACCTCATATTTCTGAGAATATCATTTTTAACTGTTTATGAAGAGGTCAAAACACAAAAGGTGCAAATCAAGTAAATAAAATACTAGAGACGGTTTATCTCAAGGAAAAAGCCAAATTCCTTTTCTTTTTCTTTTTGGTTTTATGAGACAGGGTCTCCTTGTAGTACCAGCTAGCCTAGAACTCACTATGTAGACCAGGCTGGCCTTGATCTCATAGAGATCCACCTGCCTTTGCCTCCTGAGTGCTAAGGTTAAAGGCATGCGCCACCATGCCTAGCTATTTTTTATATTTTGAGACAGGGTCTCACTTGGTCCAGGCTGGTCCTGGTATGTAGAGAGGATGATCCTGAGTTCCTCATCCTCCTGCCTCTACCTCCCAGGTGCTGGGATTACAGGCATTACCACCATGCTCAGTAGGAAAAAAGAAAAAAAAAAAACCCGCAAAATTCTTAAAGGAAATCGTTTACATAAAAGCTGCATATATTGGCTCATGACTGTAATCCCAGCACTTGGGAGGCTGAGGCAGAAGGATTACCAGGAATTTGAGGCTAGATTGGACTATGTGGAGAGACCCAACATCAACCTCCACAAACAAAACAAAACAAAACAAAACAAACAAAACAAAACAAAGCAAGCTCTTTGGGGCTGAGTGAGTCAAGTATGAGACACTGAACGAAAGGGCAAGACATCACAGTGGAACACACAGTGGAACCGCATCCACTCCATCCCTGCAAGAAGATGGCAGGTACTCATCTCATTTTCACAAAGCACTTTAGCAGAGGAAACTGCTGTGTGTTCAACTGAAAAGCACTTTAAATATAACTCTGAACCAAATATTGATTTTAGAACTTTGCCATTAGTAGAAAAACTTAATATACGTACTAAAATTGAGCAGATTCTGTTCCCCTTACAGTTAAGGTTACATACTAAACATAATTTGGACAAATTATATTTTCAAGAGATTTAGAAAG
Organism: Nannospalax galili; assembly: GCF_000622305.1. NCBI lineage: Eukaryota > Metazoa > Chordata > Mammalia > Rodentia > Spalacidae > Nannospalax > Nannospalax galili. The sequence continues at coordinate 1,013,331 of NW_008354532.1, forward strand.
CTATGGCAGCCAGTGTTTTACACACATTACTGTATACATGCCTCATTAGCACCTCATTAGGTCTATTTTGGTACTATTACTTTACTGGTAGGAAACAGAGGCATCAGAGAGCTTGCTAAGGACTCACAGACTTGGACACCCAGGCCTGCATGGGCTATCAATTTCATGCTCTACTGTATTCTGCTATTTTTCTAACATATATTGATTTTCAGGGATGTTTTCACTTAAATATAATATTTTCACTTTGATGCTGTAAAACCTTCTGGAAAGACAAGTTCAGGGACAACATCCAACTTGCTGTCCAGGAAAAACATTATCTCCCCATTAAGTACAGGGATATAATGTAAATGTGTCACACCGTTGACTTTGGCTGATGTTGGTATTGAAGTGGCAGATCTCTTTGAACTGGGGACCACTGGATAACCATCTCTGTACAAGAGAAAAGAAGTACAATTAAAAAGATATGAAATAATTTCAATATCCTTGGACCATCTGTTAGCTAGTTTCAGAAATTTTACTTTTCTAGATACCCCATGAATCTGTAGACAGACTTTTATGAGTCTTCATTTATGTGTTTTCTTAAAAAAAGCCATTTATTTTTTATTTTAACTTATGTGTATGACTATATTGCCTACATATATGTAAGTGCATCCATGTTGTGTAGTGCCTGTGGAGGTCAGAAGAGGGCATCAGATCCTCTGGAACTAGTGTTATGGACTGTTGTTAGCTGCCATGTGGGTGCTGGGAACCAAACCTAGGTCCTCTGTAAGAGTAGCCAGTGCTCTTAAATGCTGAGCCATCTCTCTAGTCCATATTGATGTATTTTCTAGTGATAAGGAAATGTGACTTAAAAATAAAAGATGAAGGGTATGCTGGGGAGAAGAATCATACGTAAAGCAATTACTGTGCTGTGAAAGTGTGAAGGGCTTGAGTTCATATTTCCAGAACCCAAGTAAACCTGGACGTAGTACCATTCTGTCTGTAATCCCAGGGCTCCTACCTCAAGGTGGGAAGTGGAGACAGAACAATTCCTGGAAGCTCCCAGGCCATCCTGGTCTATGCATTGGTGAACAAGAAACTCTCTCTCAAACAAGGAGGGAGGTGGGGACCTCCACCTCTGTGAGACACATGTACACAAAACTTCCTCCATACACCCCCACTCACGAAGATTAAAAGATGATGAAGAATGGCCTTTCTCTTTTCTCTTTCCCCTTCTCTTTCTCACTATGTAGTCCAGATTGACCTCAGTCTTGTTATGTAGCAAGACTGGCGTGGAACTACAGAATCACCTCCTTCTGCTTTCTGCATGTTGGGATTATAGGCATGCACTATCATGCTTAGCAAGCATCATCATCATCATCATCATTGGCAGAGCTGGTCATTGAAGCCAAGGCCTCAATAAATTATGTCTCCATTTTGAAAATAATTTCTGTATATAATCTTTTTTTGGGTTTCAGTTCAGCACACTATGCCCCTCCCACTTAGAGACATGGTCATTGTGATGACTGTGTAACCTAATTCATTGTCATTCAGTACATAGTTCAAGAGAAATTAATTTAGAAGTCAGTTTTCAAACTTTTTATATATAAAGCCCACTTGATATGTGTTTTTCTTTAGATTAAAGTGAAAATGTAGAGGAAATGTCTTTATTCCAAGAATTACACAACAAATAGTATCACCCAAAGTCAAGAGCATTCAAAAAGAGAATGTACTAGGGATAGGAGCCAATATGCCATCTTATTATTGGCATTGAGGGGAGGCTACCCAAGATATACCGGGCTGGCAGAGGCAATGTACCATGGCCCTAAGAACACCTGTGTGTTCTTGCTGGGTTGTCTGAAAATGCTTGCTTCTTTAATACCTCTCAAGGTTGTGTTTAACACACTATGCCCCTCCCTCTTAGGAACATGGTCGTTGTGATGACTGTGTAACCTAATTCCTTTGAGAAATCTTGATTTAAATCTTCTTTTAACAGTCTTGAGAAATGAGGCACCATTCCTCAACAAACCAAACCAGGATCTCCCAATAGGCTGCTATGAAATGAGGGGCCACTCTTAACAATATAATCCTCTTCTGTGATATAATCCACTACTGTGGGAATCCACTAGACCCACATGCATTTTCTCCAGGGCCTTGGGGGATACACACAATCCACACTAAGCTCATGATGCTGTGTGCCATTAATTATAAAGCTGTTTTATTTTTGATTGAGGCTTGCATCTTCTGCTGGAATCCATAAAATAATAGCAGACTAGAGTTACTGGCTTATAATTAGGGTAAATTCCAGATCCTTTAGAGGTCTTGACATAAAGCTGGTCAGTACAAATACCCATCCCTCTATTATTGCTACCCTGTGGACTTTAAAGATGATAGACACACGTTAGGTCTATAAAACAAAGCAATTGAAGGAGAGCTGAAAGAAGAACGAGGAGGAAACGATTACAACATCTTTAGAGACAGCAGCCAAGACAAATGTAGAAAGGCAACAGGAGGGACTTCAGGGCTGAGTGAAGAGTATTCAGCTACACTTAAAGTTGGCAGTCATGTTAATTTCCACACAAATATTTTCCCTTTCCCACTTATTCACATTCACCTATGAAAACCACTGTGTGTCAACCCTAAGTTTAGAAAAACAAAGAACTCAGGCAGGGATGATATTCAAGAGGGAAAAGTACATAACCTAGCCATTTAGAAGGAGAAGAAAGTTTATCAATGGTTTAATCAATAAATATCTGTATTTTGAAGACACTTCATAGATAGAACTGTGAACTGTCTTGTCACATGACTTGGATTAGTTTATACCCTAGAAAGCCCGAAATCATGTATGCTATAGTATGGTTTTCCAAAGATGTCTGTGCTCTAATGATTATGTTGTAATTGACAGAATCTGTGAATTTGTTACTTTATAGTGCAAAAGACACTGGAGCTTATCTTGTATTATTAGGACTCTACTGTGCTCATTGGCGCCCTAACCAGTGAAAGAAGGGGCAGGAAAGTCAGAGTTAGAGGAAGAGGTTGGGCCACAGAAGCAGGGATATGATATGATAGTTGCATCTTTGAAGATGGAGGGAGCCAGAAGCCAAGGAAAGTGGTATTCTCTAGATTAAAGAGGCAAGGAAAACGGGCTCCCTTTTGGAAACTACAGAAGGATTCAGCCCTGTAGAATCTTGATTTTATTCCAGTAAGACCCATTTTATATTTCTTACCTCCAAAACTGCTAAGCTTAAACAGACCCATAACACATAAGGAAATTGAAACAATAATACAAAACCTCCTGACTACAGTCAAGGAGCAGAGAGAGATGAATGCTGGTGCTCAGCTTGCTTTCCCTTTTTCATTCAGTCCAGAACCCTAGCCCATGTAACAATGCTACCCAAATTCAGGTAGGTTTTCCCTCCTCAGATAAACCTCTCTGGAAACACCTCCACAGACACATTCAGTGGTGTATCTCCTAGGTTCTTCCAAATTCCACTGAGTCAATAATTACAACCAACATCACACAAAACACAGTGGACACCTTGTTTCCTTTGGCCAGCACCCTATGGAAGGCAGACAAACTGCTCAGAACCCTTTGTAGGTTGAGAGCATCAAGTGACTTCCAACAATCCCATGTCTCAGAATGTGGTTATGACAGGCCTAGGGTGGAAGCTGCAGGCCTCAAGCCAGGTCTGGAACTTTATTATCCCCTTATCCATGTACCAGGGTGTCAGGGCCATACTCCACAACAACAACAACAACAACAACAATAATAATAGTAGTAGTAGTAGTAGCAGCCAGGCATGGTGGTGCACACCTTTAATCCTAATAATAATAATAATAATAATAATAATAATAATAGTAGCAGCCAGGCGTGGTGGTGCACACCTTTAATCCCAGCACTTGGGAGGCAGAGGCAGGCAGATCTCTGTGAGTTCAAGGCCAGCCTGGTCTATATAGTGAGTTCCAGGACAGCTGGGGCTACAGGGAGACCCTGTCTTAAAAAGACTACCCCCCCAAAACATAATAATAATAATTGACTGTTTAGACCTGGAATATGTGTGCAATATACTGCCTTTCAAGTCTTATAGAAACTTGAATGACTTCAAAATAAATTTCCAATATAGTAAAAACAAAACAAAACAAAAAACAACAACAACAACAACAAAACCTCCTGACTAAAAGAAGTCCAAGCCCAGACAAATTTACAGCAGAATTCTACTGGACATTTAAGGAAGATCTATATCCAATACTACTTAATTCATTCAGAAAGATAGAAACAAAGGGAGAACTTCCAATTCCTTCTATGAAGCCAGCATCACTTTAATAACAAAACCAGGTAAAGATACAACCAAAAAAGAAAACTATAGACCCATATCCTTAATGAACATAGATGAAAAAATTCTCAACAAGATACTTGCAAACCGCATACACACATCAAAAAGATCATCCATCATGCTCAAGTAGGCTTTGTTCCAGAGATGCACGGATGGTTCAATAAACGTCATAAATCATACAAATGGACTCAAAAACAAGAACCACACAGTCATCTTGATAGATGCAGAGGCCTTTGGCAAAATTCAACATGCATTTATGTTCAAAGTCCTAGAGGGAATTGACCTGGAGGGAACATACCTCAACATAATTAAAGCCATATATAACAAACCCACAGCCAACATCATTCTAAATGGAGAAAAACTGGAAGCATTCCCATTGAAATCAGGAACCAGACAAGGCTGTCCACTATCTTCACTCCTTTTTAATATAGTGCTTGAAACTCTTGCGAGAGCAATAAGACAAGAGCAGGAAATTAAAGGAGTAATAATTGTAAAAGAAGAGGTTAAATTATCTCTTTTTGCAGATGATACGATATTATATCTAAGAGATGCCGAAAATTTCATCAGAAAACTCCTAGAAATAATTAAAAATTTCAGTAAAGTGGCAGGTTACAAAATTCATCTGCAAAAATCAGTAGCCTTTCCACATACCACTAACAAGCAATCAGAGAAACAGTACACAGAAACACTCCCTTTCACAATAGCTTCAAAAGAAAAAAATTCTCGAACCAAAGACATTAAAGACCTCTACAATGAAAATTGTAAATCAGGAAGACACCAGAAGATGGAAGGACCTCCCATCGTCATGGATTGGAAGAATTAATATTGTGAAAATGACCATCCTACCAAAAGCTATTGATAGATTCAATGCAATGCCAATCAAAATTCCCATGATATTCTTCACAGAACTAGAAAAAAAACCTAAAATTCATATGGAAGCACAAAAGAGCCTGGATAGCCAAAGCAACTCTGAGCACAAAGAGCAATGCTGGGGGGAATACTATACCAGATTTCAAACTATATTACAGAGCTACAGTCATAAAAACAATATGGTATGGGCACAAAAATAGACCCATAGATCAATGGAACAATACTGAAGACCCAAATATGAGTACATGCAATTTCAGCCACCTGATATTTGACAAAGGGGACAAGAACATTCACTGAAGGAAAGACAATATCTTCAGCAAATGGTGCTGGGAAAACTGGATCTCCACCTGTATGAGAATGAAACTAGACCCTTATCTTTCACCTTGCACAAAAGTCAACTGCAAGTGGATCAAAGACCTGAATGTAAAACCTGAAACTCTGAAACTATTAGAAGAAATCATTGGTAACAACCTACAAGATATAGGTATAGGAAAGGATTTTCTAAACCAGACATCAATTGCTCAGGAAACAAGGTCAAGAACCAACAAATGGGACTTCATTAAAATAATCTTGTGTTTTCTTTAAAAAAAATTTTTATTTATGATTTTTATTTTATGTGTATGCATGTATTGCCTGCATGTAAGTAAGTGCACCCGTGTCATGCAGTACCCATGGAGGACAGGAGACACTGTTGGATCCCCTGGAACTGGAGTTATGGACAGTTGTTAGCTGCCATGTGGGGGCTGGAATTTGAACCCAGGTCTTCTGTAAGAACAGCCAGTGTTCTTAGCTGCTGAGTCATCTCTCTAGCCCCAATCTTGTGTTATCTTAAATCACTAATTTGTTAGAGAAGCCATAGAAAATCGATATCCACATTTTCTCATTTTATTGTCACTGTTGGTGAAAGAAGCTGCTGTTAGCATTTTTTTTTTTTTTTTTTTTTAATACTGTGGATATTGCAATTCTGTGCCTCATCAGCAGACATGAGTTCCAGGAGGGCTGACCCCATCCTAGTTCTAGGAATTAGTCATGACTGCCCAAAGGCAGCCAGTATATTTTAATCCCTTTGTCTCAGTTAGGGAATAGTCTTAAGGTAGGGCTAACACACACACTAGCTGCTTTATCAGTGACGACTAGCAAGATTTCTCTTTGCAGACTGCTCTAGATGGTTTGGTATGCAGGTGTGAGACAAAACTGATGTCGTCACTGACTCTCATAAAGAAGATGTTCTGATGATTGTACTAATTTATCCCATTAACTGAAATCATGCCTCAAGCACATATCTAGCTGATGTTCTTAACCTCTATTAGCAAGTCAGTTCTAGAGTTTCTGTCTTTCCAGTTCAGTCTGTGAATTAGTAATTCAGTAATGCCCTATGAGAGAACACCATTTAGCCAATTACTTGAACTGCACACACATAACGGAGGCTGTAAATTATTGCTGAATACCTTGTTGCTTTCAGCACCACTGAGGGAAGTGACAGTTCCAATGTTCTGTTAGCTTCTTCCAAGGTCATTCCTTGCGTGCTGACTCCGTTCACATAATGGATGATATCTAATAGCTGGAGATTACCTTCAACAGCTGCAACTGACCTTGGGCTAATATCACTAATATATACAACTTGATGTAGACTGCCACAACCTCCAGATAAGGAAAATCCTTCAAAGGGCAGAAAACAAGAGTTTTCTCAGTTACAGGAGTACTTAACTTTTAATGAGGCCAAGAAAACCATACTGAACAAAGCTTGAATTTTCATTACCCAACTCCTCTTTGTTGCACGTTAACGTAATGTCAGGTAGCAAATGGGGCAACACTGGCATCTTGGGTAATTCTAGAATCCGTCCAAGAACTAATCTGACTGTCTTGGGTGCAGCTCGGAGCAGATTCACGGCATCAGTGTGAGTTATGTTTGTAACATCTGTGTCATTAACCTAAGAAATAGAAGAGAGGCAAGTTAAGGGTACAATTTTCAGAACAGGGAATCTAAATTACTAAGAAAATATAGTAATCTCCCTGACTTTTTAAGATTATAATATTGATGCACTGCCTACTTGACTAAGGAGGCAGATTTTCTGACTTTATATAATATCTTTTAGCCAGTGAGAGATTTACAAGGCATTATAAATAAAGCAAACTCTCAGGAATAAATGTGTACTTTGCTAATGTAGGAGTTTATCCTCAGTAATTTAAGAAACTGTTTGTCTCATGGACTTGAGAGGCCTTGCTGAGATTAAAAAGTCTTTCAAATTAAAAAGATAAGTTGAGGATTGGGCGTGGTGGTGCACACCTATAGTCCCAGTACTTGGGAGGCAGAGGCAGGTAGAACTCTATGAGTTCAAGGCCAGCTGGGGCTACAGGGAGACACTGTTTCAAAAAGACCAAAAAAAAAAAAAAAAAAAAAATTGAAGCAAGTCTCAGATAGTAGATAGTTAAGTATAAAGATTGTAGCCAAAGATGAACTCCTAACCCTCATGCCTCTATGTCCCAAGTGCAAAGATTACAAACTTGTGCCACCATACTCAGTTTATGTGGAGCTGGAGATCAAACCCAGGGCTTTGTGCATGCTAGGCAAGGCAAGCACTCTACCAACTGAGCTACATTCCTAGTGCTCTCTCTCTCTCTCTCTCAACAATATATATTTTTACTGAATTTTTATGCATTTCATATGATATCTTAATCATATTCAGATCCCCTCCCCTATCTGCACTACCCCATATGCCCCACACTAGATTTCGTGAATTTTGTCATATATGTTAAGGCCTATTTTGAGACAGGGTCTCATGAGGCTGAGGCTGGCTTTGAACTCACTATGTAGGGAAGGATGACTTTGAACTGATCTTCCTGCCTCTTCCTAGAATTACTGGTTATATATATGCTAGAATTATAACTATATGCTACTATGCCTGGCTAAGGCTTTTACTTATAAGTAGTGGGGAATGACAATATAAACCAGAGAAACACAATGTCATAGTAACTCAACCTTCTTTCTCTCTAGTTCTGACTTGCTTTTGGTCACTTGCTTTTGGTCTGGATGTGGTTCAAGTTTGTTCCCTAAAGGTTCATGTGAGGGAGGTTAGGTCCTTAATGTGATGGTGGGACCTTTAAGTGGTGAAGTCTAGTTAGTAGGTGACTGGGGATGTGCCTACAGAATGAGCTGTGGGACCCCAGAGTCTGGCATCTTGCTTTGAGATGTGATATCTTCCTTTCACACATGTTCCTCCGTAACTGTATATCATCTATGGGCTGAGCTGGTGCTGGTGCCCTGTCCTTAAAGTTTCAAAACTGTGAGCTGACTAAACTTCTTTTCATTATAAAGTTGGTTTACATCAGGCATTTCAAAAAGTGGATGAAGACATCATATTTGCACAAATGTCCTATTCCTCTTAAATGTCTCACCTTTATGAGCCTGTCCCCAGGCTTTAGCCTTCCATCACTTTTGGCTGGATCCTGTATGACATCATGGACATAGCAACCAGTACTCTGATTGCCTTTGGTTACTGTAAAACCTAGACTTCCTTTTTCTGATTTAATTAGCGTAATGAGAAGCTCGACTTCCTAGAGAAAGAAAACAGTGATTCCTTTAAGGTTGTCTATTTTATCCTAGACAAAAAGAGGAATAGTACTGCTCTTCATCAACAAAGGAGAAAATCCAATCTTAAGTTTAATTAATTTGACCAAGTGATGAAGACAGGTCTTTGCTTCATTTATTAAGATGTGTGAACAAATTCAAAAGATTTCAACTAAGAGGGAGAAGATACTCAGGTGACAGATTTCCAAAAGTTATTTCAAAAACTATTTTTACTTTATTGATGAGAATGAAAATGAAGATGCAGATGCTATGCATACTCCACCCACCTAGCCACTCTGTCACAGCACAACACACACACACACACACACACACACACACACACACACCCCTACCACATAACTACAGACAAATGAAATACCTGGAAAGACTATTCTGTCCAAAATGTTTACAGTTTAGGGCTGGTGAGGTTATAGGCGATTTTATTCTTCTTTTTCCTTGTTTTATACTTTTTGATACAAACAACTGTTACTTGAATAATAAAGTATTGAAAAAGGCTGACTCTCAATTCATGTAAAAGGCTAACATACTTGGAAGTCTGACTTCCAAGCTTGATTTGCAGGCTCAGAAGTTTAAGTATTTTTTTTTTTTAAATAATGAGGAAGGAAGTTTAACTGACAAGAGGGATGGGAAGGTAGGATGGAGGAGGGGTTGGGGAGGATAGCTAATACCAAGGATGCTTGAAAAAGTTCTATGGAAACCTATAATTTTATAAGATTTCTAAATGCATACTTTTTTTTTTTCCACAAAGACGAATTTAATTGGAATTATCCCACACAGGGGAAATGCTCCTTCCAGAAGCCATATGTTGCCAAAGAGAAAGCCAGTACCAGGTGTGGGATACCTCCCCTTGAGCTGTTGGTCAGAGGTGTCCCAGAGACCTCCAGAATAATACAGGCTATTGCCACTGCTCTTGGTTGTCCACAAGAATGTGATGGTGAGAAGCTACTGTAGAAGACAACACACACTTTGGTTACAGGACCTGGAGAAATCGAGTTGGTACAGGAAACTTCCTCCCTGCTCACTAGTTTTCATAGTATTGGAAAGTGTTTTGCAGGCTGCTGGGAGAAAAGGTTGTCACTAGTATTACCCAACTTTGATCCCTATAAGCTACAGGAATGACTGGAGTTATAAGATATGCCCCTAGGAAGAATAGTGGAGTGAATGTTATGGGGGTAAACAACTGCCTTCTGACTGGACTTATGGCCATGAGGTCATTCATTTCTACAGGAGAAAATGAATGCCTGGTACTGTAAATTTGGTCAAGAACACATGGTTGGGAAGTTCACAGGTCCTAGGGATGAGCCTACTATTATTCTTCTAAGTGGACATAGTATCAAATTGCCCTCTAAAATTTTCTAACTATAGATTAGTGCAGCCCTCTCAGACCTCATTAGAGAAGGTGTCTTTGCCAGTGGTTGGTGGTTAGCACAGAACTCACAACTGGTCAAAGTGTAGAGAATCAGTGTCCGTGGAGTGCTCAACCATAAATGGGACATCTATACCATGCCTCCTCCCCAAGGTTCAGGACTATCACAGAAGAAGGAGTGAGAAGATTGTAAGGGTCAGGTTGGGGAGGACTAGAGTGTAGCACTCTTATGGAGAGGACAGCACAGCTGCACTCATGAACTCACAACAGCTGTGGTTGTCTGCACAAAACCTGAACAAGATCAAGCCAGTCAATACTTCAGCATGGAAGAAGGAGGGGCTCAGGAGCCCCTACCCCTATCTGAGGAGCCACTGACAGTTGATGGCTTCTATAAGTCAGTTTTCTTTAAGGGTGTGGCCCCTTGTAGGTTGACCCTGCTCTAGTATATGGCTCCACACCCATCAGTATATGGGCAGCTCAAATTGGACTCAGTAATTTCTTATTATAGAAATACTTTATTGGACTCTATAATTTTTTTATTATAGAAAAAATAAAGAAGATGTGAAGTTGGGGGTGGGAGGTGAAGGATGAGGGGTGGATCTGGGAGGAATTAGAGGTAGGAGAAGGGGGTGAATGTGGTAAAATATACTGTAAATATGTATGAAATTCTCAAAGAATATATATATTTCATATATATATATGTATGAAAAATTTAAGGCTATTACAAGGTAGATTCCAGTTAAGTGTACACACACACACACACACACACACACACACACACACACACACAAAAGATGAGAGGGGCTAAAGAGATGGCTCGGTGGTTAAAAGGAACTAATGCTTTTCCAGAGGACACAAGTTCAATTCTCAGCATCCACATCAAGTGCCTCACAGGCTCCTATAACTGCAGCTCCAGGGGAATCTAGCACCTCTGGCCCTTTGCAGGTATCTGCACTTACATGCACATACACACTTAAAAAGAAAATAAATATTTTAAAAAAATACGAAGAGAAAAAAAACTTAAATGTTAAAAATTCAGTAAGTAGGAACTGGGAGAGCTTAATCAAAAAACTGCTTGCTACATAAGCATGAAGACCTAAGTAGGATCTCTAGTATTCACATAAAAAGCTGGCTGTGGTGGCAAGCACTTGTAATTTCGGTGCTGAGAGGCACAGACAACTGGCAAGCCAGTTTAGCTAACTCCGTGAGCTCTAGGCAAATGAGAGACTTCATCTCAAAAATCAAGGTGGATGGCTCCTGAACGTCAGAAGTTTACCTCTGGCCTGGACCTGCGTGTGCACACTCATGCACCCACACAAACATCTACACACCATATACACAAACACACACACACACACACACACACACACACACACCAGATAATTCAGTGAACTCAAAAAACAAAAACACAGAGCTGGAGTGATGGCCCAGGAGTTAAATGCATTGACCCCTCTTGCAGAGGACCTGGGTTCCATTCCCAGCACCCACATGGTGGCTAACAACCATGGGTAACTCCAGTTCCAGGGGATCTGATACCCTCTTCTGACCTCTATGGGCACTGCATGACACAGATGCACTTACACATGCAGGCAATACACTCACACACATAAAATAAAAATAAATAATAAAAAGGTATTTAAAAAAAGAAACAGAAACAGTAATTTGCATCTAGTCTGCTAAGTGCTGTATATACTGTGCTCCATTTAATGTTTATCACAGTCTTCTGAAGTTACCAGCCCATTGCATAGCCAAAGCTACTGGGAATCAGAAAAAGTGAGCGATCTTGTCCACAGGTGTCTGCCAAATGACAGCAAGGCAGTGAGAAAGTGAGGCCATTAGCTAGGTCCTTTAATTTCCCCCCCTAATTTCTCACCACAGAAACATCAGGTATGGATGTGATCTGTTTACTACATGCAGTTATGAGGCAGTTCTAAAATACAGCCTTTCCTCAACTAATGGAAAACAGCACGTACTTACGTCTTCATAGCGAAAAACAGTTTTAAATACGGAGGAAGTAGCTCACCAGCTCACAGTCTTCAAGGTGATTTTCCAAGTCATTTTCCAAATTTGTCCTGTTTTCTTGTGCATTCAGTTCAGAAGTGAGATGTGTATGACATTTACCAATGGAATCAGAAGTACATTCTGATTGGTGTTGACAGCTCTGTCCAGGACTCACAACCAGAGGCAGAGGAGAAGGATGGCTGAAGGGACAGAGAATCAATACTGTTTCAAATACACTGTCAATATAGAAAGTTTGTGATACAACAGAAAATGCTAGGGGATATTTCTGATTTTTGACTGAGATTCTAGCTAGCTTTTGTCTGCTTTTAGACTGTAAATTTATTAGTGTCTATTATACATTAATATTACCAATTATTCTCTGTGAAAGCTCAGTTTTCTTTTTCTTTTTTTTTTTATCATGTGTAGTTATTTGCCTTGTTGGGAGAATAAAACATTTCACATCAAGTAAAACAGTAAATTCCTAAAATACATACAATAGTTAAATGCTATGTAAACTGATGATTATTACAGAAGTGTGTGAAGGCAATGCCATACACACTGTGAAACAGTTGTCGCTTCAGAGGCACCAAATAGTACAGTTAACATTTTATAGCAAGAGAGAGATGCTCAACTCACAGTAGGGTTATTCCCCATAAACTGTCATACATTGAAAACACCTTAAGTTGAAAATGCATTTACAGCATCTAACCTAACAACACCCATAGCGTATAGCTTAACCCAACACAACAGTTATATATTTTTTTTTCACTTTTTTTTTCCAAAAGATCTTGACTTTATATTTAAAGATGTCAAATTTGACGTATCTTACTTCAGAGGAATAAACATACCATTCCAGGATTCTATGAACAATCACGAGGAAAACATTACACACAGCACATATGTAGCATATGCATGTTATGCCAAAGATCTAGATGGACTTATTATTCATGATCTTCCTGCCTCAGCCTCGTGAGTATTAGGATTACATGTGTGTACCACTGGAAAGTTCAATTTTCAATTAAGTTCTTTAACTGACATAAGGACGGTAAAACAAGTTGAAGACTTAAGCATACTTTCTGTTCCTAGTTGTTACTCAAGACTGAAGCTAGTGTTACTAGAGGCTTAGTTTGTATTTTAACCTACTAAGAAAAAAAATAAAAAAGAAATAGGAATGAATGTTTTACTCTTAGCTGGGAGTGGTAGCACATACCCTTAATCTCAGCACTCAGGAGGTAGAGGCAGGCAGATCTCTGCGAGGTCGAGGCCAGCGTGGTCTCCATAGTGAGTTCCAGGCTAGTTGGGGCTATTGGGAGACTGTTTCCAATAAAAACGTCTTACTCTTCTGTTTATTTATTTACTTATATATTTATTTTTCCATACTGCAGACTATTCAGGCTAGGTAGGCACTCTACCACTGAGCTGTATCCCAGTTCTTTTTAAATACATTTTTTTATTTGAGCAGGGTTTCACAACTTTTTTTGTTGTTGTTTTTTTTTTTTTTTTTTTTTTTTTTTTTTTTTTTTTACAGGGTCTCCCTGTAGCCCCCAGCTGGCCTGGAACTCACTATGTAGACCAGGCTGGCCTTGAACTCTGAGAAATCTGCCTGCTTCTGCCTCCTGAGTGCTGGGATTAAAGGCATGCACCACCACGCCCAGCTTACAACTTTCTTAATTATTAATACTTAATTACTAATAAATATGCTCAAGAGAGAAGCAAGGGCTATACTGACTGATTTGAAAGCTTATTGGTTTACTAAACTGCTAATCACAATAGGTAGAACTCTAATAAGCAATCATTTACTAACTGTTCTGAATCCACAGACACTCCAATTTTTATTGTGTATGTATGTGTACATGCATATGGGTGCTTTAGAGGTCAGAAGAGGGCACTGGATCCCCTGGAGCTAGAGTTATGAGTGGTTGTGAGTCACCAGGTATGGGTACTGGGAACTGAATCCAGGTCCTCTGGAAGAGCAGCAGATGTTCTTAACTGCTGAGCCAGCTCTCCAGCCCACTAGACATTCCATTTTTTAATTTTAATTTTTTTGAGACTTTCATAGCTGAGTACACTGTATTTATATTATTTCCACCCTTCCCTGTGTCCCTCCAATTCTTATCCCCTACTCTGGGATTCCTGATCTCTTCTGCATTTGTTATTATTTTGTATAATGATGTTGAATCAATTTAGTGCTGCTTATATGTACATGTGTTTGGAGCTGACCACTTAGGAATGGATACTCTAGCAAGAAGCTTGTCCTCTCTCCCTCAACAGGCACTGATTGCCTGGAGCTCTTCGACTAGAGGTGAGGCCGTGTGGACTGTCTCCCATCCACATTGGCACAGACACTCAATTCTTAAGGCCAAGATGCTACTGCTAACAATACTGGCTGCTCTGAGCATTCTGTGTAGCATGGACAATACCTGCTCTCAAATTCTGGTTTGTTGGATATTTTCAGAGGATAGTAAAACATGGTACAAGCGGGTTCTTGAGTTTTGGGTGCTTCAAGTTGATTGTGTGCCTGTGACACCGTGTTGTTTAGAGTCTGATTCAAAGCTGAAGTCAAGGTCATACAGGGCATCTGTGCTGGAGCTCTCACAATGTCGTCCTCTCCACTCACACTGCTGTCACTGTAACTATCCTTCCTGGATGGGGACTTGCATTGTTTCTTGCTTCTGTCAGACATTTCATTTTCATCTGAGCTGGTGCCTTGTTCCACACATGATGGTTGAGAAGGTTCTTTACTGCTGTTTAGAAGTACTTGTGCTGGAGAGTGGAGTGGGGTCTGAAAGACACATTCAAAGTGGTCAGAGGGTGACAACTTATTAGCTTTAGAAGCAGTCAATTGAATATGAATCTACTGAGTCACAGTACTTTATATATTATGTATATTAAATTATCTGATAATAAACATTATGCTCATTAAAGAAAAAGTGATTATATGAAACAACTCCTAATTCTGCATGACTTTTATTTTTATTACATTTATTAACTTATTTTGGGTGTGTATGTGTGTGGGGGTATGCATGCCACAGTGCACTTGAGAAAGTCAGAGGACAACCTGTGAGTGGTTCTCTCCTGCTACCTTGTGGATCTCAGGGATAGAACTTAGGCTTGATGGCAAGTGTCTTTACCCACTGGGTCATCTTGCCATTCTGACTTGTATTTTCTTTTTCAAGCTTTATTTATTATTTTGTGTATGTTTTGTGTGTGTGTGTGTGTGTGTGTGTGTGTGTGTGTGTTTGCGAATGCCTGTACCATGGGAAGTGTGTGGAGGTCAGAGGACAGCTTGTGGAATCAGTTTTCTCCTTTCATCTTTATGTGGCTTCCAGGGATCAAACTTAGGTAGTCAGGCTTTTGCAGCAAGCACCTTTACCCATTGAGTCATCTTGCCAGCCCTAACTTATATTTTAAATCAGAATTAGAATTGTGTTACAGCAGTATATGCTGTATCCTACTTCCAAAATTTAGGCTTCTATCATATATGATTTAAAAACAAGATTTTAGTTTTATTTTATATGTATGAGTATTTTGCCTGCTGTATGTAAGTATACCACATGTGTGCAATGCCCGTGGAGGTTGGAAGAGGGTGTCAGATCCTCTGGAATTGGAGTTATTGATGGTTGTAAACTGCCATGTGGGTCCTCTGTAAGAGCAGCTCTTAACAGTTGAGCCATATCTCTAGCCCCTATTGTGCATGTTTTCTGAAGTTCTTAAATGTGCTTTGAAAACAGCTCTAATGATTGTATCATAACCCCCTACAGAGGGCTTGCCTTTACTTTAAGCCTTCTCCTTTTATTGAATACATAGTTGTTTACTACTTACAGAAATGCAGATGAACTACTTCCTTGTAATTTTCTAGATGGTCATATTGTCAAGCACAGAATTTTTTTTTCAAGACAGGGCCTTACCATGTAGCCCTAGCTGGCCTAGAACTCGCTATATAGACCAGGCTAGTCTTGATCTCACAGAACTCACAGAGATCCACCTGTCTCTGCCTCTGTAGGGTTGGGATTAAAGGTGTGTGCCACCATGCCCAGCCTGATGCACAGCATGTTTTTAAAGGTCTTTAAAAATATTTCCAAACTGCTTTCCAGAAAGACTTTATCAACTGATGTACTCATTAAGAGGTTCTATTCAGTTCATCCTGATGCTTCAAATCAATGTAGTCTTCGTTTTGTGTGGTGTTGGGGATTGAACTTAAGGTTTGTGCATACTAAGCAAAAATACTTAACACTGGGCTACATCCTTGGCCCTTCAACATAGTTTTTATGTTTATTTTATTTTTATTTATACATATGTATGTATGTATGTATGTATGTATGTCTACCTGAATGTATGATTATGTGTGTGCATGTGCCCACAGAGGCTAGAAAAGGGCAGTGGGTTCCCTGGAGCTGGAGTTACAGGTGTATGCAAGCTGCCTCATGGTTGCCCCCCCCCCCCGCCACCTCCCACCAGGGTTTTACTAGTTAGCCCTGGCTGCATAGAACCCACTATGTAAAGTAGGATGGCCTTGAACTCACAGACATTCTCTTGCCTCTGCCACCTAAGTGCGGAGGTTAAAGGTGTGTGTCACCATACCTGGCTAATATAGTTTCTTAAATGCTATTTATATACTATTTATACTGTCACTTTGGCATTAGTGTCCTGCACATACTTCCCCTTTCCTCAATATTAGGGTTAAAGCTTCTGGCTTAGGTACTCCGCCTGATGTCCAGACCCAGCAGACAACACTGGTGATGGAGCTCTTTTAAAACTGATAGGTGAAAGGCAGATTTTCTTGTAAATCACTATCATAATAAATTAACTCTTTATTCTGTGACATAAGAAAAGGAAATAAACATAGCCCTTTCTCTAGCTTCTAGTGTTTTCTTTTTCCTTTTTTTTCCCTGTCTTTTTGCGACAGGGTCTCCCTGTAGCCCCAACAGTCTTGGAACTTGCTATGCAGACCAGGCTGGCCTTGAACTCAGAGATCTACCTGCCTCTGCCTCCTGAGTGCTGAGATTCCTGGCCTAGTGTTTTTAACAAAAGAGCTGAAAATTTTAACTCTTATTAAAGAAACTGTTTTGACAGTTACATACATTTTATAATGACTTTAGTCATCTTCAGCCCCCATTGCCCTCTCTCATCTCCCTCCTCCTGCTAGAACCTTCTCCTCAACAAGTCCCCTCCTACTTCTACACCCTTCTGTGTGTGGTTCACTGAGTTTAGTTTCTTGCCCAAGCATGAGTGGGTGGTTATTTAGTGGGCAAGGGCATCCTATCAGTGGCTGCACCACTGAAGAATGACAACTCTCTTCCAACAACTGTTCACTGCCAGTAGTTCCTCAGGGAGAGGCAGGGCCTTCTGAGCCCCTGCCTTATCCATGATGACATGTTAACAGGACCAGTTTTGTGGGCCTTGTGCAGATAACCACAGCTGCAATGAGTTCATGAGTGCAATGGTTGTATGTCCAGAACACATCTTGTTTACTGTACATTTCCCCAACCTTTGCTCTTACATTCTTTCCATCATCTCTTCCATGATGTTTCCTGAGCCTAGGAGGGAGTGATACAGCTGCCTCATTACATCATTTAATTCTTGGCACTTTGGACAGTTCTGAGTTTCTGCTTTAACTGCTGCTCATGCTATAAGAAACTTCTCTGATGATGCTGGGCACAGGGCACAGCACAAATCTCAAATGGTAAACTGGAAACTGGAGCTTGCCCCGCCATGCCCTTTGGTTTTTTTGAGACAGGGTCTCTATTATATAGCCCCGACTGACCTGGAACTTGCTATACAGACCAGGCTAGCCTGGAACTCACAGATATCTGTTGGCCTCTGCCTCCCCAGTGTTGGGGTTAAAGGCGTTGCGCCACCATGCCTAGTTTTAACTCTCATTTTATCCAAACCAAGTTCAAGTGAAAATGACTGTTCTTTTTCAGTTCAGTAAGAAATGGACACAAACCTTCTGTACTCCATCATTCTGTCATCTCCATTACACTTAGAAAGCAAAGTCCTGAAACTCTAGCTTTCTAGAAGTTTAGAATTAAGAGAGGAGAGAAAATGAATCGATTACTTTGCATTACAAATACGAAATGCACTGAAAGAGTTTGAGTGACACATACAAGGTAACAGCTCCTAGGCCAATAGCTAGGTATGAAACATACCAGATCAATCCATGATGAAATAACTGCAGCTGAATTAACAAGCCACAAAACTGATATTCTACATTATAGAAGTTACTTTCCAAAGGCCTTACCAAAAGAGCAGTATCGATTTCCGGAAGCACCCCAGGTGGGGGTCTACAGAGAAGCAAGGAGACTTCTGGAGCTGTCCCCCTCAGAGCAGATATGACTTCCTAGAGATACAAGAACGACAAATGAAGATGGAGTTCAGGCAAAGAGCCAGCATACCCACATGGCCCACCTTCCCAGGCTCCAGACTCACCTGTTGAGATAGACCTTTCAGTGAGGCTCCATTCACTTTCAAGATAACATCTCCAACATCAATTTTTCCACTCTCTGCGGCTGGCTGTCCAGGGAAGAGCTTTTTAACCCTTACTATGCTGGCATTCATTAGTTCTGGTATAAGATTATGTTCTCGAGAAAAACTGAATCCTAGGCCTGAGCTATTTTTAAACAGTTTTACTTCAAATGTATTTTCTAGAGAAAAAAAAATACAAAAAAGTTAAATATTCTTAATTGTATATATATGAACACATACACACACACACACACACGCACACACACTTAGATACATTTTTCAAAAAGGCCATTTTCCCTGTGCTATTAACAGCTCCTCATATGCTTACTGCACCTATCATATATGCTCTCCTATCATTAAGAAAACTTTTTTTATTTTTATCTTTTTTTTTTCTTTTTGAAACAGGGTCTCCTTGTAGCCCAAGCTGGCCTGGAACTCGCTATGTAGACCAGGCTGGCCTTGAACTCACAGAGATCCATCTGCCTCTGCTTCCCAAGTGCTAGGATTAAAATTTTGATCTTTTGATGTGCATGTGGTGTATGCATGTGTGTGCTTGTGTGCTGGAGTGCATATGTGAAGTCCAGTATTGCTTCCACCTTTTTTTTTTTTTTTTTTTTTTTTTTTTGAGACAGGGTCCAGTATTACGAACACACCAACCTCAGAAGAACTCATTATTATTCCAGTCTTCATTTTCTTATTATCATATCCACTAGCTGGCATATTTTGTAAGGAAGAGCAGTATTTGGGAAAACCTGGATGGATTCCTGTCTAAGTTTACCATCACGATTCATAAAATTAAATAAAAATATAGAAAATTTATGGTTAGGTGTGATGGCTCCATGTCTATAATCCCAGCACTTGAATGGCTGAGGCAAGAGGACTACCATAAGTTTGAGGCCAGCCTGAGTTACACAGTAAATACCAAGGCCAGTCAGGCCTTATGAAGTGAGACCCTGTTTCAAAAAGAAAAGAAAAGAAAACACAACAAAAACAGAACCAAAACCAAACAAAATTTAAGGGCCAAAGTTTCAAATGTGTGTGAAGCCATTCTCAGCAATTATGTAAACTAAATTTTTCCTTATCAAATTTCATTTAAAATTTAACAGCTATCTAAGTATTGTTAAATGACCACATTAGGATATGGCTTCATTATCCCCAAGCTTTGACTCTCAATGAACTTCAAATATGGTTTTGGTCAGGTTGCTGATGCATCAGAGTTTTATACTAGCCAAGAATAGATAAGGCATGGATTCTACCTCAACATGTAAAAACTGCATTTTGAATAAACTAGGAACAATTTCAGTGACATGACCTGACCCCAATGCCTGACCTTCGGTGACAAAGCTGTAGTCCTTGACATGACTGGTTTTCTTCACTGTTATTTCTGGGTCTTGACCTTGGGTGTCTTGGTCTGAAAGAGTGTACTGTGGGCTTAAAGGAACATGTTCTTTGGGTGCTGGTGACTGCCCCTTTTCTAGCAAGAGATGAACCACCTGAGAAAAATGGAAGATTGCTTCATTAGCTAAGAGGAATCATAAGAAAATAGACATGACTCTATACGTTTGTAGATATGAAAATAATTTAAAATAAGTACTTGGGTCTAGCAAAATATTGGCAGAGAGAAAAGAAAAAAAA
>NW_008354532.1:1033632-1036505 GCF_000622305.1 Nannospalax galili
TATATATATGTTATAGATAATTTAGTGTGAGGGAAAAGCTGTCACACAGTAATCTAAAAACCATTATAATTTGGTAAACATCCTGATCCAAAAGGTATTTGAACACAATTAGCTTTTGGGTTAAAGAATGACCAGGAATCAGGGGCTGGAGAGATGGCTCAGTAGCTAAGAACACTGACTGCTCTTGCAGAGGACCTGGGTTCGATTCCCAGCACCCACATGGAGGCTGCGAACCGTCCTTAACTCCAGTTCCAGGGGAATCTGAAGGCCTCTTCTGACCTCTGCAGCATTGCATGACACGGGTGTGCTCACATACATTCAGGCAATACACTCATACACATAAAATAAAAAGAATAAAATATTTTAAAAGAATGACGAGGAATGAATAATCATTAGAAATCAGTAAATATTTATGAGATATTTTAAAAATGCAAGCTCTATCATTCCACATCTGGTAATTTGATGAAATTAGGACTAAACATGACACAGGTTAATTTCCTCAGTAAACCATCTCCTGTAATAATTGCTTCTTGACTTGGAAGGTCAGCAATGGCAATAACAGTGAAATGTGGAGCAGCTACACTGCCCTGGTTTCCTGACTAACAGGTTTAAGGTCTCAATGAGTCTGACAGACAGTACAATACTGTGCTCATCTAAGTTATCTTAGCAGGCTTATATTATGATTGTTTACCTGTCCTGTATTTCTTAGTGTTTCCACAGCTTGCTTATGGGTAGCTCCTTCTAGACTTATTCCATTGACAGCTAGCACACGATCCCCTGTAAATGAGGGAGTTGATTTGAAAGAAATAAACCATAAAGAGTCTACAGGGACTTTAACACCTAATGAGTTATTTCATATTAATTTGAGGAGAAGCTCAAATTTTGGAAAATCTGAATATTACTGATAATCCAAGAAATTATTGTAGGAAGTGAGTTCTATTAAGCTTAATGGATATAACAGTGAGCCCCTGTCTACTGTCCAATGTAATCTACTTCCCTCAGTGTCCCAAGTGCAAGGATTACAGGCATACACCACCTGCCTGACTGGAATAATATACATTATAGCAATCAGCTTAAATCATGAAGGAAGATAAACTGAACGATAAATGCAGAGACTGGAGGCAAGTCTCAAGTTAGTTCTCAGAAATGTAGGTTGTTACTGCACCTTCACTTTTATTACCAACAGGTACAGAACATTTACTGAAACAATTAGAACTATTAGATAGTGTCTGCTGCTAAGGACTAAGCAGTAAGGAGTTTTTGCTGTGTCATCAAGTTTTTGCTGTGTCGTGTTTTTTTTTTTTTTTTTTTTTTTTTTTTCTTTTTTCAGACAGGGTCTCGCTGTAGCTCCAGTTGGCCTGGAACTTGCTATGCAGAACAGGCTGGCCTTGAATGCAAAGATCTACCTACCTCTGCCTCACCACGCTCAACTTCAAGGAGTTTTTTAATGTTTTAAAACTGAATATGTTCTCTAATCTGTTCCAAAGGTCAAAAATGTCAAAAGTATTTGGGAACTTTTATCTAATCCCTAAAAGATTTTAGGGTTACCTCTTCAGAGGGGGGAATGTTAAGAGTAGCCAAAAGCCCCATAAAAAAATAAATAAAAGAAGAAAGATTACATGAAGTTATCAAAAAAAAACTGATGGGCAAAGTGATGGGGTGATATGTGAGGAGTTGGAGGAGAGGGAGTGGGCATGAATTTGATCAAAATACCTTATATGCACGTATGAAATTCTCAATAAATTAAAAACAAAACAAAAGAAAAAAAAAGCCTGAGTATGTTCTCATAGCACATTATGACTTTAAAATTCTTATCAACTTTGTAGCTTCTTATTTATTGTGATATTTATGTATATAATTTCTGCACACATATAAATATACCTTTGTGAATTCTACCATCTGACTCTGCTGCTCCCTTGGGAATAACAGCTTTCACATAAATGCCACCATGCCGGACACTGGTATTTACACCTCCCTAAACAGAAAAAGACACAATAACACTTTTTAATATGAAAATATTTGCATGATTTCAAATCTGAGCCCTAGAAAGGATCCAATTCACCATCTAAAACTGTGGTGCTACTTTAGCATACAAATATTTCAGTGCACAAGAATACTGGTAGCTTGGTTCTCCAAGTATCAAAGTAGTTTCCTTCTTTATAGCAAAATTCTTCACTGAACTCAGAAAGTAACAATATGCTGTATCCTGACTAGATGAGGAAGTTCTCTTCCTTTCTAAGTCTATGTCATGCACTATGAGCAAGCAGAAAGCAAACTCCATCTATGCAAGATTAGTGTGAGCACATAATTATCAAGAAACACTTAGTATCTGGAATTATTAGATTGTGCCTGTGAATCTGAGAGAAAAATCCCTTCCACAAGGAAAAAGAAACTTCTTTTTTAGTCTTAAAAGGCTTTAGTAGACAAGGCTGTGTGAGTACACACATGTGGAGGCTAGACATTGATGTCAGATGTTTTCTTCAGTTGTTTCTCCACACTATTTTTGGAAATAGGGTCTCTTTGCTGAACATGGACCTCACCATTTGGCCAGATAGGAAAGTCAGCAAGCAGCAGGGATCCTCTTGTCTCCCCCCAGCCCTGGGATCATAAGTTTGTGCCATCATGCCCAGTTATTTTATGTAGGTGCTGGGGACTGAACTCCTCATGTTTGTGCAGCAATCACTTGACTAATGGAGCTATTTCTCCAGCCCTGAGAAGTTTTTTTTTTGTTTGTTTTTTTTTAAATTCATTTTTAATACAATTGACACCTAAGTTGCACATGCGTTTCTAATCTCTATATATCTGATTATTACTAGTCACAGTCGGTTACTTTCTGAGCTCCTTGGCATCTGAGCATAGGTATAAAGTGATCA
>NW_008354532.1:1036569-1036880 GCF_000622305.1 Nannospalax galili
TAAAAATATTAGATAAAAAGCCGGGTGTGGTGGCGCACGCCTGTAGTTCCAGCACTTGGGAGGCAGAGGCAGGTAGATCTCTGTGAGTTCCAGGCCAGCCTGATCTACATAGTGAGTTCCAGGTAAGCTGGGACTACAGGGAGACAAAAAGACCAAAATAAAATAAAATAAAATAAATAAATAAAAGAAAGAAAATGCAATCTTTATATTTTTATCATAAAAGATGATAAAATTCTGAAGAAATTAAAGGCAAGGGGAAAAGTGCTATATTTGAAATGGTCCCAGGAAATTAGGGTTCCTTTTCAAAAAAT
>NW_008354532.1:1036945-1039574 GCF_000622305.1 Nannospalax galili
AGTCCTTTTTAATTATCAGTATTCTTTGAGTGTAATAAATAATAATGTTGCAATTTAGAGGTAGCATATTTATGACATAGTTCTAAAACAAATTTATTAAATAATCTAAGTTCTTATCTTAATTACCTTAAAGATATATGCATATTTTTGGAATCTTTAATTTTAAGGTCCTAATCATGTTTACAAGGTAGTATGACATAGGTTAAAGCTAAAGACGTATCACCTTACTACTTCATGCTCATGAAGAAACTTGTCAGATGTACACAGAGCACATGCCTTCGTTTTACGTTTTGTATCTACTATATTCAGATTAAGCAAGTATGAAATCTAGGGAGAAAAAGCAATGTTTAGCTAATTTTTTTAAACCACTGGGAAATTTTTAAAAAATGCTCACTGCTCAATTTTAAAAATTGCTTTAAGATAGTCAATTTTTAAATTCTGAAAATATCTGACAATTGTCCCATCTGAAGCAAAAAATTAAGTTAATAAGTTGGTAAACAATAGAGTGCTGGAAATGAAGAAGAGAAAACATTTGAAAACCTTGTCAAACAGTACCGTGACACTTATCCCCAAGCTGTTATCATTTTTAGCCAGTTCAACCTCAAAGATATCTCCAGGTCTAAGAGGTGATGAAGGAAAGGTTTTAAAATTCATTTTGTTGGATGTACTCATTGAGGAGGAAGATTCCTTAACAAAGAAAAAACAGACAAGAGGATTTCTTGTTAGAGTCAAAATGAATTATTAGTAGAAGACAAATTTTGGGGAGGGGGTTAAAAGAAAGATATTAAGGGATAGAATGTACTAAACGTAAGGGCTAGAAGAATTTTAGGATACTATCAGTTCAATGCATTCCTACTTACAGCTGAGGAAAATGATACCCAGAGAATGAACTACGCTTCAGGTCAGACAGACATGGCAGAAAACCCCTCGAACTCATTTAGAACTTAGCTTCTGAAAAGCCATTTCCCAGTGTTCTTTGTATTTCTGAGTTCATAAAGTATGCCCACTTTCTTTAAAAACTAATATATATCAAGCAGATCAAACCTAAGCATCTAAGATAGTCAGCTTTGTTTACCTTGTTTATGTTTGTAAATTCAATATAAGCAGAGGAACAACAGCTAAGCAGTATTTATAAAGGCATAAGGCTCTTATAAGGAATACTGAATTTTTAGTGAACAAAAGCTACAAGGCTTCCCTCTCTAAAACTTCTTGTGACTATGGGCTGAAATGACTATAATTTCTGGAATGAACTACTATCATTGTTGTCACTGCCCTCCACTTAGAACTTCAGAAGAACTTAGCTATCCGTAGTAAATTCAACTGCCCATCACATGAATTCCTGCGTACAGACAAAGTTTTTTTCAGAGAACTTTGGTTCTCTTACTAATATATGTGTTAACTATATAAGAGACAGCTAGCTTGTATTAAGTGAATCTTAATCCCAGTATAGACATTTTAGGGTTAGTATTCAAAACTTCTAATTTCTCCACAAGTTAGCATCAAATGCAGCAGCAGTTAGCAAAAGGTACAGACTCTGCTTTCTTTCCAGAATCATGTCAAGCAGCTTTTAGTATATTATACTATTCTCTAACAGATTCTCCGTTGTTTGTTTGTTAAATGAAAAAAGTGCCCTCCCTCAAAACATTGAAATTAAACCATGCCTTTTTTGGTGTTTGATGATCCCGACTGCTGGAATAAGTGGCTTCATCTACGTCTGAGCCGTTATGGTCAGTGTAATCGGTCAAATCAGAAAGTCCTGGCCTTTTAACTTTGCTTTGGTTGCTGTCAGAGGAAGTCTTTTTCTCAGTGGCTTTGGATATTATGGATGGGGAAGGGCTGCCATGTTGTGATTCTTGCCAGGCTCGGTCACCTAAGTGACTGGCAAAGAAACCATTGACCTGGCTCCGGGACAAGCTGGCACTCTCAGTCCTGGAATCCTGGGAACTAAGGCTTCCTTCCCACAGGCCCCCAGAGAGCCCAAAGGAACTTTCTGTGATGTGCCTCAGGGTGCCACGTGGCCAGTCCTCGGAAGAAGGATCTACCGCACCACTTTGCAGGTAGGAAGGTTTCTTCATGTAATTTTTCATCCCATTGGCAAAATGCACAGGAGTAGAAGGCACTGAAAGTTAAGATCCAACAATGGGAAAAACAGTCAGTGACACACATACCTGTACATACACGCATGCACACACAATCTCCTAAAGATAGAAGGGAGAACGTCACAAAGAAATCACATTTGAAACATTGAGCACAGGCCTCAGAACTACTGAAGCGTTTCAGGCAACACAGAGTCTTTTTGTTTCTTTTGCCCTCTCTTCTGATTATTCTAGCACAAACCGTTGTTAAAGGTACCTTTTTTTTTTTAATTTATTTATTTTAATTAAAAGAAGCATTTCATTACAACATAGAAGGGAGAACGTCACAAAGAAATCACATTTGAAACATTGAGCACAGGCCTCAGAACTACTGAAGCGTTTCAGGCAACACAGAGTCTTTTTGTTTCTTTTGCCCTCTCTTCTGATTATTCTAGCACAAACCGTTGTTAAAGGTACCTTTTTTTTTTTAATTTATTTATTTTAATTAAAAGAAGCATTTCATTACAACAGCATTAACCTATTCAATAATATTT
>NW_008354532.1:1039638-1071900 GCF_000622305.1 Nannospalax galili
TACGATGGAGTTTTACTCAGCAGTAAAGAAAGATGAAATCATGAAATTTGCAGGTAAATGGATGGAACTAGAAACTGTTATACTAAGTGAGTTAACACAATCTCAGAAAAAAAATCGACATATGTTCTCCCTCATATGTGTCAAGGTACCTTTTTGTCCCAACTCCGTTTTCATTTCCATTCTCCCTTAGGAAGACTTTCCTGGTTCCAGAGGTAATTTATACTTTGAGTCTTCAATGTTATTGGTCTTTTCATTAAATCGGTGATTGATTGAATGCAGAGCTGGAGATTGAACCCAGGGCTTCACATACATGAAGCAACCACTCTACTACTGAGCTGTGAGTCCCTGACTTCTTGGTTCTGTTTACGTGATATCTGCTTTATATTATCTTACCAGACTATTATTTTTTGATCCTTGTCTTTGTATTTTACTATTTTATATATTTTTACTATTATATATTGTACTATTATCTATTTTACACACACATATATATGGGTGGTTGGGGGGTGGTGCTGGGGATCAAACCCAGAGCCTTGTGAATACAAGGTAAGTTCTTTATCACTGAGCCAAATGCCCAGTTAGAGTGTATGTTTTAGACTCCAAGTAATTGTCAAGGTGGGCATCTCTAAATTCCTTATGTATAGTTCCTAACAAAAGTCAAAGGAGAATTTTCTGGAGTTACATATTTTAAGGGTTTTGTATAAGTTAGATTCATTTTTAGTAAGTCAATATTCCACTTTAAAGAAATTAGCAAACAAAGCAAAATTAAAAACTGCTATGATATGTGTCCCCTGAAGTTCACGTGCTGGAAACTTAATCCCAAGTACAACACTGTTGGAGGCAGCCCCTAAAGGGAGGCGTTTAGGATGTCAGCTCCATCTTTGATGAATTACTGCCATTTTAGCATGTTTGACTCTGTGAGCTCTATCTCTTGTGTGTGTGTTCTTCTGCTCTTCTGCATTCTGCTACAGAATGACTCAGTAAAAAGGTCCTCACCAGATGCAGTCCCTTGATCTTCATTCCCAGTCTCTACATCTATAGGAAATAAATCTCTGTTCTTTAAAATTACCCAACCATGAGCCTGGCATGGTGGTGCATGCCTTTAATGGCATCATTTGGGAGGCATTAAAGGCAGGAGGATTGTTGTGAGTTTCAGACCAGTCTGTGCTGTGTACAAGCCTAGGCTACAAAGTAAGAACCTCTCTCACATCCAACCCTTCCAATTAAAAAAAAGATTTATTTTTATTTTAGATCTATGAGTGTTTGCCTGCATGTATGTATGTGTACCATGCATGTGCTTGGTGCCTGAGGCCAGAAGAGAGTGTTAGATCTCCTGGAACTGGAGTGACAGGAGGATGCAAGCCACCTGACATGGGTGCTGAGAACCAAAATCAGGTCTTCTGTAAGAGCAGCAAGTTCTCTTAACTATTGAACCATCATCTCTCCAGCTCTCATACTCAGAAGTTTTGATCTTATTCATGTTTTTTTTTCCTACAACATGCTAATGGGGGTGATTATAAGAAAGAATGACATGGTCTTTTTAGTAAATCTCTAGTTTATTCTTTTCCTTTTCAGAAAAACTGAAGTTTGGACAAGACTTTATAGATAACTATTATATAACTATATTAGTCACACAATGGCCAGATCTAATTCTCACTGGACTAAGAAGAAAGGAATAATATATCATGATACTAGAATATAAGTGACATCAATTTTATACAACTGAATTAATTTTTGTTTATATATTACTAAAGAGAAGTGATGCAGAAAGTCTTAGAATTGAAAATGAAAACATAACTGCAAAAAAATTACATGTACTAAAAACACACGTATCAAACTGTCAGAAAAGAAATGAACAGCTTAAATCTAACTGATTGGGTCAAGATACTGAAGTGCTTACAATGAGACATTTTCAGCAATACCTTTGGATAATTTTTCTTTTGGCTGGGAAATGACAAGTGTCACATCTTCAGGTGCATTCTGCAGAATGTCCACTGCAGCATGGTGGCTGACCCCCTCCAGACTTACACTATTCACAGATATCAAACGGTCTCCTGGAAAATACACAATCCAGTATTAACGACAAAGAAAAAGGGATGTCAAGTCTTAGAAATGCTGTCCCTTTCTCGGTATTTTGTTTGCTTAAGTTCCATTTTTGTCCTCTGTGCAAATTCATGCTTTAGGAAGTACTTGGGAAATTATCAAAATGCAAAGTACCTGGCTGTAAGCATCCATCCAAGTCAGCTGGTCCTCCAGGGGTAACTGAACTGATAAATACACCTAGATCCAGTCTGCCCATCTTTTCCCCACCAATAACTTGAAATCCTGTAAAATAGCACATTTAAAAAAAAGTTTTTTTTTTTGATTCTGGTTCTTTTAGTGACTAGTAAGTTACTTTCTTGAAACAAATATAGATACTTAGATAAAATATGACTAAGACTATTAAATCTGGGGGAAATATTTCTTTGTATATCATCTTTGGTATTTAGAAATTGGGAGTGAAGGATGGTGATAGGTTGGGGGTGAGCATTTAGTATCTTAGTCAGAGGTGATGCCCAGGAGAGGGAGGATGGACAAGGGCATGAAAATGCCACAATCAAACCTGTTTATATGCTAATGAAAAAAAAGATAAATAAAACAAAAGCAAAAACGGGAAAGCGATGGCCAGTGGTGCTTCAGTATTAATGCTGTGTCAGTTCTTCCTGTGAATTTCCATGGACTTTTCAGCACCTCACAGTGACTCACCTAAGCCATGCTTTGTGTCTTTTTTCAGGTTCACCAAGGTGATCTCCCTTTCTGGTGACGATATAATGCTCCATCTTTTGTATAGTATATCTGTTAAAAATTTATAATTTTAAAAGAAAATAAACAACATAAACAGGCATTAGGATGATCAGCTTGTTCTGAAATAACAATAGCAAAATTATCAATAGATTGATCAATCACTTAAAAAATCTTAAAGTTTCTAGTATTATTGTCATTTTAGAGTGATTTATCATTTATAAGCATAGTGCATCACATTTATTCTTAACAAAGCATTCCCCCGAAACAGTATGTTTCAATTTAAATGACTAACTGAATCCCAAGAACATAAGTGATTTGAGCAGTGTTACTCAGCCAGTACCACAGAAGAACTGAATCCTCAAACTTAGATTTTCTGATTCCATCTTTCTGCTACATCACAGCTGAATGTTTCAATTTGACAATAATCATATTAAGTATTTCCTTCAAATAGTTTGATATTTTATTTACCATCGGCAAAATATTTTAAGCACTTGAGTAAAATAGTAGTAAGAAGAAACTGGAATTGTTTTTCTAAAATCTCACTAATAATGACTTATTTAGCATATCCACACTCAAAGATTTTCAAGTACCATTTAGCGGATGAGAAATGGCAGTTTTAAATTCAACATTATAGCTGGTATCACCACTGAGAACAATGGCTTAATATTTAGTAAAGGTAGTTAATCAGATTATCTAAATAAACTTCAGCAGCAGGATGAGAATTTGTTTTTCTAGTTTCTACTTTTTTAAAAAAGTAGGCTAATCATTCACAAACATCTTGATTAAAACACTAAATATGACATTTAATCACCATGTTAATTCAGTAGATTAATATACTTAAAAATTCAAGTATGTAGATACACACGTGTGCGCGTGTGCGTGAACACACACACACAAATAAGTAACACTGACTGCTATTTGACAGGGTAAATTAGTCTGTGTATGAATGTGGCCCTATTAGTGGCCACCTTTTATCAGAAAGATATTTTTTATGAATTGAGTTTTCAAATTCAACTTTACATAGTACTCAAGCATATTGAAGTTTTTAAAAAAGAACAGAGATCATGGCATCACTAATGCATAATTCACAATTTCCTTAAACCTCCATACACATTTTTCTAATAACCAAGTGACTATGAATAAAGACATTTTTTCTATGTATTCCAACTCAAGCATATTGAAGTTTTTAGAAAAGAACAGAGATCATGGCATCACTAATGCATAATTTACAATTTACTTAAACCTCCGTAAAGATTTTTCTAATAACCAAGTGACTATGAATAAAGGCATTTTTTTTCTTATGTATGCCAACATATAAGATCATCCATGGACTTAAAATTGTGTTAATATGTTATCATAACTGCCACTTTTGTTACACAATATGCCCCAATGTCTAAGTGATGAAAAAGTGATACTTCAAATTCTAGAAATAGATTCTTATAGTCTAAGGAAACATTATTTCATCTTAAGGACCATTTTAATATATTTGTTGTTCCCTATAGTGCATATGTTATTTTTTAAAATATTTTATTATTTTTGAGTATGAGTGTATTGCCTGCATGTAAATAGGTGCATCCATGTCATGTAGTGCTCATGGACATCAGAAGAGGGCGCCAGATCCCCTCGAACTTACAAGTGGTTGTTAGTGTCACTACGAACGTGCTGGGAATTGAACCCAGGCCCTCTGCAAGAGCAGCCAGTGCTCTTAACCACAGAGCCATCTCTCCAGCCCCGTATATGCTATTTTTAAAAATCTGAAACTTATCTATAATTAATAAGGATAGTAAAATTTGGTATCTCTAATAACTTTATTGATAACATGACACAAAATATCAATGGATAAAGTTATGAGGAGTCATCTGTATCAAGAGTCCTAAGAAAAGTTCATTGACCCATTTTTTTTTTAATGTGTATGAGTGTCTTGCCTGCCTGTATGTAAGTGTATCCGTGTCATGCAATGCCTGTGGAGACAGAAGAGGGCATCAGATCTCCTGGAACTGGAGTTATGGATGGGTGTTAGCTTCCATGTGGGTGCTGAGAACTGAATTTAAGTCCTCTGCTAGAAGAGCCAGTGATCTTAACCGCTGAGCCATCTCTCCAGCCCCCATCCATTATTTAATGCCCAGCTTTAATAAAATTATCTAAACATCCTCAATTATTTTGCTCTAAAATAGGCAATTAGCTTTAGTTTTCAGCTGAAACAAATATAAAACAACACAGAACACAATCCATAAAACCAAATCAAACAATGAGGCCAAATTAAAAATTGAAATCAGTGAAATGTTTAAGTGAGCTGGTAATTTAAAAAAACAAACAGATAAAATCAAAGTGCACTGTAAAGCAATTAAATGATTGCTTTGAATTTCCATCCTTTTCCACAAACAAGTATCAGATTTAAATTCTTGGTTCCCCAGACTAGGATACCTGGAAACTGATGAAGTTCATTATCCTATTTGATAAGTCCAAATGTGTGTAGTTAGCAGAAAAGCAAATTCCCTGGCAGTATGGACAGAATAATAATAGTAAAAAAAACTAGATTGGGGGAAATCATGGCTCCTGAGTTATTCTCTTGCTCATTAAGAACATAAAGGTATTTAACCTTGCTAGGTTTTAAACGCAAACTTTCCTCACAATTGTGATGAAAAATATACCTGATCTATATAGTCTTTCTGTCTCCAATCCATTTTCTTAACGGTCCTAATTCCTTAATGGAATGTATGCTAGATGTCATTAAGTGCTCATCCAAAGAATAAGAAACGTACTTTCTTCACTTTCACTTCTAACTTGTGTGTTGCCAGAATGGGTTATTTATAACATCTGTTGGGCTAATGAATGTGTGTGTGTGTGTATGTATGTGTGTGTGTGTGTGTGTGTGTGTTTGTCTGTCTGTCTGTCTGTCTGTCTGTGTGTCTCCCTAATTAGAAGCAAGAAAGGTTCAAGGATTCCCAACTGTGATTTCAGCACTTATTTATTAAATTATTCTTTTACCCTTCAAATGTTTACTGAGCAACTTCTTTGTCAAAATGTTATCATTGGACTTTCTGGGGAGATATAATACGGTAACATAGAAAAGTAGCTAGAAAGCAAGTGTGAGGAAGTCAAGGCCCAACTTTTCTATGAAGTGGAATGCTGTTACTGTCAGTGAAAGAGCTGCATTCCAAAGGCATTTGCCAGGCCTACAGAGAGGCCCTAGGAAGTGCTGCAGCACAGACAGAGGGGCAGCTTTTTCCTGTTGGGTGTAAAGGTGGTGATGTCAAGAAAGTAGGGTAGGATGGTCATGAATGGAATCTATACCTGACTACGGTGCAGAAGTCAGACATTCACAAAAGGTGAGCTAGCAGGAAGACTAGCTGTGAAAGACCAGGAAATACCTAGAGAATAAGATCAGAGTAGTGGGGATTGAATGAATATTTGACTAGAAAAGGAAACTCTGCTAGCTCACTCTTAAAACAAAATAACAAAAGCAGACTTTCTGCCCCATCTCAGGCTTAGTAATTTCTGAAGTGACTGATCAGCGAGGAGAGCAAGAGGGAACTGATGTGCAGCTTCAGGATACTTCTATATACTTGCATGCTGTATACAAGCTGAATGTCAATTTTTCTTCAATTCTCTTTACATAGCAGATGCTCAAAAATACCTTTTCCATCCATTTTTTTTAATCAGCAGAAGTGTATCTGAGGGAATATCATCCAAGACAATCCAATAAACTTAAAATTATCTATCTACAGTTCTACTCTGTGAATAGTTTATGAATCTCTCTGTAGCAGCTAGATATTTTAAGTATCAAGACCTTTTTGAGTTATCTTAACTTTATGAAAACAGCATGAATATTCAGCACTTTCTTAAATCCATAAAATAATTCTTTTCTCAACAATTTTTTCAAATATTTGAAAGTGAAAAAGAATCTCAACTTAAAATGTCCAGTTCTTTACGTAAAACATGCCTTGCTACACTCAGTACTGCCAACCTGGGAAACAAGTGTAATTTAGAATTATATGTCCACCCTCTATTCATTAGAGACTGCTGTTCAAATGCTGACTTTCTGGTCTTTCATGAAGTTCCTGTGTATGTTATGTAGTCTTCAATGAGAATACTTGAAATAATAGTGACGAATGGAACAGCAGGACTTTGTTCTGATAGTGCTAAAAGCTAAAATGGAGTCAAAATCTCCAGGAGTAGGGCAGAATTTTTGTAAATGAAATATAGAGATGGCTATATAAAAACAATCTAAATCAATCTGGAAGTGGTGCAATTACTTTTTCAGTAAGGAATTTTTTTTTTTTTTAAGTTATAGACACACACCCTAGTCAATATCAGGCAGCCCCAGGCCACTGATGGGAAGAGTTGGTGAGGGTATGCAGTGGATAATCTAACACTCCAGGGAAAAGACTTATTCCAAACTTTGGGTATGATGGGCCAGTGGCACCCTATTAGTATAAAAACAGACATTTCCTATTGTTATGCCATTTAGTGTGCTACCCACTCTGGTGAAGAAAATTTATTTTCTTATTTATGTGTCAGTTAAGACAACTGGACTCACACATGCCAACTATCAGATTCATACCATCCACAGAATGAAAAGCCTTCCTTTCAATCTTCAATTTACTGGCCTTCAACTTACTGAATTTTCCTGTCTGCTCAATTTTTATTGGGCACTTTTAACTTTTATTTTTAATTATAACTTTCAACTTTGTAGGCATTCTAATTAAGCTTTAGTAACAGGAAGACTAGCATTTGAAATTATATTTAATAGTCCTCGATAACTTATACCAGTGCATTATAAAATCTTACTTGTCATTGTATTACTTGGAATTAAAGACTGGTCATAAAGACACTAGCATTAATATTGGGAAAAGGTTAATTTAATATCCTTTAATATGTTACTCTGGACCAGAATAACTTCTTTTTAGGAAGTTTTTTATTCTTTATATTTTATCTTGAGTCTTATGTTTGACTTCATAAAATACATGTATTTTGTGATTTAAACACTTCAGAAAACAGCATGATAAACTTAGCCAAAAGTCACTTTCAACAGTGGATATTTTACATATTTTTGTTTTATTCCTATATGAGGAATTGTAACCTTTGGAAAGGTCGAGTGATTTGTTTTGGAAATCTCATTCAAGGGATTAGACTCCTTTCTATATCTGTGTATTTTTTTTTTAAGAAAGAAAATATATTTATTGAGTACACTGAGGGGGCCTTGAGTTAATCAGTTAACATGAGTACTACCCGCCCTTGTCAATATCTTTATTTCAAAGTGTGGGTGTGGAAGACACATGACTTTTTTGTCTTCTCTTTCAAGTTTCACATTCTTTAAGAATCTTTGGGAACCACAAAAAACAATATTGAATAAAAATTTATCTGTACTCTAAGTAATGAATAACTTAGTAGTAAATGGTGCTCACCTTTAATTATCTCCTAATCATGTTGACCAGCAGAAAGAACACTAAAGTGAGAATAAACCCCACATCTGACGTATGGGCAAGTCATTTAACTTTCTGACCCTTTGCTGTCTTATTTGGAAAAATATGTTGATCACATTCTACTTGGAAATATTGTGAAGGAATTCTGAGGAAAACAAAGCCTCATTTGCAAGATATCTGGGGTCTACCTGATAGGCAGGTGGACCGGCCAGTCTGTAGGGGCCAGATGATGAGATGAGGCTTCAAAAAGTTTAAAGAGAGAAACATATAAATCTGTACAGGCTCATGGCTATCCAGTGCAAATTCACATTCTCTCCTATCAGAACCTAAGTTAAAACACATTGCATGCTATTGCCCGTTCCATCCAAGTTTAGCAAGGGATATATTATTACTAATAGTCAAGCAGCATCATGCCAGAGAGAGTCTATGGTGTGAATTAGAGCTTGGGTTCTGGAAACAGACTGGCTGTATTCAGATCATGGCTCCACTGCCGCCTATTGCTTTGGTTTCTCATTTGTAAAAAGAAAATAGATTTAGCACTCCCTAACAGGATTATTGTGAGGACTGAGAAATAATGTAAATGTTTAGAACAGTGTTGGGACACAGTAGACACTCCATAAGTGTTAGTCAACATTATTGCTATCATGGACATATTAATAGTGAAATTATGCTAGACATGCAGGTGATCAAAACTCAGTCCATGTAAAAAGTATGATCATCAGAAAGCTACATAGCCTGATGTAACCTTGGTAACTTAGATCCATGCATATGTTAGTTAGTTTTCCTTTTATGATATGCCTTCAGTTTCTTTGACGACTGATAAATTCAAAATGGGGATGAAAAACAAAGCAAAACAAATCCCTCAACTCTTTTTCATTTGCTGTATTTAATAAATTAACTTCATTTATAATTTTCCAAGAAAAATTTCTTCTTTTGTTCTCCGCACCCCCTCCCCCACCCCGCCAGTTTTTGGAAGACAGAGTCTCCCTGTAGCCCCGAATGGCTTGGAACTCACTATGTGGACCAAGCTGGCCTCTATCTCACAAGGATCAACTGCCTCTGCCCCTTGAGTGCTAGGACTAAAGATGTTTGCCACCATGCCCAGCAGAGAATTAATATAGGACATGAAAAACAGCATGCTGGTGCTTGAGAGTTTTGGCCTACAAAAACCCCAGTTCTACATGGTTCAACCTTACTCTCATTAATTTCCTTTGTGCCTTTATTAATAGGAAAATTTATCAAGTTTAGTTACATCACTAATTTTTTATTTTAAATTTTAATAATATGCATTTGTGTGTCTGTGTGTGGGTATGTACATCAGTGGAGTGCCTGTGGAAGTCTTAAAGAGGGTGTCGGACCCCCTGGTGTAGGAGTTACAGATGGTTGTAAGGTGCGAAGTGTGGGTACTGGGAACCAAATGCAGGCCCTCTGTAAGAGCAGTATGAACTCTTAACCCCTGAGCATCTCTCCAGCTCCTATAAATTAGTAATTTTTGTTGCAGACTTGCTTCTTTCTCACCAGGTCTTGATTAGTTTAACTTTCAGAATCTGAGAATAAGACTCTGAAACATTTTTGGAGGAAAGTAGTGTGCAGATAACAATGGAGCATTTTTTTCTACCCATAAAGCTGTTAGAAACATCAGATAACACATGCAAAAGTATTTTGACTCTAACTTCTAAAAATCTGAAAAGAAACTCAAGTACTGCCCACTCTGAGTCTCTATAACTTTGGTTTTCTTCTACCTTTCAAATATTAACATTTAAATGTATTCAAACTGTGCCCATACTACTCAGGGCAAGACTCAAAACTGGCTCATCATATGGCCTCAGGTTTCATTTGAACCCTATAGGCCTCCACACTGAGACTCTTGCTGTTAATTGTGCTGTTTCCATGTCTCTAATCATATTGTGTCCTTAATATGGAATGTATATTATCTCTGCTGTTCTCAGAAAACCCAATCCTCCTCTTGTGAGGCCTGGGTACAAGTCCTAGCATTAAAAAAGAAAAAGAAAGAAAAAGAAAAAAGAAAAAAGATTTAGCTCAAGCATCCCTTCAAATTACTGAGTTAAAGTTTTTTTTGTCAAAATTATCTCTTACCTGAACTCCTGTCTTAACCGTTCAATCAAGAGTCCTTTTCTCTAACTTTTTATCATTTACCTTCTCAGTGACAGCACAAGCCCAGGTCCCATCACACCACCATGACACTCCTTTAACTGCAATATAAGGCCTAAATCCTTGGCATGGAATGCAAGAGTCTACATGCTTATGCCCGGATTATCATGTAAGGTACAAGACAGGAGAAAGGGTCTGATGCAAAGAGGGGAAAAATATTTTGTAAACCTACCATTTTCTTTAAAAGGTACTTGGGATGAAGAATTTCCAGAACTAGGCAAAGTCATTCCTGTGGCATAAATTAAATTATTAGACATTTTATAAAATGGCCAAATATTATAGAAGTAATTTTTTCCTAATAGATTAATTAAAAAAAATCAATGAAACATTAAGGTGGCAACCTTTCTTTCATTTATATTGAGAAAAATATGTTTTCCTGAAATGTGCATACTTAATATTTTTAAATAGTAATTAAGCATATTCACTTGTTTTGCAGCATAAATTTAAACCCAAATGTATGTTTCTGACAATGACAGTTTGATACAAGAAATGTGAGATATATATAATGAAATAAGTTTTAAAAACATTTGTCCAAATGTTAAAAGAAAACTCAATATTTGATGAGAATGGAAAATTAAATAAAATTAACACAGAAAACAAGTTGACTTTCACAGGTAAATTTTTTTATTCTATGCTTTTCTTTTTGATTTTTTGAGATATGGTTTCATGTAGCCCAGGCTAGCCTCAAACACAT
This sequence comes from Nannospalax galili, assembly GCF_000622305.1. Classification (NCBI taxonomy): domain Eukaryota; kingdom Metazoa; phylum Chordata; class Mammalia; order Rodentia; family Spalacidae; genus Nannospalax; species Nannospalax galili. The sequence continues at coordinate 1,050,715 of NW_008354532.1, forward strand.
TAAGCAGCCGAGGCTGGCCTTACACTCCTGATTCTCCTTGCCTCTATCTCCCAAGCACTGGGAACACATACCATGTACCAGCATACCAGGCCACCTATGCTTTTCTATAGGATATTTACTACTCTCCTGAAATAGGAGAGATTTTCATTTAGGATGAAATCTTAATGGGATGAGTTTACAATCTATGAGCTCTCACCATATGTAGGCATACTTTGAAAACTAGTTCCTAAAAGGCTGATCAATCTCTTAGATGGCTTTCAACACAGGGTTACCTCTAGGATAAAATCTTGTATCTTATCTGCTTCGGATTTTTATGTGATTCAATTTCAATTGATGATAATATAATCTCTGAAAGATGTGAATGCCTACATTCAACAAAGTAATGCTGTTTTCCATAATATTTATAAACTATGATGCAGAGTTCTCTTTTGACTTCATTTATTCCATATATCCCCAGTCCAATTACAAAATGAAAAAATAAGTTTTAACTTTAAGTAATCAGGGCTAAATTTTAGGCCTAAGGAGAGAGATAAGTAGTAGAGTTTGGTTAAAACAATGTCAGAGGGAATCCTTATTTTATCTCTTCAGCTGCTCATAATTCGATTGTTAGTTCAGATTTCTATGCTCAAATATCTATTCTTTTTGTTTGTTTTGTATTGTTTTGAGACAGGGTCTCCCTGTAACTCCAGTTGGCCTGGAACTCACTATGTAGACCAGGCTGGCCTTGATCTCACAAGATTCGTCTGACTCTGCCTCCCAAGTGCTGGGATTAAAGGCCTGTGCCACCAAGCCCAGCTCAAATATCTAATCTTTTTTTTTTTAATTTATTTTTTATTTTCTTTGTATGCGTGTATTGCCTGCATGTATGTAAGTGCACCCATGTTACGCAATGCTTGTGGAGGTCAGGAAGAGGGCATCAGATCTCCTGAAACCAGAGTTACAGATGGTTGTTAGGTGCCATGTGTGGTTGGGAATTGAACCCGGGTCCTCTGCAAGAGCAGTCAGTGCTCTTAACTGCTAAGCCATCTCTCCAGTCCCTCAAATATCTATTCTTAAAGACTGGCTTTACCATATTTCCCTTTTAAGATGCACAAGGCAAAGAATTACTTATCTTATAAGGTAATGTGCAGGTATATACACACATACACACATATATACACACATATGTATGGTTTCCTTTTTTAAAAAATTAGAACAGGATCTTCATATGTATCTATTGCAGGTTGGCCTTGAATTTATGATAGTCTGGTCTCAGTCTTCTCTGTGCTGGCATTATAGGAGTGTGCTACCATGCCCAGCTTTGCATAACTTCAATGCTTAAGTAATTAACAGGCCCCAAGTAGCCAGTTGGGAGAATTTGAAAAAAATTATTAAGAATTGCCATCTATCATCCATAGCAGTTTTCATAAAATAGTCTAAGGTTTTGGAGATAATTCCATACATTGTAAGCTGAAAGAGGCCTAAATATATCCTTCCACAAATCCAGCTCCATCAGAGTCCATTCTCATTGGCTTGTAGACAAAAACCAATGAAAGGCAATGAATGCAGAGCCATGTGCAAGGCTGTCTGTGTTCTCTCCGCAGGATTCTCACAGCTCCTGTGACCAAGAGGAAGCTAAGTGGTATTGGTGCTGTGAACCAGCCCTGTGTTCAATCAGATTTTGATTTGATTTGACTACTTGAGGTGTTTTAAGTTTATATGCAGTTTTGGCAGCTAGGACATGGAACCCATAGTAGTATACTGTTAGTGAATCGTTCTTTACTTCCCCAGGAGCACAAGGTATGGGATAAAGAAGATATGCTTGTTACTGCTGACCTATAGCATATGCTTGACCAGGGTCTTCAGTGGATGAGTCTGATTCATGTTTCCTCCTTTCAGGGCTTCTATTTAAACTTGCAACAGACTTTGAACTAAAGGAAAAGGAAGGTAGGAGGGGAAGTGTCAATGTGAAATTAATAAAACGTCTAAACAAAACAAACACATGAAATGTAGAATTTTCAGATATGTACTTTGGGTTAGTCAATCATGTTCTTACTTAGGAAGTTTTGTGAGTCCTGCCAAAGATTCTGTGTCAGATCTTGCCATCGGGTGGAATGGTTTTCCCACCAACTCCGCAACAGTTTGTGGTGGGGACTCCATGTTAACAATGACCTGCTTCCGATGAGGATAGAGAGAGGCCTGACTGAGATCATGGTAGGATTTACTCATCCCTCTAGGCTTTTCCTCCCATGAAGGTTTGTCACTCTTCTCTTTTGAACTGTTTTGCAATGGCTGGTAAAGCGACAGCTCTGAGCAGGATAGCCTCTTCAGAATCTCAGCTTGAACTGACAGGGGTCGAACGGCAAGTTTGTTGAGGGTGCTGCTGGCCAGACTGCCAGTGCTGATTGCTCGTCCCATATTAAATCCTCTAACAGACTCTGCTTGCAGATTCAGGCTCCTAAACGAAGCTCTCTCTACAAGGAAATAGGATTGCTTTACATGATGGAAACACTGCAATACCTTTATGAGAAGAGTTATTTTAATAAGTGAAATACAGCATGCTGGTTTTAATCAGCTCGACGGCCAGCATCAGCTGACAGCTTTCAAAGTGTGGCATTCAAGGGTTTTTAGAAGGAAGCTTGAAGGTCCTGGTTTCATACCATCGCTCCATCCTTTTAGCTTTCACTCAGTCTAAGCACATTCAGCATTTCCTGCTTCACTCAGTAACTCCCTTCTATCCTGTGATATTTGTGGCTTAGACCTGCACATCCCAAATCCCTTATGGCTTTCTTTAGAAATGGCAGTGGCATTGATAGGGGCATTTTCACCCCTTATGTTTCTGCTGAATTATCAGCAACTTAAGGATGGGGAGAGGAGGAGATGAGAACAGGATGGGTGGCCATGCCTGAAAAAGGAGGGCAGAGCTTTGACCAGACAAAAAGACTTGGATTATTATATTTTTAAAAAAGCTTAATGAAGATTAAAGTGATGGTGTACCATTTTGTGAGTATACTATTAAACCCCACTGACCTGTATGTGTCACATACAAATGTTACATAAATTATAGCTAAATAATGCTGTTAAAATCCAAAAAGAAAGGTTTTAGGGCAAATTTTTATTGTTATTTCTCTACTATGCCGATCCTACCTTCCTACCCTGGTGACTTCATGATTTAACTAAGACACAAGGGCCAGGGGAAAGTTGAAGAGTTCTAATCATTCTTCTCTTTTGGTGTCTATAAACATGGGCTCTTCCTATGCTTAAATCTCTTTCCCTACTAATTGTAGGACCAAAGCCTTCTTTTAGAGGCTAACTTTAGAAATACTTTAGGACAAGCCCTTGGTTATTCTATTTTGCATAAAAGTATTCTGACATTTGAAGATATTAGCAAAACCAATGCATCACATGCAAACAGAGGACTAGGAGCACAGAGTTTCAAATGATTTAGTGTTTGTGAATTAAGCAAATCACATCATTACAAATCACTCTCATTGGTCTCCCATGGAAAGTAGCAAAATAGTGTTACACGCTATTTGCAGTAAACCGTGACCAATATGTCAAATAGCTGGGAAAGCTTCCCTTAAAACGAAAATGTGATTACTGACTAGACCATTGGATCCCATTCTGTGTATCTTCTAATTCCTAGAAGATTAATAGTATTTCATTTCATGTGGACAAATGGAAACAGAGATTTTAATATTCATACACCAGAATTATATCATCACCAGGAAACTTCAACATTCTTTCTCTAAAATAGAAGGGGAACTGAAGACCTTGGTTTAAAAATTCCCAGAATCATCTTAAACTTAAAATATATTAGAGCAGAAAAACACTACTTCTATTTTCTTTTACTGTGAGAGCAATCTTTAAGAAGGAAAACAGAGTTAATTCAATTGCAGGGAATACCTTTACACAAAAACTTTGGCAACAATAAAGGGACCAGTTAAGTTGTTTTTGCTTTTGAGCACATCATAAACTGCTTTTCAATCCATTCACAGTCTGCTGTTAAGAACAGTCATGGGATATGAGTATAAATCACCATCTACCCCACTGCTGGACCATATTCCAGCATCACCATCAGTTAGGGGAAGACAAAGGAGCCTGTCTCCTTTGAATGCTACTGCTTCAAACTAAAACTCAGAGCCTTGCTATCTCCACACAGTCTGTAATCCACACCTAATCTGTTTCTGCCCCTTTTCAGTCCCTTTACTTCCTTATATGTCAACCTCACCGCAGGCTCTTTTGAACAGAGACTTCATTTATTCTGCCACCTCTTGATACTTACTACTTAGGAATGTTAAGTGCTCAGTAAATGCTTAGTCATGGTTTCACGAAAATTAGTTGTTGGTAAACTCTTGAAACAGGAATAGTAACGTTAGGAACTCTTACTGTGACATTAGGGAAGGCTCTTTGTTCTCTGAACACTGGTAAAACTGGGACTTAATGACTTCCAGGGCTCTTTCTAGTGTCAACATTTTGCACTGTTAATGTACTCCTATGGACTACACCAGTAATTTTCACTTGTTTAGTACAGCTAAGTAAATGGCTACTTCTAACCTAATTCTAAGGAGGACATAATTCCTCTGAAGGTTTTACAAAATACGGGAGCGCATACAGACAATACCATCTTAAATTGCTTTTACCATGACTTCAAGGATATCTAGCTGTTTTAGTCCCAAGGCCTAACTTGTGAGATATGCAGAGTGTTCCCTTTTCATGGGTGAAGAAAATGAGACTCTAAACATTTAGTTTTCTTCCTTAGGTCATTCTGCTACTACTATATTCCCACTGCTTGGGATGTGGTATATAGCATAGAACATATGGTAGCGTGTAGAGGAAGCGCCTGCCATTTTTGCTGGATTCCTACCAATCAGTACTGCAGCTGCTTATCAATACAGCACTGCAGCTTCCAGGGCTGCAGTGTTGATAATAGTGATATAGTGATGGTGATGATAATAATGAATGCTTATTATATTTATTAAACTGGTTTTTGGTGGGTGGTGAGAATTGAGCACATCATATCCCCAGGACCTCATGCATGCTAGAGAAATGCTTTCTCACTGAGCTATATATCCCCAGCACCAGTCTGCTGGGGATAGGGCACACTTAAAGTGCTCTACAGCGATGAATTAATTTTTACTTTGCAGCTACCTTTGATGTAAAGATAATCATTATGGCAATGCTTTTCTACATAGAGGAATTAAGACAGAGAGCTTAAGCAGGTTCCTTGAGGCCTCAGGGTTTATAATTAGTCTGGTTGAACACTGGTATTTTTATTTCAGAGGTGATGCTCATAACTGATTATAGGTTAATCATTCCCCTAATTGGGAAAACCCAAATCCAAAATGCTCTAAGAGCTGAACTTTTGAGTGCTAAGCAGACATTATAAATGGCAATTCAATGCCTGATGTGATGTGATAGGTCTCAGTCAAAATATAAGCATACTAAATATAGCATATGAAATCACCTGCAGACTCATGTGTGTAAGAAGAATATGAGAACCAAATGAATTCTGAGTTTAGAATTAGGTCTCATTCCTAATATATCACCTTATGTATATGCAAATATTCTAAAATCTGAAACACTTCAAAATCTGAAATGTTTCTGGTCCCAAAAATTTTGGATGGGGGATACTCAAACTTTATTATGTATATTCTTAGTGTAAGAAATGTTGAGGACAGAACAGTAACTCCATACTTTCATCTTCTGACTCTTTTTATTCTATTACATATAATATAAAATGATATAATCTTTAATTGTTCAATTCTGGTTTATATTGAATATTAGTCCAAGTAAGAATGCTGATAGCTGTAATAGGTTTGATATGTCATTATACTTTAAAGCATTTATACTTTTTAGCAGACTAAAGCAGGAAAATAAAAGGTAATGTGATTATAGTCATGGCCATCATACTTTAACATGTATAAACATCAACAGTGAGGAAACAGTTAAAATGTAGATTCTAGGGACTCAACTTCCAAAGACCTGATTTTGCAGGTTTCACAAAGGCTTCTAGAATCTCCATTTTAAATGAACACTTGGCCTCCCTTCATTTTGATTCTAAGAGGTGAGAAACATCTAAGATTTCAGAATGAGAGAAAGTTCCGGAAAAGAATTCAGAAGCACAGGTCACCAGTGTATGTTATAAAACTTTTGCTCACATACTTCAGAGCATTCCATCCATGTCTATAAGAATTTCCTGTAATGAAGTGATTTCATATCACTTTAATCTTTATGTGTAGTTTTGCAGATTAGCCTTAAATATTTCAGTCTGACTGAGAGGTTTCCGTCCAGAACAGAATTATTTTTGCAGTTGAAAACCCATCTCCTGACCTTTTATACTGGTTACAATGGTGATTTATCTTAGCCTCAGGATAGGGATCTTCCAAGCAGACTAGCAGGTGGTAAATCTGCTCTGCAAAACTGCCTGACTTTTCACTGCAGGGGAGAATATTCCCTGCTGCCTCTGGCCTGCTTCCCATGTTCTTTCCCTTATTGATTTCCAAACTATTTAAGATTTTGTCCCTCAAATCCAAACCAACTGTCATCTCTCCAGTGCTCAGATCCTCTTCCTCTGATCCTCTTCCTCTATGTGGATCCTAGAGCCTGTATGACATACTTTGTTAAGATCTTAAAACAGTGTATTAGTGTTTCGTAGCCTTACCCTTAGATAAACATTTCAAGAGTCCCCTGTACTTTTATGGAGTGCTATTTTCAAAATCAGTATGAAGTTGAGATCCTGGTTTCATCTTTTACACCTTTATAGATGATTTAGACATTTAATAGAGAGATACCATCTAAGTTTTCATCCTAAACACCTTTTGAGTTTCTTTTAAAATTTGTGGCAAAAATCATGTATATACCCTGGAGTCATGTGCAACAGTTCACCTCTCCTTACCAATGTCTTGGACCTCTTGGTTGCTCTGTCTTGCTCTCATCTGTAGCTGGAACTTATGCTGGGAAGAGCAGAGGTTCAACAGGTACTGGCACACCTTACTGCTGTCTGTCTGGAAGGCATGCTTTATTCCATCTGATGTATTTTGTAATGTGATTTTCTTTTTCTACAATATTAATCAGAGGCATTTGTAATTAGAATGCTTTCCTATGGCTTTTTATATGACCAAATAGTGTAACTTATCTAGCCTATTAGGCATGGGTGCTTTTTTAACTTCTACCAAATAAAACTATTGGAACTATAATCATAAACAAACTTAGTAAATAAATTATTATTATCACTTTTGGAAATTGTAGCTTAAATTATACCTGCACACCATTTATCAGCAAGGGTAACAACATTAATTATCCAGGGTTTCATGAAAATATATAATATACTTTAAGCATATTTATCTCAAATAGAAATAAGTTTTTAAAAATATTATTTCTATTTTGAGTTGATGGAAATGCTTACAAATGTTAAAACTGTTTAAAAAAAAAAGACAAGAACTGTGTATTCTACTCCCTTAGGAAAGGAGGGTGAAATTAAACGGAATTAAAAAAATTAATATGCAATGGTAAGAGCTGTGATTCAGTTAAGTAGAATCTGGGTGGTGGGGAGGCTAGGACAGTAGATGTGGGAAAACGTGGGTAACTGGGCATGGTGGCACACACCTGTGTTCCACGTACATGGGAGGCTGAGCAAGAGGATCACCTGAGTACCTAAGAATTCATGACCAGCCTGGACAAGGTACCTATCCTACATCTTACAGAGAGAGAGAGAGAGAGAGAGAGAGAGAGAGAGAGAGAGAGAGAACCAAAGAACAAAAGAAAGAAAATATCTGAATGGAGTGGTACCAGAAGACATAACTTGAGACACAAAATGCTTTGATAGTCAAAGACAGCTATTTTTTTTTTTTTTTTTACCAAATTCAAGGAAAGTAGGAAAATAAAAAATCAATTTTCCTTGGCTGATGTTTCTTGAAAGATGATGTGTCTTAAGTAAAGAGGGCTTCCCAGAATCTGTGACCCATGTTGAGGCCTGCAGGTGATTCTTATACCTTAGAATACAAGCATTCAACAGCCCAGGGATTGAAGGCAAATAATAGGCATTCACTTTAATGAAGTTAGAATCAACTCTACTTCTTACCTTCTGTGCAAATTAGTCTTTCTCGTTTATTTCTCTTATCTTTATTTCAAATGTAGAAAGAGGCATAGAAAAGTAAAATTAAATAAGATCCCTCAAAATAAATAAGAGACTATTACCCAAATTTCCCATATTCATAAATTATGGCCTTGTTTATTTATAAACTTTTAAGTAGACTTTTCTTACTTAAATAAATCCACATTAAAAAACCTTGTTACAATTTTAAATAGAAACCAGCACCAATGCCATAAATAGAATACAATTATAGAAATAAATTATAATGAATGCAATAAAATAACACTATTAAATTCTAGGTAGATATTGCTATCAAGGAAATCTCTAAGACCAAACCTGATTTCTCTTTGTTAAAAGTGGAAATCAGCAAGCTTTAGAGAGGTGTTAAAAATACAATAATATCAAATTAGTGTTTTGATTACTAGTAGTACAATTAGTTGGGTAACTTCCTTTTTCTAATAATTGTACCACTTAACTACTGTCAAGTAGTTCCCAAAGACATTGAAATCCATAGTTACGAATATCCCAGTGACTGAAACATTAACATAAAAGATAGACTCTCCTCAATTAGTCAAAAAAAGTATGTGATACCTAACACTACAGACCTTTAAAAAAAAGCCCTATACCTACCACTATAGAAGCTTCTTAAAGTATATACATATACATTATAAAAAATTAAAAAGCGTTACCTCATAACAAGGGTACATTGCTCCTACTAGACCCATAGGCTAGCAAAGTAAAAGCCTAATGCCAGGGATGAATGTCCTCTTTTGACTGTTGACCAGGGGTCTCACAGACCGTCAAACAATATTGGCCATTGCCCCTACTCTTGGTTACCTACCAGAACTTGATGGTAAGACCCTACTGCTGAAGATACTACATATATGGGTTGTAGAACTAATAAGGAGAAATCAAACTGGGGCTGACTTCAAAGCTTCATCTCTACTGGCTACCTTATACAGTGTTGGAAGGTCCTAGGCATGCTACTGGAAGAAAAAAAAATTAATCATTAACCTTACCCAACTGTGAATACTGCATGCTTCAACAACAACTGGCCTGGTAAGATATGACCTCTTGTATAATAGCGGGACGAATATTGTGGGTGTAATCAATCACTTTCTAATTGGATTTAAGGGCTGCTTCATAAGATGGAGCCCCTGTCTGATGCTGATATCAGGCCTTGGAACATGTGGCTAGGGGAGAGGTTAGTACTATTATTATGCTCCTAATGATTTATTGTTATATTAATGGTGTAATGCATTTCTTAACTCTCAGCAGAAAAGCTTCCTTATGCAGCAGATGGTGATTAACCCCAAAACTCACAACTGGCCAAGGTTTAGAGAATAAGGGACTACAGAGTGATCATCCCTGAATTGGAAACCTATATCAAATTTCTGTCCCCAAGGATTTAGGGATCAAAGAAAAGGTAACGAAAGATTGTAAGAGCCTAAAGTAGTCAATGACCACAGGAAACAGTTTTTCAGATAGCTGGGCAGTTATACCTATGAACTCACAGCAATGGAGATAGCATGTGCAAGTACCATGTAGCTCAAGTCAGACAAAATCTCAGCATAGACATGGGTAAGTGAGTAAGAAACCCCAATCCTACCTGAGGAAGTATTGGAAACCAATGGATACTTGGAAGGGGAGAGTCAGTCTCCTTTAAGGGTGTGACTCTTGGTAGGTAGGTAAACCAGGCTCCAGTGGAAGAACCCACCCCAAAAGACATTTTGGGGGCACAAATTTGATTTTATGGGCCTTTATATAGAGAGTACATGAAATTGGGTGGAGGATGATATGGAGGTTGCAGATAGGGGAGGGAATCTAAATATCATCAAGATATACTTTATAAAATTCACAAAAATTCAATATAAAAGGAAAAAAAACCCACAAGGCAATGAGGAGAGACATGGCACAAAAACCCACCAAAGGTGGCTGTAGGTCCAGAATAATTATGAAAAGAGATATTATAGATTATTTAATAAAAAAAGAATGTACTGGTTTGAGACAAATTAAAAGAATGATTGACTCTGTGGCTGACCGACCAAAGGAACAAGAACTGCACCTGAGAAACTCATGTGAGAGATGAGATGGGCAGACGGTGGCTTCCATCTCTATGAAGTTAGTTGGGGAAAAAGGGAGAATTAAAAGGAGGTTTGTGTTAAGAAACAAAGGAGGTTGTGTTCAGGGACAGGAGGATGTAGTCTCCTTTGCTGCTGCAGATCTTCAAACACGAAGGTATCATGGCTGTCTGGAGGGCAAATGCCTTTTTTAAAACCACTCAAAATTAGATTTGTATTTAGCTTATCTAATCTAAGGTTTCTTTCAAATATTTGTTCTACTTAAATTCCCAATGGAAGAAATTAAAATAAACCCAGATAATTTCCAAGTTTTAGCACTTCGGGGAAGATGAGGATAGTCTGGGCTTTCCTGAAAGAGTGAATTATTATCTGGTAATTCAGTGGCACCTCTGTATTTTGCAGGGAACACTCACTGATCACTAGGTCTAGAGCTGACTGCAAAGGTCTCTGGGTTGAACCTTACTCAGGATCCAGCGTTAATAACTTTGTATCCTTCTAGTATTATTCTGGTGAGAGTGTACGCCAGCTTAGATATGAACTGAAGATGTCAGTAACCCTAGAATGCCATTAGGAAAATAAATATCTTGAAAATAGTTTTGTTCATCTCTGAATTTTCCAGATTAAATTTCAATGGTCCCATACTCTACATCAAAAATTGGAATATGCTTTTAGAGTTAGCTATCTTCTGTAAACATATTTTTTTTTTTGTCCTAAAAATCACTCTTTTAACTTTATCTCCATAGGGAATAGACACTAAAACCTAGAACTGCAGAAAGTTATGGGACTAACTTTCTGTTAGTTTATTAGAAGTCCATTAAGTGACTGGACCTCTGAGAGTCACATGACAAGTGCTATGAAGGCTCTGCTCTTGAACGCAACAAGGTTTACTGGGAATAATATTTATCTATCTTAAAACATTAGGGGAATTTCCCCATGTGAGAAGCTATAACCCTAAAATAAGTTGATTTAACAGAAAATTCAACTTGGTTGTAATTTAACTCAAGTTAATTGAGCAAATAACCACTTAGGAATGTATCCTATACTTTGAAAAATTACCTCTTGAGGAAATCAGAAACAAAAATCTCATAAGGCCTCCTATAACTAAGAGGGAATAAAGGGTTTATTAAATAGTATTAAAGTTTACTAATGAAAATCAGTTAATATGTTACATTGGAAATTGATTACATTCATTCAAAAATATAGTGAAAAGAGGTTAAAATGGACATACAGAAAAAGAAATCTTTTTTGTTTCCCTCCATGGAAAGCGAAGGACCAAGGTACGAACTCCATTGTGAACTTCAAACACAAGGACACCTTTAGAACAGACTCCAAGCAGAATTCCCGTTTGTGACTTTTTCTCAGGGTGTACCCGGTGAAAATGAACTCCATATTCTGTCAGTCTCTGGCAGACCTGTTGAAACAATACCAGGTCATAGCAGTGCACTTGGACAAACAGTAGCAGACAGGGTATTTGTTGGACTTCTTTAATGTATTCAAAGTGGGAAGAGCAATCTTTTCAACAAATGTGGCTGAATAGTTTGGATCAATATTTCAAAAAATTATGTTCAACACTCACTTTATGTGATACATGAAAATGAGCCCAAAATGTATTACAGGCCTAAATACAGGAACTATATTCATAACACTCAAAAATATTTGCAAGGTTAGGTTGGGCAAAGATTTCTTAGATGGGATATGAAAAGAATTAGCAAGTTTAAAGTTTTCTAAGTTCCATCCCTAGTACTACAAAGAAATAACAACAGTACTATCAATGATAAGATATAAAGGCAAACACAGCCTGAGAAATAAATATAAGACATATTATCTGACAAATGAAGTTATCCAGAATATATAAAGAACATGTAAATAGACACATAATCAAACGGAAATAAAATAGAAAAAGATTTAAGTATACACATCAAAGAAGATATATGAATGACATATACTATGAAAAAAAGGTCAGTAGAATAGTAATTAGGGAAATACAAATTGAATTTATAATGCTGGGGCTGGAGAGATGGCTCAATGGTTAAAGAGTGCCTACTGCTCCAGTAGAGGACCTGAGATTGGTTCCCAGCACCCATGTCAGGTGGCTTACAACCACCTGTAATTCTAGCTCCAGGGGGATCTGACACCTCTGGCCTCTGCAGGTACCTCTAATAAAAAAAAATCTTTTAAAAATTATAATACTGTTATCATTATTCATATATCTTCAAGGTTAAAGTGAAAAAAACTGAAAATACCAAGTGCTGTTGATGAGATGGAACAAAAACTCTCCTACATTTTTAGAAGGTGAGCTGAAAACTTCTACTGCCTGTAAAGCTGTACAGTCTGTCTTCCTTCTTAATAAAAATATACTGTTATTTAGTTCCTACAAGTATCAAAAATGTAGTAAATAAGGAAAACACAAGGTAATAGGTTACATCTTTAAATGTGGACTCAAACAAAACAAGCCACTTTGGCTTTCTTACATGAATCCTAGTTTAAAGACTTACGAATCTGTGGATGAGGCCCCTTCATAGATATATGAAACTTGGGCTGGGAAACATGGCTCCTTGCACTAATGATCAAGAAATACAAGGTCTATTCTCCCATTCTATGGTACTGGAATGGAAGAAGGTTCTCAAAGTTTCTTTTCAATAGAAAAGTTTCTTTATTAAAATATTTATTATTTTTATTTTATGTGTACAAGTGCATTGCCTGCATGTAAGTGAGTGCACCTGTGTTGTGCAATGTGTGGAGATCAGAAGAGGGCTTCCCCTGGAACTGGAGTTAAGGACGATTCATAGCCACCATGTGAGTACTGGGAATCGAACCCAGATCCTCTACAAGAGCAGTCAGTGCTCTTTACCACTGCGCCATCTCTCCAGCCCCAATAGAAAAGTTTCTTATATTTGCTATTGCATTGGATCTTAGAGTTCTGTCCTTTCTATCATAAATGCATTTCATCTGTCCATAATCTAACAGGCAGAACACAACCTAAGCTAATTTTTCTGACTTTCTGCATCTGTATGAATTAATTAGCACTCAGTGGAAATTCAGTGCTGGAGAGATAGTTCAGTGGTTAAGAGTACTGGCTGCTTACAGGTGGGCATGTTGGCACACACCTTTACTTCCAGCACTCAGGAGGCAGAGGTAGGCAGATCTTTGTGAGTTCAAGGCCAGCCTTGTCTACATAGCAAGTTCCAGGTCAAGCTGGGATTATAGTGTCTCAGAAAGACCAAAAAAATAAAAAAAGAATACTGGCTGTTCTTTCAGAGGACCCAGGTTCGATTCCCAGCACCTACATGGCAGCTAACAACCATCCATAACTTCAGTTCCACAGGATCCAGCTCTCTCTTCTGACCTTCCCAGGCATTACAAAACATGAGTGTACTTATATATATGTAAGCAATACACTCATACACATAAAAATTAATAAAATATTAAAAAATATTACTGAATCTTAACATTTTGGAAAACAAAACAGTTCTAGAATGAGAATGAACTTGCCTCATACCTACTCAGTCACCAAGTTCAACTGTTTCTTCTTTATAATGCAGACTCATTTTGAGATAAGGAATAGTGTGAAAAATACAGAATTCATAGCCAGTTAGATATGAGTTGAAGTAATAATTTTGTCCCCCATAGTAGCTATTGACCTTGGGAATATTACATGTCTTCTTTGAACCTCAGTTCTCTCTCTGCTGCAGTTTTAGTCAGGAACCGAGCAGCAAGATGTTGCAAAGTATCAGATATTGGCCCTGAGCTTTTCAGATGTGTCTCCTCCCTCTTGCTCATTTTGAACAAGTGGCATTGCTTATCTCTGGTTGTCTTGTATGCTTACCTTTAAAAACTCTAACTCTGTCGCTTTTTCAGAAGCTCCCACATAGGTGTTATGCAATTTGGGCAACTCTTCTTTAATGTAGGATAAATCAAGCTTCTCCATCACTCTGGCAGGCAAATAATGCTCCAGGCGAAAGTAAGACACACCATGAACCTAGAAAGAGAATGAATGTTTCTGTAACCATTCTATTGCCTTTTACGGGTGTGAAGCTTCTTCCTCCCATCTTAAGGTTCTTGCTTCTGTCAAGAAATGAAATACATTTACTTCCCTTTTTCTTTTCTTCAGTATAAGGTAGAATGGCTGAACTGACTGCTGTGCTTCAGGAGAGGACATTTGAGGGCCTGTGTCTAATGTAGTGAGGGATGCTGCTAAAGTGGCATTCTCCTGTCCCCTGCTTCCTCTCATATTTCTTTCATTAGGAACATGAAGCTTTGAATACAGAGTTCACATAGTTCAGCCAGGTTGCCAGCCCATCACTGTGTGGGTCTGTGTGGAAAGTAGAGTCCTCTAGACCATGCTTGACTAATACCTCCTTCACTCTCTTTAGTCAGAACATGGGAGAAGGAAGGCTTGGTGCTAGATACCCCTAAACTCCAAAGCAGGATAACTTTAAATAGAAAAATAAATCTCATACTGCATGATTGTATAGAGTCAGGGGACTGGAGGAGCCTAGGCATTTTGAGGGTCCAAAGGAGCTTCAAATATATTAAGATTGCTTTTGAACCAATATTTCAACTAGGATTTCTCCTTAATTATGTTAAGGATAAGTTTAACAATACAAAAGGGCTGAGGTTTAAGCTCAGTGGGAAAATGCTTGTGGGCCATGCCCAAGGTTTTGGTTTTGATCCCTAGCAATGAAACAAAACAAAACACAGACATATAAAACAAACAAACAAATCCACATATATAAAATTGATGGTGGAAAAAGAAAATACAATCCTACTTCTGGCTGGTAATCTCCATACTCGGCCTGGAGAGCCAAGGATGCAAGCAGTAAGGCCGTCTCGTCATCACAGTGTGTCCTCTCCTCCAGAATGTCTTTTCGCAGCTGAAGGTAATACTGATGACAAGTTAGGTTGTGCCTGGGAAAAATAAATGTACACAAAGCCTTGGCTTTTGATCTTGACTCGGGGTGATTTTGATTCTAGGCATAAATATTTACAAAATGATTTACCAGTAAGTTTGCTATTAAGTTTTCAAAGGCACAAAAATCAAGAAACAGTGAGGGTAATGCTGACATTGCCCTTATTCATGGGAGAATACATAGCATGAGCTTCATGGAAGCCCAAAACTATGAGCCGTACCAGACCCTATACATTATTTTCCTATGTGTGGAAGTACAGGATGAAGTTTAACTTACTATTTAGGCACAGTAAGAGATTAATTACAACAACTTACCAAAGAACTTCTAAATCTCAGCATATGTCTTTTTAAACTTCCTTATTAAGTTACTTTCAACTGTTCACTTAAAAGGAGAGAAATACAGCTTCTTTTGCCTGTTGGAACTTCTTGTGTGCTCTGGAACCATTAGTAAGTAGGAGCTACCTGAATACAAGACCTGCAGTGCCGTAACAGCTGACCTGACCAGGTACTGGCTGCTAAGCAACTAACAGGCAGTAGGTGTACATACATAGACTTTCAGGGTAAAGGATGACACATGCCCTAGACAGAATGATGTAGGTCAGCACAACACTTCATGTAACTATTCAGAACTACATGGAATTTAGAAAGAATGAAAGTTTTTTGTTTCTAGACCTTTCCATAAAATGTTTTCTGATCATGGCTAACCCCTAGTAACTGAAACGATGACCACAAAGGGGTGGTTTAAGAGGAAATGATGCATTTCTTTTATGATGAGGAAGAAATTGTCATGCATCCAAATGAAGCAGTTCAGTACTAGGGTCAAAAGAGCAGGACCAAAAGAGAAATGCCTGTGTACTCACTGTATCAGACTAACATCATCCGTGAAAAATTTAACTCGGAAAAACAAAGTAAAATCAACAGTGGCTTTGCCCTTTTTCTTTGGTTCTTCTTTCCATCCCTCTGGGGCCACTTTGTTTAATTTTAAGTCAGGATCAACAAAGAAATACTCATTTTCTGAAAGAGAAGGAGAAAAACATTCAGATGACATAAAAGCTTCCCTTTGATGCCTTCACTTTTCTGTTTAATGTAGTAATAAAAAGAATAAAATAAAGCTGTCAGAAGTGTGGCAGGGCTCCGTGGCACTGCGTATGGTGGAGTCAGTATGGATCAGTCTTTTAAAAAACTGGGGCTCCAAGACTGACAGATCTGGATTCGACTCCAGCTCACATCATTCACTACCTGTGTGACACTGAATAAATTACTTTGCCACTCTTGATGTTGATTTTCCTGTCTGTAAGATCAAGGTAATGACAATTATTGCTTGATAGGGTTGTTGGAAGAAGCACATGACATAAAGGATAGAAAACACCTTGGAAAACAAGTATTAAATGGTTGAGAGAGCTGCAATATTGAATACTAAGTCATTGAGTACAATGATTTATTAAAGAAAGAAGGTCAGTTCTGAAGAGTTCTTTATTGCACAACTCCAGCTGATACAAGGAAGCATCTACAGAAACTGTTCTGAGACCATAAGGTGGTGAGCTCCATGGATGGAATGTCTAAAAACATGGGAAATAATGATTTCTTTATGTCTTTTCTTTTTGAAAAAGTATCTCACTATGTGTAGTTGAGGTTTGTCTTGAACTTATCCTCTTCTCTTAGCCTTGCCAGTGTTGAGATTATAGGTGTGTAGCATACCTAGTTGAACTGAGTACTTGTTAAGACATCATGCAATACCATTCAAAAGACACTGTATGATTTTAAGATAGTAGGCTATGGAAGTTGTGAAAATTTAGAAACAGAGTCCTCTATATATTAAATTGCATATTAAGAGACTAATTTCTCTCTATATATGTATGTATGTGTGTGTGACATATATATATATATGTCTTTTCATAGCCAAAGGCAATAATGATGACAGGTTAGATTATGTCTAAAAAAATACATCCATGCATGCTATATATATATCCTTAAAATGTCATAACTAAAATATTTTTTATGTTTATCCAGTGACACAGACCTGTAGTACCAGCTGCTGGAGAAGCTAAAGCAGGATGATCATGTGAGAGCAGGAGCCTGAGACTAGATAGTAAGATCCTATCTCAAAAGGTTAAAATCTAAACCCAACCAAAAGGCTATTTTTTTTATATACATAGATCCATTAATCTTTGTGACAACTCTATGAAGCAGCTATCATCATTCTCATCTTACAGATGAGTAAAGGCAATTTAAATAAACTGTCCAGAACAACGGTAGTAATAAGGATTAAAAAAATCTGAACCTACAATAAATCATTAACATAGTAGTAACAAGAACAATCATTATTTTCTGACCCAAAAGGCTATTTTTTTGCAGTGATAGTCAAAGAAAACTCACTAGATACAGAAGTTGCCCACTCATTAACACAAAGAGTGAAACTGACTTACGTTCCTAATTTTCTTCTGTTTCTCACTGTTGACCTGTTCATTCACTTACACTTTCCCCAAATGAAGCCCAGCATAATAGTTACAAGAAATCAGCTGCTTCCAGGTTTCCATTCCGAACTCTAAATTAAAAAATTTGGGTACCTTTGAGGGTAGCTAAACCAAACAAATGGTGCTCCACTAAGCCAATATGGGCCACGACCATATCAAAGACATCTTTGCATACAGTCCTGGTGTCACAGGTCAGCTCCAGCCTCTGCCCACTCAGAAGCATTATGGTTACTTTTCTCCGGCTATCCTCATTCTTTCCCTTCTTGGTCTACAATTGAAAAAAACATTTATCGAATTTATTGAAAGAAGCATTATAAGTATTTAAACTTGTCATTCAAATAAAAAATACTGAGATTATTTTTCAAGGTGAACACAAATTGATTTTACTACTTACAAGAATAGAACGTGGCAAATCCAAAGATATAAATGGTTCAATGGTCATTTTCACAAACTCGGGGCCAAAGAAATTCTGCAAGTTATAAGTAAAATCAATAATTTTTACTACTTATCCTAGGTATTTTCTTAAAAGAAAAACAGTATAATAATAAATTACATATAAAGCTACCACATTAAAATGAGGTTATACAAAACAAAAGCAGAAACTTTCAATGAAGTACAATGTGCTTTGCATAGGCTCTCTCTTCCTTTTTTTTTTTTTTTCTAGTTGAAGTCAACAGAAACAGTTGTGGAACTGTTATTTTCCAAAACAGCAAATGACTTATTTGGGGTGTGAGGAGACTGGTATGCAAGGGTTACAGCATGGTACTGAAATCTCTACTTCAGACCAGTATTTCTAAATTCCTTCCTGGACTTATAGAAGGAACTGACACTGCCAATTTAGTTCCTGACTTGTGGTTTTAGGGTTTATTTTTAGGGCTAGCAGCCTGTGCCCACTGATTTGCCTATGCAGTGCGTTTTCACATTGATGGGTTTATTACTATTTAATATGAATTAAGAATTATCAACCCACTGGAAACACCTCAGAATGAAATACTGAAGCAGACACAGACACAAACACAGATACAGACAGACAGACAGACAGACACACACACAGACAGACAGAAAGAGACAGAGACAGAGACAGAAAGAATTGATTCTTAGGATCTTTCCAAGCTTAATGTAAATTGTAGAGTATATTTATTTACTGATTTGGTTGTATACTGTTTGTTGATTGGAAGTTAAAGTTCTAAAGTTTTAAAAATTGTTTAATACAGTGTTAGAAAGTTAGTGTGATCTGTGTATCTTTGGTCTAAAGTAACCAATTTCTTCCATACATACAATAAAATAACTTTCCCTCAGTGTACCATCTGAATTTTAGGAGAGCAATTAACTTAGTAAAGAAAAAGTTATGTTAAACTAGTTTCCTTGTAAGGTAAGGACTTAATTTAGCCAGTTATATTTGTTTGCTTGCTATGTACATAATGCTAAGTGCTTTACATGACTATCCCCCAACCCCATTTCTTAAAATTTTTTAAAAATTAAAAAAAATTTTTTAGAAGCATTTCATTACAACTTTAACATACTCAATAACAGTTTCCAGGGCAAAGATACATCTCTTTTAAAAGTGGCCATAAAAAATTTTTAGGTTCGCTGTTGAATCGATACAGTTATACAATATTGAATTCAGTATAAGCCCTGTAAGACATTGTTTCTTATAGAAAGACTCATTGTTTTCATTAATAACACTGAGATGTTGGCACATGCATCTCTCATCTGTATGTATCTGATTATCTGTTGGTGCATGCATCTCTAATCTATATGTATCAGATCATTACTAGTCATAATCGGTTGTACTCAGATCCTTGGCACCTGTGTATGTCTGTAAAGTCATTGGGTAGATTTCAATGGTAATGTTAATCACCTCTACTAATTAACATTATGTAAATTTCCATTATGCTTCCTCCTCAAATATAATTAATTTTTAAAAATTTGTTGATGGTGTGTATGTGTGTGTGTGCATGCATCACACATAAATCCCAAACTATCTTATTCAACTGTACACCCACTTCCCATATGGCACCCTCCCATAGCCTCCCTCACCCTACTAGGGCCCTTATACTCTGTTATCCCTGCTACTGTCCACTGTGATGTCTGCACCACCCCCACTCCCCACTGCTTGTCCATCTGGTGAATCTAATGAGCACTATCTAGAGGTCTTAGTTTTAGGAAGGTCAGCTGTTCCTCATCTAGCAGCAATCGGTTGTCAATATTTCTTTAGATAAGATGGGGTCTGCTGTTCATTTTCCCAGTTCTATGCTGAGTTACTATCTGGGAGTCCCTTGGGCTACCCTGGCCAACAACTCAAAAGAAGGTATCTCCTATCTGGCATTGTTGCTTGTTATGTAGCCTTTAGCTATACATATGGACTCTTAAAAAATTATGTTGGCCCCTTTAATCTTTGGTTATACTTTCCTTTTGGGTGTTTAAGGTCATACAGTTGGCCCAGATATACCAATTTATTTTTACTCTTAAGGCTGTTGGAGGATGTGTTCCTCAGGGGTCACATGGGCTTGGGAGGAGCCCCTGGCTCCTTTTACCAGTTCCACCTATGTGAAGATAAGTCAAAGGTCCTGCTTGACCATGGCTGGCTTTCCTCGGAAGCATGGAAGAAATGATTTCTCTGTGTTAACCCTCTTCTTTGTAGACTGGACACTGGTTCAAGTCCATCTTGTGGGGTCTCCTCAGCCTCCTTGATCAAGAGGACAGGTGACCCACTGTTGCTTCCATCAAAAGGGATGGATATGTAGGAGAGGAAGTGCCAGGCTTAAGCACTGGTTGCACTAAGAGAACACAGCTTCTGCTTTGAGAGTGTGGCCCGCACTTCTGCAAAATAGCCAACCTACAATCTGCCCAGATGAGGGGATCCTGCCCGGATGAGGGGATCAGGAAGTGACACACCAACTTATAGGACACTGGGGGCAGAGGGAGAGGTATATAAGGCTTGCACTTCCCAGCAATATACAACTCTGCAGCACCTCGCCTAGTGCCTGCTCTCACCTGACTCCCAGAGTCTGTGTGTTGATTCCATGCCTCTCACCCACCACCTCGGCCAGAACCCTCCTTCCCTGCAGTCCCTCGTGGGCTGGACCTGCGAGGAAACCTGCAACAACCCACCACAATTACAGGACATTTTGAGAGATGCTCATAGTTTCCTGGAACTAGTTGACCTAGGAGGGCAAGGAGCAAAAACTGTCCTTTATGTCCCTCTGACCAAATTAGTATAGGCCTCAAAGTATGTCTGTTAAACATCCAAGGTTAGTTCCACCAGTCTGGTACTTTTAATTACTCTGTGCCATGTAGATAAATCTTGGGCAAGAAACCAATTGTTTTCAGATAAACCTTGCTTAGCCATATATTTCTTGATCTGGTATGTATAATGTGTCAGTAGGTTGTTGGACTACTATGGTTCCCTCTGGTTTTTAAAACTAGCAAGTATGTCTGTTAAACATCCAAGGTTAGTTCCACCAGTCTGGTACTTTTAATTACTCTGTGCCATGTAGATAAATCTTGGGCAAGAAACCAATTGTTTTCAGATAAACCTTGCTTAGCCATATATTTCTTGATCTGGTATGTATAATGTGTCAGTAGGTTGTTGGACTACTATGGTTCCCTCTGGTTTTTAAAACTAGCTAGGCATTAGGCATTATT
>NW_008354532.1:1072104-1073906 GCF_000622305.1 Nannospalax galili
GACTCTGTATTACGTTACTTAGTATAACAATTTCTAGTTCTATCCATTTACCTGCAAATTTCATGATTTCATCTTTCTTTACTGAGTAAAACTCCATCATATAAAGGAACCACATTTTCATTATCCACTAGTCGTTTGAGGAACACTTAGGCTGCTTCCATCTCTTAGCTATTGTGAAAAGAGCAGCAACAAACATGGATGAACAAGTGTCTATGCAATAGGATAAGTTCTTTGGGTATATGCCAAGGAGAGGTATCACTTGATCAAATGGTAGGTTCATTTGTAGATTTTTTTGGGGGGGTCTTTTTGAAGCAGGGTCTCCCTGTCGCACCAGCTGTCCTGGAACTCATTATGTAGACCAGGCTGGCCTTGAACTCACAGAGATCCACCTGCCTCTGCCTCCGAAGTGCTGGGACTACAGGCATGTGTCACCACGTCAGGCTCTATTTGTAGTTTTTTAAGAGTTTTCCACACTGCTTTCCATAGGGGCTGAACAAATTTGCAGCCCCAACAGCAGTGGATGAGTGTTCCCCTTTCCCCACATCCTCTCCAACATTTGGTATCATTTGTTCTCTTGATCTTAGTCAGTCTGACTGGGGTAAGATGAAATCTTAAAGTGGTTTTAATTTTCATTTCCCTAATTATTAGTGATGTTGAACATCTTTTAAGATGCTTCTTAGCCATCTTTACTTCTTCTTTTGAGAACTCTCTGTTCAGCTCCTTAACCCAGCTTTTAATTGGGTTACTTCCTGTTTTGATTCTGTTTTTTGAATTCATTATATATTCTGATGTTAAGCCTCTGTAGGATGTGTCACTGGTGAAGATTTTCTCCCATTCTGTGGGATTTCTCTTCACTTCCCTGGTTGCCTCCTTTGATGTACAGAAGCTTTTTAGTTTGATGAGGTCCCATTTGTTCATTCTTGCCCTTGTTTCCTGAGCAATTGATGTCCGGTTTAGAAAATCCTTTCCTACACCTATATCTTGTAGGTTTTTCCCGATGTTTTCTTCTAACAGTTTCAGAGTTTCAGGCTTTACATTGAGGTCTTTGATCCATTTGGAATTGACTTTTGTGCAAGGTGAAAGATAGGGGTTTAGTTTCATTCTTCTACAGGTGGAGATCCAGTTTTGCCAGCACCATTTGCTGAACATGCTGTCTTTCCTCCAGTGAATGTTCTTGGCCCCTTTGTCAAATATCAGGTGGCTGAAATTCCATGTACTCCTATTTGGGTCCTCAATTTTGTTCCATTGATATATGGATCTATTTTTGTGCCAGTGCCATGTTGTTTTTATGACTACAGCTCTGTAATACAGCTTAACATCTGGTATATTAATCCGCCTGGCTTTGCTCTTAGTGCTCAGGGTTGCTTTGGCTATCTGAGGTCTTTTGTGCTTCCCTATGAGTCTTAGGATGTTTTTTTCCAATTCTGTCAAAAATGTCATGGGGATTTTGATTGACATTGCATTGAATGTATAAATGGCTTTTGGTAGGATGGTCAATTTCACAATATTAATTCTTCCAATCCATGAGCATGGGAGGTCCTTCCGTCTCCTGGTGTCCTCCTCAGTCTCTTTCTTTAATGATTTAAAACTTTCCTTTTAGAGATCTTTGGTATCTTTGGTCAGATTTATTCCAAGATATTTTTTTGCAGCAATTGTAAATGGGAGCATTTCCCTGTATTATTTCTCCAATTGCTTGTTATTGGTATATAAAAAGGCTACTGATTTTTGTAAACTGATTTTGTAACCTGCTACTTTGCTGAAATTGTTAATCATTTCTAGGAATTTTCTGGTGGAATTTTTAA
>NW_008354532.1:1073939-1086873 GCF_000622305.1 Nannospalax galili
ATTGTGGTCTGATAGAATGCATGGAATTATTTCAATCTTTTTGTATTTGTTGAGGTTTGTTTTGTGCCCCAGTATATGGTCCATTTTGGAGATGGTTCCATGGGGCACTGAATAGAAAGTATGTCCTTGGTGCTTGGGTGGAATATCAGTAGATGTCTGTAGGTCCATTTGATATGTTTAATTCAAATGTCTCTCTGGTAACCCTCTGCCCTGTTGACCTATTTAATGGAGACAGCGGGGTACTGAAGTCCCCTACTATTAATGAGTTGGGATTAATCTGGGTCTTAAAGTCCTGTAGTATTGTTTTTATGAAGTTGGGTGCACCAGAGTTTGGTGAATATATGTTCATGATTGTAATATCTTCTTGGTTTATTGTTCCTTTGATGAGAATGAAGTGGCCCTCTTTATCTCTTAGTTTTAGCTGAAAGTCTATTTTGTCAGATGTTAGAATTGCAATGCCTGCTTTTTTCTTAGTACCATTCGCTTGGTATATTTTTTTCCCATCCTTTCATTTTAAGATAGTGCCTGTCCTTGAAAATGACAGGGTTTCTTGAAGACAACAAAAAGATGGGTTTTGTTTCTTAATCCATTCACCTTGTCTGTGTCTTTTGCCTTGGGAGTTCAGCTTGTTAGTATTTAAAGTTATTAATGAAAGATGTGTATTGAATCCTGTCATTTTTATTTCTGTTTACATTCTTGATATAGCTGTACTTTTTCACTGTTATACCTTCATTGAATCTCTTTCTGCAACCCCTTGGGTATAGTCATTCATTTCTTCAGCTGTTTGTATTGCTTCCAGAACTCTCTGAAGGGCTGGTTTTGTGGACATGAATTCCTTCAGCCTATTTATATCATGGAAAATTTTTATTTCCCCTTCGAGTATAATAGACATTTTGGCTGGGTATGGTAATCTTGGTTGGCATCTGTGTTCATTTAAAACTGGGAATACTTTGATCCAGACTCTTCTGGCTTTCATTGTTTGCACTGAAAAGTCAGTTGTAATCCTAATGGGTTTTCCTTTAAATGTGACTTGTTTTTCTTTTGCAGCTTTCAGTATTGTCTGTTTGTTCTTTATGTTTAGTGTTTTTACTACGATGTGCTGTGGAGAGTTTTTTTTCTGGTCCTGTCTGTTTGGTGTTCTATATGCTTCATGTATTTGTATGCACATGTCTTTCTTTAATTTTGGGAAATTTTCTTCCACGACTCTGTTGAGGATCTGGTCCATGACATTATCTTGGGATTATCTTGGTCTTTTTATGGTGTCACACAATTCCTGCATATTCCATTCTTATGCATTCTTAAATTTTTCATAATCTTTCCTTGAATGGTCTAGTTTGTCCACTTTATCTTCCAGTCTTGATATTCTCTTTTCAATTTCATTCATCCTAATGGTGAGGCTTTCTCCTGTTGTTTCTAACTGGCTTACTGAGTGTTTCACTTCCTTCTTCATTTCAGCCTGAGTAGTCTTCAATATTCTAGCTCTTTTCTGGATTCATTTAGACGTGTGTCCCTATCTTCCTTCAGTTCTTTGATTTCTTTGTTTGTGTTTTCTTTAAATTCACTGAATTCTTTTATCATGTTTATAATTGTTCATTGTCAGTTCCGTGTCCTGCAGTATCTCTAGGGGGTTCTCATTGTACTCCTCTAGAGGATTATTGATATTTGGTGGGGATATGTTGTTTTGATTTTTCATGTTATTAATTTTTCTCTGTGATTCTGACATGAATTTCTTTTGTAGTTTCTGATTCTTGAGTGAGATTCAAGCCTTCAAGGTTACGTCTGCTTCTTCTTGTAAACTTTCTGTGCCTCTGTCATTTATTTTTTGGGCATGAAAAGCTGGTTCGCCTAAGCTTCTGGTTCTCTCTTTTGATTTTCTATTGGAGTGGCCAGGTTGCTTTTGTCTTCAGGAGTTCCCACAGACGCCCAAGTCAGATGAGGATCAGATGCTCTCAGGTTTTCTCCTAAGGTCTGGATCCCTCCAGGAAAGATGTTGTCCTCAGGAGTTTGGGGGTTGGACTGGCCTGGGAACAGGGCCCAGGAAAGATGCTGGTCTCAGGCATCTGGTGGCAGTGCCACCCAGAGATGCAGCGGGAGATGGGGGCAGGAAGAGGCCCCAAGGGCTCCTGGGGACCAAGAGAGAAGCCGGTGGGTTGTGCAGGCCTAGGGAAGCAGGCAGAGGTGAGCTGTCTTCCTTCTTTATTAAGACAGGGTCTCTCACTGGCCTGGAACTGGCCAGTTTGGCAAGGCTTTTCTGGCCAGGTAGCCCAAGGGACGTGCCCCTTTGTCTTGTGAGCACTGGGAATACAAGTGTGCCACCACAGAAGCTTTTTAATATTTTTAAATGTGGGTTGTGGGATCAAGCTCAGGTTCTCACAGTTTCATAACAAATACTTTACTGACTTGCAGTTTTAACAGAAAGGTTTCCTCCCCCTTTACTTTTTGCCAGATACGTCAAATAAAATGCATAACTTGATACTGTTTTGCTTTTCTGAGTTTCATTACTCGATCTTTAGATTGACTCAGATTCTTACATTTTTTTAATTTTTTAAAAAAAAATTATGTGTAGGTATGCATGTACATATGTGCAGAGAAGTATGGGTGCTCATATAGGTCAAAAGTGGGCATCAGATCCCCTGGAATTGGGGTTACAGACAGTGGTGAGTCACCCTATGTGGGTGCAGGGAATAGAACTCTGGTCTTCTGAAAATCAGCAAGTGTCCCTAACTGCTGAACCATCTCTCCAGCCCCTACACTCAGATTCTTTAAAAAGTAATCTTGTCCTAGTGGTGTAGCCTGGTAGTAGGGCTTCTGTTTATTATGTTCTGGAATTGATCCCCAGCACCAAAACAAACAAACACACAAACAAACAAAGAAAAACCCCATAAAAAATAAAAACAAGTAAATAAAAATAAAAATATCATATATTACTGGAACAATGTAGGGTTATCAAGGTCGTGTAAAGAGTTAGTTTAACATTGGTAAAGTATGAAGAGTGAACAGAATCTTATTGTTTTAGAGTGATATTCAGTCTAAAATGAGCCAGCTAAAGGATATTTACTTTGTAACTACAAAGTATACTTATCTGCCTGTAAGTAATCAGTTCTTGGAGCCCCATGACACCATACTTTCCTGTTATAAACAGTAGCAACC
Organism: Nannospalax galili; assembly: GCF_000622305.1. Taxonomy (NCBI): domain Eukaryota; kingdom Metazoa; phylum Chordata; class Mammalia; order Rodentia; family Spalacidae; genus Nannospalax; species Nannospalax galili. The sequence continues at coordinate 1,077,090 of NW_008354532.1, forward strand.
AGGGGAAACACATAGTGTCTATTCTACACTGCTGGTCCAAGCAAGAAAACATCTGGGAGTGGAGACTCAAATGATGGAACTGTGGAGTTTGTGCTCTAAATTTACTACTCCTAAGTTTACTCTTTTCTCTCACATATTCTGGGTTTTTAGGAAAAGGAGGGCACTGATTTAGAAGACAAAGCATGTAGACTCCAAGTAGGAACAGCTGAGTAGGCTGAAAGATTATGTCAACATGGGTGGAAGGCAAAAGGGGAGCAGGGCTTGAAGCCGAAGGCAGGTTGCTACGTGTGTGCCTTTGAACTAATGGAGATTACTGGAGTTTTGCTTTAGTAGGTTTCTTGCATTTCATTTCTCATTGTGGGAATTCAATCCAATTAACTAAATGTGGAACATGTGACAGGTGCTATTTCAATAAGTTTAACATTAAAGGTTTGTTAATTATCAATTAGTCCCAAGTGTGCATTTTAAACAAGGGCAGAAATGGAGCAGTGCAAAAGAAAAGGTCTGCACTGGAGAACACTGAACAGTGAAGATCAGCACAGCCTGAACAGGGTGAAATGTGTCTGCACACAAAAGGAGAGATGAAAAATTAAGTGATATTTTGGGAAAGAGTATGTTCGTTTTGAAATTGCTCCTGCACAAACTAGTACTCCTTTTCAGCATCAAAAATAAAACCTTCCATGCTGGGGAGATGCCTCAGTTGGCACACTGCCTACTGCTCAGTAGAAGCAGGCTTGATTTTGGATACCCAATACCCAGGTACAAGTCAGGCATGGCAGTACACATCTGCAATCCCAGTGCTAGATTTAGAGGGAGGCAGATCCTAGGGTCAAGCCAGTCTAGTCAACTGATGAGTTCCAGGCTCACTGAGAAACCCTGTTCCCCCCCCCCCAAAAAAAAAAGGAAAGCAATCGAGAAAGAGCCAATGTTGAGCTTTGGCCTCCATGCACACATGCATACATTGACATGGCCATGTGTATACAACACACACATGCACGTGCACACACACAACACACATGTGTGCATGCGTACAGACTCTGTCACTATAGCTTTCTGGTTTTTTAGTTTTTTGGTTTTTTTTTCAGTGATGAGATGCCATGTGATCCTTTAGTGACTGGCAATTCAAATTATCTACTCATAAATATAGCGTGTCTCTGATGAAGCTACGTTTCTATGAAATAGCCAGGAGCTGAGTGTGGTGGTGTATGCCTTTAATGTTAGCCCTCAGGGAAGCAGAGGCAGGCAGATTTCTGTGAGTTTCAGGCCAACAAGAAGGACTCGGACTCTTTCTCAAAAGAAAAAAGACAAGTAGGTGATCTACAACATAGTCAGAAATTGCCAGCCTAAAATTAAACACAGGTTTACTTTTGTAAGATAATACATAATAGCAGCATATTGTAAGGGCACAATCCATAATTTATGAATTATTAATAAACAAATCCTTAAGATTAGCTCTCTAAAACTAAGGCTTGGGAAAAACATGTGCACATGTGTGTGCCTTCAAGCCACACACACAATTATCACACTGGAAGCCTGTACTATGTAGCATGACATCCTGCTTATGATGCAATTTTGATACAGGTTTGGTTATAACAATAAACTGGTAACGTCTCATTAAGTTTCTTTGGTTCAGCTTAAAATAAATATTTTACTGTTAATCTAAAAACTGAAACTAGACAGAAATTAATTCCACATTGGTTAAGAGCACGAGCTGCTCTTTCAGAGAACCTGGGTTTGGTTCCCAGCACCCACATGGCAGCTAACCATTGTCTGTAACTCCAGTTCCAGGGATCTGGCACCTCTTTTGATCTCCATAGGCATTGCATAACACATGTGCAATTAAATACATTCAGGCAATACACTCACACACATAAAATGCACAAAAAAACTTTTAAAAATTAGTATTTGGGGCATGAGAGATCACTCAGCAGTTAAGAGTACTGGCTGCTCTTGCACAGGACCCAAATTCAATTCCCAGAACCCACATGGTGGTTAACAACCATCCATAACTACAGTTCCAGGAGAATCACATGCCCTCTTCTGAAGTCTGTGGGCATTGCATGACATGGGTGCACTTACATATATGCAGGCAATACATGCTTACACAAAAAATAAAAATAATAAAATACTTTTAAAAATCAGTTTCTTCTGTTCAGCTTAAAATAAATTGTTGAAGTTTACTATCAATCTAAACACTGAAACTGGACAGTATCTTACAAATTAATTCCACATAAAAAAAATTAGGACGGGGCTGGAGAGATGGCTCAGCAGTTAAAAGCACTGGTTGTTCTTGCAAAAGACTAGGTCTGAATCATAGCACCCACATGGTGGCTAGTAACCATCCATAATTCCAGTTCCAGGGGATCCAACTCCCTCTTCTGTGCTCTGTGGGCACTATACAACAGAGGTGAACTTACACACATGCAGGCATAACACTCATACACACAAAATAAATTTTTTTTAAAAATTAGAACAATGAAGCACAAAGAGGTGTGAAAGTGATGAAGTCATAATTGCAGTATCATAAGTAATAGAATTCAATCTTCCAATTTGTAGCTCAGTGTGGTTTTTACTACTCCATCATGTTTTTACTCCTTAGAGTACTATGAAAAAAAATTGAATTTTATGAAGTTAAATATATTTTTAAGATAATTCTTTAAATCAATAAAAAACCCAAACATGTTAGGATATATTTCCTTAGTACAGAACTAAAAATTTAAAAATGTAGATTTTAATCACCTTACTAACATTTATTTTCTTTTTAAAGAATTATTTTTAAGTAATGAAGACAGGAGGTACTGTCTTATCTATCAAATTATTGGGTGATAAAAAGGAAGGATAGACTCCATAGTAGTAAGAACATGACACCACAGGCATGATCATTATATGAGCATAAATCAGTAGAAGCTTTGGAATGGCACTTGCTAATATTTATCAAATATCTTAAAAAATGTGCCTGCCTTTCACTTGGTTTGAAGAAAGTTACCTGCCAAGATTTAGCTACAGGGATGTTAACCAGAGAATCACTTTCAACAAATTAGAAACATCTGAAGCACTTAATGATAGGATTAAAGAAATCACAGCATGTAGCAGACACACACAGAGGATTTCACAGTTTTTATGAGGAAAAGGGCCCATGCTCATTTTAAATGTATGTTTTATAAAATACATATTTAAGGTCATATGGCTAAAGAAAAGTATCTCAAATAGAAAAGCCACTTCTGCTTCGAGGAGTAAGATGTGAAGTTGTTTCTTGTCTTGGACATTGCAGAGAAAGGACACGATGCTTGATTTTAATGCAGTCATTTTGGCAGAGAATCACTGCCACAATTCTGAGAATGGCAGAGGAGCAAGATGGAATATACTTGATGGTATTTCTGAGCTTCTGAACTAACCCTGAACTCTCTATCTCATCTCTTGATTTATGGGCTAATGAATTTCTTACAATTAAAAAGTCTCCATTACACTGAATAAAACTTATTTGCTCTTAAGGATCATCATGCACTTTTTATAGTTTTTAATTCTTTTAACAGTTTTCCTGAGATGAGTTTTGCTATGCTGCCCAGGCTGGCTTCAGACTACCAGGTAATTATTTTGCTTCAGTCGCTTGAGTAGCTGTGACTACAGGTACGATATACCATGCCTGGAAATACATATATTTATTTTTTGGGTTTTTTTTTGGGGGGGGGTTGGTCTTTTTGAGACAGGGTCTCCCTGTAGCCCCAGCTGTCCTGGAACTCACTATGTAGACCAGGATGGCCTCGAACTCACAGAGATCTGCCTGCCTCTGCCTCCAGAGTGCTGGGATTAAAGGCTATGCGCCACCACACCCGGCATATACTTGTTTTTTGGAGACATGATCTTGCTATGTAGCCACCATTGCTGTGGAATTCCTATGTAACCCAGGCTGGTCTCAAATTCATGATCCTTCTGCCTCAGCCTCCCTAAAGCTGAGAGTATAGGCATATGCTACCATGCCCAGCTAGGCAGTTAAAATACTCTAAATTCATCTAATATTATTTTGAAAATAACAAAAGCGCCAAATATTTAACATTGAACAATAAGATTTTTTAAAACTTTTAAAAACTATTTTATTTATTATTTTTATGTGTATGTGTGTATTGCCTGCATGTAGGTAAGTGCACCTGTGTCGTACAATGCCCGCAGAGGACAGAAGAGTCTATTGGGTCCCCTGGAACTGGAGTTACTGACAGTTGTTAGTTGGCATGTGGGTGCTGGGATATGAACCTGGGTCTTCTGCAAGAACAACCAGTGTTCTTAACTGCTGAGCCATCTCTCCAGACCCCTGAACAATAAGATGTTTAATCCTAATGAGAACTAACATAGATTCTCAATTTCACCTACAGGCACCTTTAGGATATCTATAGTAACTTTTATCAGCATATATTAATTATATACAATACTGATTTCTTTAAAAAGTTTTTAAAAATTGTTTTTATTTTATGGGTATGTTTTTCCTTCATGTATGTCAGTCAGTGCTCAATGCCCACACAGGCCAGAAGAGGGGGGTCAGATCCCCTGGGAATGGAGTTAAGGACAGGTATTAGTTGCCATGTGGGTTCTGGGAACCAAACTTGAGTCCTTTGCAAGAGCAGCTAGTGTTCTTAATGCAGACCTATCTCTCCAGCCCCAAGAATGTTTTTTAATGACAACTTTATACTTGTATACAATGTAGTTTGGCCACATTTATCCCTCATTCCCCTCTCCTGTCCCCTTCCCATCCTTTTCTCTTCCCAACTAGTAGTACCCTTTCTACTTTAGTGTCTTTTTCCCCTTTTATTGGTGACCCAATGAGTTGAATTAGAGTTGTTTATGGAAGCATGGGTAAGGGTTATTTACCAGAGCATGGGCAACTCACCAGTGGCTATACCACTCAGAAAGCCTAGAGCAAAATTTTAAAGTCCTCTGCCCAATAGTCTCTTAAGAGCAAGTTTAGGCGTAGTAATCTAAGAATCACCTTACCCTCAGTTTCCGCTGGGTCATGGCTGTTTCTAGGGCAATTTCTCTTAGCGGATCCCTGGAGATGTCAAGCATGGAAGCTTTGATTGTGTCTCCTGGGTACAGGCTCAACCGAGACTGTCGGAGGGCCATCCTGGCTTGCAGCTGCATCATTTCTTCTTCTTGTCGTTTTAGCATCATCTCCTGATTGATTAAGTTGCCTTCAAGAGGTGTTTCATATTGTCTGACAGATAGAAAAAAGGAGAAAAATAAAGGCTGGGAGAAAACAGCTATTTTCAGGTTAATGGAGAAAACTCCATGTCAAATAAAGTAACAAGAATTTAAACATTTATTTATTTATTTATTTATTTATTTATTTATATTTTAGAAGAATCTTTTTGAGACAGAGTGTCCCTGCATTCCAAGCTGGCCTTGGAATCCCTATGTAGATCTATGTAGAACAAACTGGCCTGGAACTCACTGAGATCTGCCTGATTGTGCCTACCAAGTGCTGCCTGAGAGAAAAAGTAATCAGAGAATCTTTTGTTCTAATATTTAGTCTTTGGATCTGGTTACTGTCATACCTCCTAATATTATTTTTTAACTTCCTGGCTGAGTCTTTTGTTTCTGATACAGAGCTCTTAAATTCCCTGAAATTTTCAGGAAGAACCTCTTTTGTTGCTGTGAAGAAAAACTTGAGACCTGAGGTAATTTCTAATGGGGGGCTGGCCCCCAAAGACCAAGCCCTAACAAGAACCTAGAACTTTCAGTCTCAGCCCCTCCCTACTGGGAAGGGAGGCTGGCTGAAGACGAGTTAATAATCAGTTATGCGTATGCAATGACACATCTGCAGAAGTCCCTAATCCATTCTAGTCAAATATCAGGCCTAGAGAGGATATGGGAACCCCTGATTTATAGCTTTGTAGGAGGAAGAGGATGCATAGGGCTTACAACTGTTATCTGAAGTGAGACTGTGGAAACTAGCTTGTGGGATCCAATGTTTCCAGGTATTCAGTGGTAAAGTTGGAGTAATGCTGGACACTTAGCTGGTGTCCAGAGCCTTGGGGAAATTGGTTGCTGATGTGAGGAAGGCCCATATGTGTGGTGTCAGAAGTGTTCTACAGTAGTGACATCTAGTACAATGCAACATTCAGCTGTATGTTCATGTACTGATATGATGCTATCCCACTGGGCAGATCTGTGCACTCTGACCCCTTGCTGAGCATTCCAGCACCCTCTGAAAGCTGGCTTCCTGTATAGTTCTCTCAGACAGGGCTGTTTCATTCTTACAGACCACTGCACCTTAAAGGTGGAAAAAGATTCTGCTTAATTCTTGTGTATGGGAGAGGAAAAGGTGTATGCATAATCTGTGTGTGAGCGTACATGTGTGCACATGTGGGTAGAGGCTAATGGTCATAATCAGGTGTTGCTCCTTAGGAGAAGCCCAATTTGTTTTGTTTTGTTTTAAATATTTTATTTATTAGTTTTATTTTATGTGTATGAGTATATTGCATGCATGTATGTAAGTACACCCATGTCATGCAATGCTGTGAAGGTCAGAAGAGGGCGTCACAGATGGTAGCTGCCATGTGGGTGCTGGAAATCAAACCTGGGTCTTCTGTAAGAGCAGCCAGTGCTCTTAACCACTGAGCCATCTCTCCAGACCCCGCCCATTACATTTTGAGAAAGGGTCTCTCATTATGACAGGGTGGCTGATTTAGCAAGGTTGGTTTGCCAGTGAACCCAAGGATCCATTTGTTTCTGCTTCCTCAGAGCTGGGATTCCAAGCATTTTGCACCACATCTGGCTTTTTATGTGGGTACTGGGGACTGAATACAGGTCTTCATGCTTACAATGCAAGCACTTTACCCACTGAGTTATCTTTCTAGTCTCTTTGCTTTTTATTTCAGCTTCCAGACTGCTGTTGACTCTTTTTCCAACAGTCCCACCTCTCTACAAATAGATGGGATGAAATAATAACATTTAGTACTTTGCTTTGTTCTAGATATTTAAGGTCCTATTCGTCATTCCCCTTCATTAATCAAAGATTTAAGTGGCAGATTCAGTTTTTATTTTGCAACACTACTCTTTTTAAAAAAAGTATTTATGGGGCTGGAGAGATGGCTCAGCAGTTAAGAACACTGGTTGTTCTTGCAGAAGACCCAAGTTCATATTCCAGCACCCACATGGCAGCTAACAACTGTCCTTTCCTCCAGTTCCAGGGGATCCGACAGCCTCTTCTGTCCTCCATGGGCATTGCATGACACAGGTGCACTTACCTACATTCAGGCAATACATGCATACACATTAAATAAAACTGACAAATAAAACATTTAAAAAAAAAGATTTATAAAAAAATCTTCTGGCAGAGGCCAGAAGTATCCGCAAATCCCAGAGTTGGAGTTATAGGTGGTTGTGAGCCACCTGATATGGGTATTAGGAATCAAAACCAGGTCCTCTTCAAGAGCAATATGCACTCTTAACCACTGAGCTATCTGTCCAGCCCCTCCACCACGATGCTTGTCACCATTCATGGTTATGACCCATGGATCTCAGAGTTCTCTGATCCTCTGACATCCTCCTGGCCTCAGTCAGCAACCAAATCCCATAGCTATTACCTCTAAAACTTACTTTCCACCCCCCCATATTTTTTTTTTTAATTTTATTTTAAGGGATGATTTTAATGTAGTTACAAAGCAAATTTGAAACACAGTACAGAATTCAGGACAGAAATAGTTAAATCATAGGATAAAGCAATTTACAAGGAAGTAAATAAATTGCTTTAGGAAGACTGAATTTACAAAGCATTTTATACAGAACATCTCAAACAATCTTGATCACCTTTATATCCCGTCCCCACGGGCACCCTCCCATAGCGCCCCCGACTGGAGCCCATATACTCTGTCATCCCTGTTAAGGCCCACTGTGTTATCAGTGTCCCCGGCTGTTCCCTACTGCAAGTCCATCCACTAAGTCTAGTCAGCCTATCTACAGTCCCTTGCTTTAGGAAGATCAGCTCTTCTTCATCTAGCAGCAGTCAGTTGCCAACATTTCTTCAGATAAGAATGGGGTCTGCTGTTCATTTTCCCCATTCTATGTTGGGTTATTGTCTGCCTGAGTTTGCATGGGACTTCTGTATGCTGGCACATTACCATAGAATGATATGAGCAGGTTCCCAGGAGCTGGTAGGACTCTTGTTTCCATATGGTCATGCACTTCCTCCCTGGCTCTTACAATCTTTCCATCCCCTCTTCTGTGATGGTCCCTGAGCCTTAGGGGGTGAAGTTAAATAAAGTGGTCCTGTCCAAGGACCATTATGCAGCAGACTCTTGATCTCTACACATTTGTGATCTTTTGTCTTCCTGGCTCTCCACTGCATGAGGAAGCTTCATTTTTGAGAACTGAGAGATTCACTAATGTCCTCTTCTTTATCCCTGTTCTATGTTTAGAGGATTAAGATTTCATCTTACCCCAGTCAGACTGGCTAAGATTAAGAGAACAAATAATACCAAATGTTGGAGAGGATGTGGGGAAAGGGGAATGCTCATCCACTGCCGGTGGGATTGCAAACTTGTGCAACCCCTATGGAAAGTAGTGTGGAGAACCCTTAAAAAACTAAAAATGGGCCCTTCCATCTCCCCCTCTGTTCTCTGCTCCTGGTTTGGGCCCTGCGCCATTCCTAGTCTTGGGTCCCCAGACACCTAGGGAACCGGTGCTGCTTCCTGATCCTTTTCGCCCAGGCCAGCTTGGTGCCTTCCTTGGGCTCCAGGAGCACTGCTTCGGGACCAGGCCCCGCCCTCACCTCTCCCTGCTTCCCTGGACCTGCACCACCGGCTAACTCTCCTGGCCTGCTCTCCAGCCCTCAGGCCTCTCTTGGGGTAAGTCTATTGCGCAGCCCACCACGCCTTGACTCCCCCAGCCGCGTTCACCCTTCCATCTCCCCCGCTGTTCTCTACTCCTAGCTTGGGCCCTGTGCCATTCCTAGTCTTGGGGCCCCAGACACCTGGGGAGCCAGTGCTGCTTCCTGATCCTTTTCACTGGGACTGGCTCGGTGCCTTCCTTGGGCCCCAGGAGCACTGCCTCTGGACCCGCCCCGCCCTCACCTCTCTCTGCTTCCCTGGACCTGCACCACCGGCTAACTCTCCTGGCCTGCTCTCTTATCCTCAGGCCTCTTGGGGTGGGTCTATCGCGGAGCCCTCTGTGCCTTGACTCCCCTGACCTCATTCGCCCTTCCATCTTCCCCACTGTTCTCTGCTCCTGGTTTGGGCCCTGCGCCATTCCTAGTCTTGGGTGGAGTGGGTCTATCGCACAGCCCTCCGTGCCTTGACTCCCCCGGCCACATTCACCCTTCCATCTCCCCCGCTGTTCTCTGCTCCTAGTTTGGGCCCTATACTATCCCTAGTCTTGGGGCCCCAGACACCTGGGGAGCCAGCGCTGCTTCCTGATCCTTTTCACCCGGACCGGGTTGGTGCCTTCCTTAGGCTCCAGGAGCACTGCTTCTGGACCTGGCCCCGCCCTCACCTCTCCCTGCTTCCCTGGACCTGCACCACGGGCTAACTCTCCTGGCCTGATCTCCTGCCCTCAGGCCTCTCTTGGGTAAGTCTATCGTGCACCCCTCCGCACCTTAACTCCCCCAGCCGCATTTACCCTTCCATCTTCCCCGCTGTTCTCTACTCCTAGTTTGGGCCCTGCGCCATTCCTAGTCTTGGGGCCCCAGACACCTGGGGAACCAATACTGTTTCCTGATCATTTTCACCCAGACCAGCTTAGTGCCTTCCTTGGGCCCCAGGAGCACTGCTTCTGGACATGGCCCAGCCCTCACCTC
>NW_008354532.1:1092461-1107439 GCF_000622305.1 Nannospalax galili
CGCTCTACTCTGCAGGAAAGGAATATGAAATCATAAATTTGTAGGTAAATGGATGGAACTAGAAACTGTTACACTAAATGAAGAAACACAGACTCAGAAAAATAAATGATGTATATTCTCCTTCATATGTGGATCCTAGCACCAAATCCTTATAAGTGAGTATGTATCCAGACATAACTACAGGAACCCGGATAATGAAAAGGAACCAGGGAGGTAAAGGGAAAGAAAGAACCTGAGAGAGAAGAACAGTAGGAAATAGGTGTTACTAAGGGAGAAATGGATAAAAATGGGGTTATTTAAATGGGAGCAGGTTATACAAGGAACCTTGGGGATAAAGAAAAAGAAGGAGCTCAAGAGAGATGGGACCATAGGAGACGGGTATTATCAAGGGAGAAATGGGGAAAATGGGGACACTTTAAATGGGGAAACCATGGTGGAAGGGTTAGAGAGAGAGAGAAGAGATAAATAATGCCTAGCTAGTCTTAAAAAACCAGAGAGAACCATATTAGTCCAACAACCTACTAACAAGTTATACATACATTATCTCTACATGAGTCCACGTGTATTCTCCCATATTGTATGTATGATCTTATTTTGTCTGATGTGCTCTAATACATTCATCAGCTAATTCATCAATTCTTCAGTAAGCTTAACTTACTGACTCATAGCACTGACTGCCATTACCCTCCTCTTTCCCTATCTTGTTTGGAATCTATGGTACATCACTAAAATCACTCCTTTGCATGCAACCTCATTACTGTTTGAAGCTGCAGAGCCAGGCTGGCAAATTTCACACTTTCAGCACAACCTCTTGAATCATTTTCTTACAGAGAACTATTTTACATCTCTGTTCCTCTCTTGTCTTTTTGAAGCTCTAATATGCTCTCCTTCCTCTCTCAACAGGTGACCTTTCCTCAGTCTTCTCACTAAAACAGAAAGGAATGCAAGTGTCGTACTTGGATGTTAACCAATCCTTTTACTTTCCTCCTATGTCAAACCTTCTCTCAATCACTTATCAGTGATTAATTAGGACATAATTTAGTCATTCTTGTTTTCTCTTTCTTATAAACCCCACATCTAATTGAGCATCAAATTGTGAAGGCATAGCCTAGAGGATATCCGTATCTGGCTTTTCTCCAGCACTAAACATGAAGTCTGTACTGTCTGTGCTGTCTACTGTAAATAGACAGCCATTCCACTCCTACAGTCTGTCCTTCACAGAACAGGCAGGGTCTATGCCACTGTAATGTAAGCTGCATTTTGGCCAGAAAAATGGCTTCCCTTACACCTAAAGTTCTTTCCTTAGCTTCTGTAACCTCACCTGATTTGGGTTCTAGTTACTGGGTCACCATCCTTTGGGTTTAATGTCCTTCACTCAAACTGTTGTAGCCACCCTGCCCTTTTTGCTATTTCTCTAAAGGTTACATGTCTCCCACACCCCAGCTCCTCTGCACTAACTGCTCCCCTTGACCTGAACATATTTTCCACTGACATCTGAAAGAGTCATTTTTTACTTCAGTTTTCTATTCAGTATTGCCCCTTGAGGGAGACCTGCTCTGATCACACTGATCATGTAAAATGGTTTGGAAACTGCATCCTGACTCTGCCTATTGCACTGGTGTGCTTTAGTTTTCTTCAAAGCACTATTTTCATTGCTTACTTGTTTTTCATTGTTTATCAGCTAGCTCTCATCTAGACGGTCCTTGAGGGAGTTGATTTTTGTGTTGTTCACAACTCTGTCTATAGTATAGCAGATAGTAGACCTGAAAGTATTTAGTATGTGGTGGGTGCTCAGTGACTGCTAAGTGAATGATCAAATGTGATCCTGTGGCTCACCCTTACCTGGGGTCAAAAGTAGTAAGAACTTGAATCAGTGCATTTTAACTGAAATGGGGCACTTTCATTAAACAGAATTCATTAACTAGAATTGATCACAGGAAGAAAAGTGATTTATCATTTATTTCTTCCAACAAAATGTCTGATAGAACTTTCATTAACAACTGAAATATAGGGCCGGAGAGATGGCTCAGTGATTAAGAGCACACGTTTAAGAGACCCAGCACCCACATGACAGCTAACAATCTTCCTTAACTCCAGTTTCAGGAGTTAACACTCTCTTCTGGCCTTTGTGGGCACTGTATTACACAGGCAGAACATTCACACACATAAATAAATAAACAGATGAAATATTTGAGATATAAAAAAACAAAAGCAAGCAAGGCCAAAGTTTAGAAAAAAAAAACTATTACTGAAGAACGAATGTTATCTGCTAATGTGCTTGGAAAAAGTCACACCAACAAACAGAGAGGCACAGCAGCAGTGGGAGTACGCTATGTATTGAGCTACTTCAAACATCAACACATGAAAAGGCTGAGAGATGCTCTTTGGAAGCGGCTTTGAATATCCTTTTTAGTCACTGAAAGACACTTTTGATAGCTTAAGGTCCAGAAATTACTCATTCTGCTACATCTGACTCACAGTTTCCTGTCAGTGTCTATCCCACCCCTGTGATAGATATCAATAGCACTCTCTGGATCTGTTTCGACATTTCATTCTAACTAAAGGGAATGGAAATTTTCTTGTAAGGAAGCACGCAATATGTATAAACACAGTATTATTTACAGATCTCACAAATATGCGATCTAAGGATCAAACCAGAAGCTCCCAACTGTGTGCTAGCATGGTGAGGGCATGAGAAGAAACCTCTGTCCACACTCAGTGAAGTTTTGTACTTGAATAAGGAATCTGGACAGTATTTTAGTTACTGTGGGAAGGAAATGGATGGAGCTACTTAAAAGAAATAGCAAGACAGTGAAGCAGCACATACGTGCAACAAATGCTCTACTTATTCCAGAAATATTTTTCTTTCACTTCTACCTACATCTAACCTAGTTGCTCTGAACACTACATGGGGTTTCTGCCCCAAAAGATAGTTTATCCTGCAAACAAGAATCTGCAGGGTAAGGTGGCCTTAATGTTAATAATTCCTTCCATTACACCTAGAAATATGAGTCTCTCATCACTTTTACAGATTCTTTATTAAGAAAACACACATCTCACAAGATGACTTAATTTTGTTTTAAGGAATGTTTCCTTAATGACAGCCTAAAAACAGTGTGTTAACATATAATCGTCATGATTTTTCTTCTAGCTGTTATCTCTATTCCTTCTTTCACGGTAGCTAAAAAAGGCATATCACCTATTTATAGTTTTCTAAATCAGGCCTATAGAGGAAAACATTATAAAAATCTCCTCCCTTGATTCAACATTAAGCTTAGTATAGTTCAATACTGGCTTCTTACTGTTCATCCTCGAATACTTTTGCTTCAGCAATGAAAATATATAATATTAAGCATAGACCTATCTTTTTCTCTTCTCTCTCTTTGTTCAAAATAATCAAAACGGGTTCACCACAAGACAGTAATAATATATTATTATAAGCCATGAATAATTCTTTTAATTACGCAGCAAGAATTACTTGGTCTATTAACAGTTTACTGGTGTGCTGTCTGGGAGATAATTAGCTAAGGGATAAGTTTTTGATAATTTCTAAAGGATTCTGTTGTAATTGGTGGCATGTGAAACACACACACTCATGCACACACACACACACACACACAGCACACACATGAGTTTAAAGGATTTTCATGCTTTGGAAATACACTTTGAAGCCAACTTTGGACCTCTAGTATCATTGAAGCTAGTGTTCTTCACTCATGCAAGGGACCTATGTTCATGTGGCAATGATATACCACTGATCTGATATCTTTCAGTTCAAACAAGGCAAATTATACAAAGGTATAACATGGCCATCCCAAGCCTCACACAAATAAATATTAACATTTCATAAGACATTTACAGGTATTTCATTAGGAAGCTGAACTCTAAACAGCTCCAAGTGGGCTTTAAAAATAAGCCAGAGAAATCTCTGTTATCCAACTAATGAATAATTAACTTTTCACACAGTACCTTACTTAGTGTAATCAACTAATTTTTCATTCAAATTCACATTGAATGCCTATTGGTGAGTCTGAAAAGCAAAGATCATTATTACTATTATTTTAAAAATATATTTTTTTATTTTTTATTTTCTGTATATGCATGAATTACTGCATGTATGTAAGTGCACCAGTGTCATGCATTGCCCTCGGAGGACAGAAGAGGCTGTCGGATCCCCTGAAACTGGAGTTATGATGGACAGCTGTTAGCTGCTATGTGGGTGCTGGGATTTGAACTTGGGTCTTCTGCAAGAACAGCTACTGTTCTTAACCACTGAGCCATCTCTCCAGCCCATTATTATTATTTTTTAAGCAATAAAAATTTAGCATTTTCACAGATTTTTTTAATGCCATGCTTTTACCTTCTTGACTGTTTTATCTATTCACATTGAAAATTTTAAAAACCAAGTGCAAACTGTAACTACTGAGAGTCAAACAAAGCAAAACAGAACAAAAGAAAAATGAAGTCAACCACCTGTGACTGAAAATTAGTACTCTTCAAGGCCATACCTTGGTCTCTGTGACTGGCCCTGACTCAGAGTTTCATCTACTCCCGGGAGACTGCTGGCTTCAAACCTCTTGGCAGCTTCACTTCTTCTCACTAATTGTGAATTCAAATGGAATAAAGGCAGAGGTGATAAAAATATGAAAGCAATCTTATCTAAAACTCAAGCATTTAGCAGACATATAAGATAATTTGTACAAATTACCATCATATACTTGAATGACATGTTATAAAATTCTTTTGCAGCAAGTCATATAGTTTAAAAGACAACTTCCTGTCTCTATGGTAAAATGACTACATTGTTTGATGAAACTGCTATTGTTTAGTGTAACACTGTAAAAATGAGTAAAAGGAAGCATTTTACAATGAAAATTTTTGATTAATTTTTTTTAATAGCATTGAAAAAAATAATTCTAGCTACTTCATAAAAATGCTTTGCTTGTTTCATATACCTCTTACCTTGTCTGAAATCTGATTCAGAGGAAATAATAGATGGACTTTCGCTGGAGGTACTAAAGATATCATTGTGGTACGTTTTGTATCTTTGAGCTGGTTCTAAAGGAATTTTTTTAAAATTAGGAAGAAAAATTTATTAGCCATTTCATACAAAAAATATATTCATTCTTAGAGAATTAGAACATTTTATACATTACTTTAACTTTACCATTCACTAGACTATATTCAAACGAAAGAGCTCCCAATGTTGAGACATTTTAGCATACTGATTGAGGGCATAGATTTGGGAGTCAGACTGTTTGGGTCTGAATGTCAGGAAAGAAGTTTAAGTGCTCAGTGACTCATATTTCTTTTAAGCCCCAAAGGGGTTACAGTAACAGTGTACATCTCAGAGGCTGCTGTGAGAATTAAATGAATAAACACTAGAGCTCTTAGAACAATATGAATGCTAGAGAAGCAACATCACTCATGACCAGTTTTGGGGATACTATCCCACTTTTGGGGATACTATGTATAATTTTCTGTTAGGTATAAAAAGAAACAAAAACCCAAGGGCACAATCTGAGAGACTTCAAAATGTAAAAGATCCACAAGGATACAAATACACAGCTCAAGACAGGATGTTCAGCTCCATCAGAATGAGATAAGCACTGGGGGAAGGACTGATGCATAGATTTGTTCAGAGTGCTTCAACAAGGGACAAGGGCCCAGGAGGCATGTGTGGACTAAAATGTAAGTCCTGCTTTGGAGTTCTTCTGACCCATCCTTTCTTCTTCATCCCACTGTCCCTTTGATGGGGCACTATAATCTCATGTCTGGATTACTCTCTTCTCCCAAATTTCCTATTTATAGTCTTGCTCTTTCTATATAAGTCCATTTACAGAATGTGAATTTGCCAGATCTGGATATGACACTGTATTTCTCAAATTCTTTCAAACTGAAGCTCTCTAAAACACAGTTCACAATCTCTTTAGCTTGCTATTCAAAGTCTATCATATTTTGGTTCACACACAGATTCACAGCAGCAGCTCTTCATATTTTAAAGTCACAGATTCATTTGTGAGAATCTGGTTAAAAGTACAAGGCTTCTCTCTAAACGTATTACACAAACATTTAAACAGAAATACAAAAACTAAATTTAAGTATAAGACTCAGCACCATGTACTTCTTCAAACAAATTCTTCACTCACATTACTAAGTCCACAGCTAACTAAAAGCATGAAAACTATTAGATTCCTTCCTGGAAGTACCTGCTGGCTGTAACTGCTGCTCCTCTTCTTTATCCGAACACCTTCTCCTTTTCTTTTGAGATGTTTCAGCTTTTCTTACTTTACAACCTTTTGAACTGAGCCTGAGTTAGAAAATGCTCCCCTTCCTTCCCTTTTTCCTTATGCTTAACCAACTGCAGATCTTCTGCATGCAGTAGTTCCAGCTCTACTTACTTCTCTTATCAGCTCTCTGACAATGATGATTTAGTCTTTTTTAGATTAACCTGTAATATCCAGCATATTCCTGGTACACAGCGAGCAAAAAAAAAATTCTGAATGGATGAAAATAAGGGTTACATTAAAAAGTCACAGATGACCTTTAAGAGAACTATTTTTTTGTTGCACAAGCAAATGAGAATGGGTCAAAGAAGGACTGTATGGTAAGAATTTGAGAAAACGTGCATATATTATTATTTCAAGAAGTTTGAGAGTTTGGAGAAGGAAAGGTAAAAACACAGATTATGGGAGTCCTTTTGGCCAGCTGTCTATATATGTTTTCAGGGGTTGACAATAAGGAAGTTTTGAAGCTGCAGATGGTCGGAAAAACATGCAAAATCTGCTGAAGGAAACAGCAGACGGAAAAGAAAACACACAGGGAAGGCTCCACAGGAGGAAACATTTTCTCCTTAATAGAAACACTGGACAAAGAAAAAGTTTAAAAAAGGGAGTCTCCAGATACTGATGTTAGAAAATCACCTGGTAATAAAGAGTGAATCATTTCCTTGGGAGCATGTTTGGCTGGAAGCTTGGTAACATTAAATACATTATAATGTGAAAATGTGATAAGGGTCAGGGTTTTGTGTGTACATAAGGATTTATATAGGCTAGAATGCATGAATTTTAGTGGAACGTATCCAAATTATTTTGTGGCTTTTTCTTGATTTCGGAGAAAATAGTCCATAGGAAATTCCCAGGACTGAGGAAAGATGAGGATGATTGGCTGCAGGTACCCAAGGGAAGTGAGAGGTATTTTCAAGCAGTCTGCCAACCTGAAGACAGAGACATCACACCATGAACTGTTTATGCTGGAAGGTGTTCAGGAGAGAGTGTTAAAAGAAAACTAAGTTAATGAATAAATGAAATGATTAAATGGCTTTATAGGAGCCAGGATAGTGGAACCAGGACCAAAATGCTGGGAGAATCCAGAGGTCATACTGAGACAGAGCAGGAGTCTTGCTGAGAAGATGCTTTAAACAATGGAAGAAGGGAAGGTAACTAGCCATGAATTCAATGGAAAGGAATTATGTACTGTGTCTAGATAGTATTTATCTGGAGAACAAGGCGGAATATAGCTGACTGGCTCTCTGTCCAGTTTTGTGTATAGTCAACATGAGTATCAAGTGATACTATAATCAATGGAAAAAGTTTCAGAATTGAAATAAAAGTATTTCTTGGTAATCACTAAACGATTGCATTCTACCACAGAGAACTCTCACAGTAAAATAAGTTTTCAGATACTCTGGTTAAATGTGATTTGAAAGGACCACGAAAGAATAAAAACAATAGTTTCACCTAATATGACTTTATATTTAATAACATAATAAACTATATACAAGTTAAATAGTTACTTAGGAAGAACTTTTATCCAAATGTAGCAAAGTACTTTTGTTTTATTACTGAATTCTCATACCAATGTCACCTAGGACTTTTCTAGGGAAACATAACCAAATATAACTCCAGAACTGCAAGTTTCAGGACAGTAAAACCAGCAAGGGCAAGGAGAGGACCCAAATTTGAAGAGACATTATGGTTCTGTTATCATACAAAGGAAAATAGGAAGGGGCAATAAACTGAGTAGAGAATTTTCATTCATTTAGGCCCTGAAATGACAATTTCACACACTATATAAAGCAATATATAAATGTACTGCCTCTTAACTATTTCTGTAAAGTGTGTGTAAGATCATCAGAAAAGCTAATCAGAATTTCCATTTGCTGGCTCTTATTCTGTTTTATGTGTCCATATTTCCTTTCTCTTAGAATCTAGGCTTTGTCTTCTTTTCCTTCAGTTTACTGACACTGCTAGCAAATGGCTTTTGGTCTCAGGGCTCCCTCTATAAGACAAAAGCAGCTTTGATAAATCCCTCTTAACAGTTTAATAACAAATTCTCTCCCCTTGACGAACTCTTTGTCTATAAATGCTGTTCTCAGTACCACACCCAAGGTTAGGGAGACACTACCCTAACAGGAATGTAGGCACACTAGAAACACAAACTAGACAACCAGCTTTGTCTACTAAGGGTGAAGATGTTTTTCTTCTTTTACAACTGGGAAAAGAGTAGAAACATCTATATTAATTGAAATAGAAGGAATTTATTTTGTGAGCATCTTGCATTCTAGAGTGTCATTAAAGTGCTGTTAGCCATGCTTTCCCCCCCCCATGTAATAACATGGTAGATACAACCAGATTAAAATTCCCACACAATATTTACCACTCTGTCATGCTTATAAAAAGTTTAAATCAGATTAAAGACATAAGCCAAAATTCACTATATAGTCATGCTTACAAAAAAGCTTTAACTCAGTCTGGCGTGGTGGTGCATGCCTTTAGTCCCACCACTGGGGAGGCAGAAGCAGGAAGATCTCTGTGAGTTCAAGGCCAGCCTGGTCTACGAAGTGAGTTCTAGGCCAGCTGGGGCTACAGGAAGACCTTGTCTCAGAAAGATTAAAAGAAAAAAAAAAAAAAACCTTTCATACTTGTAAGCATAAGCTTCTAAATTATCCTTTTCAGAAATGTTACAAAATTATATGTCCTTTGTCAGTGCCACTATGCATTGGGACATCTGGATAAGCTCATGCTCCATGCTTAGAGATCATTTGGATTGGAATGTTTCTTAGTTCTATGATGCTCTACATGCTTAAAGGTCTCTGTAGGCACTAACTAGAAAAAAGTGAGTTTTTTTTTTTCTTCCTTAGTTCCAGTCTGCAAAAGAAAAGTAAAACCTAATTTTCAACATGTCTTAACCTTAGTAGAATCCTTACCACAAATGTTTTCTGTCTATATTTGAATACATAATTCCAGCACTTTAGATTTAGTCTAGATTTCAGAACTATAGTATTAATTGGATGACTAAGGAAAAAAAAACACCTTTTTATTATGAAATTCTCCAAATATATAAAAACTAGTTTCATAAATTTTCATACACACATTTCTCAGTATCAGTCAGTATTTTAATTGGTATCAACACTATTTTGTGTTTATGTGTGTATGAGTGCATGTGTAAGTACTGGTACATGCACATATGTACAAGTGTACTTGTGTGTTTAGAGAGGTGGGAGGAAAGCCTCGGCTGTTCTTCCCATTGCTGCCCTCCTTATTTTCTGACAGATCTCTCACTGTCCTGAAGCTAGTTGACTTGGCTTCACCGAGGTCAGAGAGTCCTTGGGCTCTGTCTGTCTTTACTTTCGCAGCACTGAGATTATACATGTGTGCTAGCTACCAGGCTGTTCTGTATTTTTTTTTTTTTTCACTTGGGTTTTGGAGATTGAACTCAGGTCCTCATACTTGCAACACAAGTACTTAATAACTGAGCTATCTCCCCAGTAACCATAGTAGTCTTAAAAACCCTGGATTCTTCTACACATATTTTAGTTTTCTAAAGGCTAAAATTTTGAATTATATGCAATGAACCTATAATTCACATATCTAAAGGCACATTTTATAAAATTCACACACAACCATTACCTTCATAGCAATGTTCCTGTGTAACAGGAAAACTCTGAGCTTTCTTCATTCAGTTGCTGAATATATTCACCTTTAGTGGGCTAAACCTAATCTCTGTATTGAATTTGTTGATTTGCAAATTTTTATCATCTATAAATGTCTAAATAAAACCTCCAATAAAGAAACTGATATCAGTACCAGGGTCCATTTATTTATGATTATGCCTCATTTTTCAGAGAATTTCTTTCTTTTTGACTTGCTTTATGTGGTTTTTAGCTACAGAAATTGAAATTTTAGGAAAACATCAGCGTTTGAAGAGTGATAACTGAAGAGCATCAAGGGAGGACTCAGCCTGAAAGTCACCGAGAGAAAAGTAGCATACTGCTCGTGAATGTGTGTGTGCAAACAGATAAAGGCAGATGAGCACTCTCTCCAAAAGGCAGCTGTGGATGTCAAGCATGAAATAATCAGGGATAAAGAAGAATGACTCAAAGAATTAAGATTTCCTAGAATATTAGGTACAATTTGTAATATTACATGTAAGACTTTTTAAAAATGAGATTCTTTGACTTGTCATACTATTTTGCCATAACTGAGGATATTTTTGTAGAATACAATGTATAAAAGCTGGACATATACATCATTACCCCTTAATTATATCTTCAACCTGTTAATAAAGTTTAAACTAGCTCTACTACCATACTGACTTCATTTACACAACAATTAGAAGCCATTTTTTTTCAGGAAGCTACAGTATTTTTCACAAGTTCTTTACAATTATGAGTTATAACTTCAACCAGTACATAATACATTTAAATGTATGAAATGATGGCATAAATACTGTGGTTTAAATGTTTAGGCATCAGACTCTGAGTGTGATGATTTACATAAGATTCTGGGCTTTAATAAAGCTCTTTCAGTCCACTATTTTTACATTAAAATGAATCCAAGTCAGTGTGGACTATAGTCTAAAATCAGCATTTACGACACACAGCTGACCTCAGATAACCAATATATGGAAAGTACCACACAGCCAATTCCAAAAATAGGAATTAAATATTCAGCTTTAGCTTGGTATTTCTTTACCTTTAATAAATGACTCAAATATGTAAGTTTTTAAAAGAATGACTGTTTTCTCAGAACTACTTAAACATTTTAAAAACCTCACATCTTTAAAGGACATGGGCCCTAATAATGAAATATTTCAATTTTCAATCAAAGCAGAGAAACTCAAGTCATATGTTGAATGACTCTCTCTACGCTTCTATTTCAGGGGAGTAATGTCTGGAGGTCAAAGAGGAATCTTTATGTGTTGTTTAGAACCCACTCTATTTTGCATCATATCAGGCTTGTTCAGTAGAATATAGTATAAAAGCCCTTGAAACTGTCAAACACAGAGTATGTAATTTGACTCTAAGAGTGGACAAAAGAATTTTCCTTATTATTTCCATAACTAATCAGAGAATATGATTGGATTCCATATCTGAAATAACACCACCAAGTAAACAAAAGTTCTTTAACAGCCATACTGTAATATTCAGATTATATTAACAAACACTTATTAAGTACCTATTATATGGTGGTGTAATGGCATATGATGGGGGCACATTCCTGTTATTAGGAATGTAGACAGAAGAAAGTTTGCATAATTTTACCTTTAACTTTCCTTACTGTTTCAAAATGAAATTTCATTTTTCCATTTGGATGACTTGAAAGAAGAGAAGTAAATGTCTATTGCTGGTTATATTCTGATTTAAACTGGAGTAATTTAATGCTTCTCTTGCCACAGACGTTTCCTGTCTCCACTGTGTTGGTATTTTATTCTGGACTATCATTACACAGCAATCATTAAACCTGGACTGTCTACTGTGGTTGCTACTGGCTAATTTCACTGGGTAAATAACATGAAATAATTCCTCAGCTGCACTGGCCACACTGCAGTTGCTGAAGAGCCTCATGCAACTTGTAGTTCCTAAGGTGGCGAATGGAGACACAGAGTATTTCCTGCACTAAGTGGCATTCTGTAATGCTCATTCCTAGAAACATTATAAACACTTGGTTCTTTCTGACCAGTATGTGCATTCACCTATAATAGTGTACTTCAAATATACAACATGTTTTTAATTAGGAATATAATAATAAAATCATTAGTCTCTAACATTCATGTGATATTTGATTAATATCACAACATTCCTGTATTGGTATTTACTTTTGGGGAACTGATATTAATGAAATAGAAGCTAAACTGTAAAACTATTTATTTTTAGCTCATGGAATAACCTGAAATTAAATAACCTAATCATATTTTTACTTTTGCTTTTGTTTTTCCAGAGGGAAATAAGGTAGAGAAATAAAAATTCAAATAATTCATCCTTTGCAGTTTTAGATCTTAACAAAAAGATATTTGAGGGGCTGGAGAGATGGCTCAGTGGTTAAAAGCACTGGCTGCTCTTGCAGAGGACCCACTTTCGGGTCCTAGTACCCACATGGTGGCCAACAACCATCTATAACTCCAGTTAGCTCCTCTGGCCTCAGTGGGCATTGCATACATATGGTGCATGTACACACATGCAGGTAAAACACTCATACACATAGGATAAAAATAAGTAAATAATTAAATAAATTTAAAAGATAATTGATCAAACTAATTCTGCTCATGGGAACTATAGCATTTATGAGTACATCCTCTTGTTTTTCTTAAGTGTAACTATAAAACTTTAAAATTCTAAATTCAATCTTCTCAAATAAAATATTATGTTACTTCAGAGGCTGGAGAGATGGCTCAGTGGTTAAGAGCACTGGATGCTTTTGCACAGGTTCGAGTCCCAGCCCCCACATGGAGGCTAACAACTCTCTGTAACTCCAGTTCCAGGAGATTCAATGCCTTCTTCTGACCTCTATGGGCACTTAAAGACATGGGTGCACCTACGTGCATGCAGACAATACACACTCATACACACACAATAAAACAAAATTTTTTTAAAATGTTTTCAAAAAGAAATATTAAGGCACTTCAATAATGAGAACAAGCTCACGTACTTAAGTGTTTATATGGTATAGCTGCCCGACAGATTTTTAGCTCTATTAATAGGGATATCATAGGACAATGAAATTAGCGTTGGACCAGAGGTCACAGTCCTTGAAAGAAGAAAAAATATTTAATTTTAAGGTAAAGTAGATTGACGAACATGGCACATTAAATAAATATTTGAACACTGCCATTTTTCATACTTTCCTTATGTTTTGTGTCGAATGCAGAGTAGCTCTACTGCTGAAGCCAAATGCTATTCATGGTCCCCACCTAGGGTGTGGGAATACCACTCATACTGCACTCACTGTACTGGTTCCAAGTCAGTCTCCCCAAGGAAAAGGTAGGGTGTGTATGGTAATTACACAAGAGACACAGGGACATCTGTCAGATATTCCTATTGAAAAACAGACAGCTTCTCAGGTCTTAAGATGGAGTCAAAAGTTAGAGAAAAGAAAAATGCTGGCATTAAGGAAGAAAGTAAACAGAATAGATTAGGAACAGTTTTACGCTGAAGTGAAGAGTAAAATTAAGAGTAAAGGAAAAATATGACATCAAATTTTAGAAGTGGTCTTTACTATGGAACCTCAAGTTTTATTTCTTCTTGCACCTTGTCTCCTTCTTTATATAGAGAGCTATCTGAAAGGTTAAGTGTTAACAATCATAGTAATAATTTATAATTTTCAAGCTTCACAATTTCTTTCATGGAATCCTTCTGGATCTTAACTTTTTCATTCTGTTCCTAAAGAAGTCACAACATTTCCTGTTAACCTTATCTCTTCAGTCATAGAATTAACACTCTTAAAGAGCCTCCCATGGTAGAACCTCATCAGAATACTTGATCACAAAGTGAAAGGACAAGATGGAGCCCCTTCTCAACCCCTGTATTGGATAGTGTCCTGCAGACAGAACCCAAAGTCTCCTCTTTAGTCTTTCTTTCATAATGCCATTATGTTTCACTATATTAAAAGCTATATAATTTTGTTGTAAAAGATGTTAAAAGGATATGGGAATGGAGATACTTTTCAAAATAGAAAACATGAGAAAGCCTAAGCAAGTGATGAAGGTCTGCATAGGTTTGTTATGATATATAAAGGATGAGACAGAAATAATATACACATAATCTTAAAATGTCTATGGTTATAGTTTAGTCAACTAGTTTAAGGAAAAAAAATATATGTCTAGTCAAGAGCCATCTGAGAACATTTGGTTTTTGCCCAAGCTTTATCTACATAGCACACGGTAATTAAAAGTACCAGACTGGTGGAACTAACCTTCTTGGATGTTTAACAGCCAAATCTGGTCAGAGGGACTTAAAGGGTAGTTTTTGCTCCTTGCCCTCCAAGGTCGACTAAGTTCCAGGGGACCATGGAGCATCTTTCAAAATGTCTCCTAACTGTGGTGAGTCACCTGTCAGGGAGGCCATGGAGCCCCCATCAGATGGACTTGAACCAGTATCCAGTCTACAAAGAGGAAGGTCAACACAGAGGAAACATTTCCTCCAAGTGAAGCCAGCCATAGTTGAGCAGGACCTTTGACTTATCTTCACATAGATGGAACTGGTAAAAGAAAGGAGCCAGAGGCTCCTCCCATGCCCATGTGACCCCCAAGGAACAGATCTTCAAACGACCTTAAGAGTAAAAATAAATTGGTTTATTTGGGGCAACTGTATGGGCCTAAATATCCAAAAGGAAAGTATAACCAAAGATTAAAGTGATCAATATATTTCTTTAAGAGTTCAAGGGATTACACTTCCCAGACATTAGGCTTAAGTCCATATAAAATGTTATTATTTCTCATTGATGATTTTGTTTCTAATCACAACGTGCTGCTCAGATGTAAGGCTTCAAACCTTGGTGTGCAATTGTGTAGCTAAGGGAAAAAACCCACTATTGTTCTAAAATGATGGCTAAATTTGTTTTCTCCCCCTATCTAAAAGCCTTTGCAAGGGAACTGACACTGATTCTAGCCACTCCAACAGCTATCAACCTGAAAACAAATCCTGAGTACATCACTCTCAAGTCCAGCCTTGGCAGACAAAAGAAAAATGAGGAGGAACC
>NW_008354532.1:1107560-1109628 GCF_000622305.1 Nannospalax galili
TCTTGTCTTTACTTCTCCTTCACATCTCCTAGGCACCAGTCAAGGACTTTCTTTTCTCCCTACAGATAAGAGTTATATAATTTGGAAGTCTTTTAGATAGACCCACTGAAGGGGTACCCCAACTGCCTCATCCTGTGTCCCTGTTCAGCATGGAAGAAGCCAGAGCGATCTGCCAATTCCCCATCAGCAATTTGAGTAACTTCTTCAGGGGATGGTGTGATAAGAATAGGAGGTAGGAATTGGCTAGGCAGTTAGGGTAAAAAGGCCCCAAAGAGTCTGGGCGTGGTGGTGCACGCCTTTAATCACAGCACTCAGGAGGTAGAGGCAGGTGGATCTCTGTGAGTTCAAGGCCAGCCTGGTCTACATAGTGAGTTCTAGGTCAGCTGGAACTAAAGGGAGACCCTGTCTCAAAATGACAAAAAAAAAAAAAAAACCCCAAAGAAAAGTAGCCAGTTTCTTGGCAAAAAGATACAATTCCCTTGGGTCTCTTAGCAACATGCTCTGTTCCAAAGGCCAAGTGTCAAAAGTATCTGGGAACTCGTATCTAATCCCTGAAAGATTTTAGGGTTACCTCTTCAGAATGGGGAATGTTAAGTAGCAAAAAGCCCCATTTAAAAAAAAAGTATATGAAGATGTCCGGAAAAAGTGATGGGGAGATATGGGAGGAGTTGGAGGGGAGGGAGTGGGCGCGGATTTGTCAAAACAACTTATATGATGTATGAAATTCTCAAAAATTTTTTAAAGAAAAAATTTAATAAGCATATTGGTTGTTCCAAAAGAATATTTCTCAGCTATTTGTGTTTCATCTTTTGAGAACTGTTTATTTCTTTGCTCCAATTTATTTTTTTGATGTTTAGTTGTGTTTTTTTTTAGTTCTTTGTATATTTTAAAATGGTTTTTCAAAGTCTTAGGGTAGAAATTACAGATGCTACATGAATAGTTTCTTCAGCATATTTTCTTTTCTCCAAGACTCTTGCTGATCTTGTATTGCACACTACTGGTGTTTTTTTCTTCTTACATTTACAAACCCCCTACGCAAAGTTGTAAGTGATGGGGAGATATGGGAGGAGTTGGAGGGGAGGGAGTGGGCGTGGATTTGATCAAAACACCTTATATGCATGCATGAAATTTTCAATAAAGTTTTTTTTAAGTAAAAAAAAATTTTAAAGAAAAAATGCTATATAATAATTTTGTAAAGGAAAGATAAGGGCTTATTAGTTTGTGGGCTAAATGTCCAAGTCCCAGGCAGTAAAAACTCTTCCCAACAATGTATCTGGTCTCTTCTTGAAATAAGAATGGCCAACTGAAGAATTTTATGATAGGGTTCAAGAGACCTGGACTCTAAAAACAGGCCAACTATGAATTATTAATCATGAATTATATGTCTACCTCTTTTGGCAAACCATTTTATTTTTTCAAGTCTTGGAAAATGTGTCATGTGACTCAAATAGCACCCAGTTCTTTCAAGCTGCAAACTCCATGTGTTTAAGGTCTGGTCTCTCTTGAGCTAGTCAGGTGGCTGATGTCAGCTGAAGTGCTATGGAGCTGGTTGAGGTAAAGGCTCCTTTAAAGAGGATGGGTCCGCAGTAGGGAAAGACTATACAGCAGAAGTTGAAGGAGACTATCAGTTCAGTTATCTTCCTTATACAACCCAAAGAACAAACTGGAATGTGGCAATTTCGTTTTTGCAGTTGTAACTGAACGAGATGAACTGAAGAGATATGTGACTCCTTTTTTTTTTTTTTTTTTCGTGGTGTTGGGGATCAAACCTAAGGCTAAATAAGTCTGACACCAAGCTATATCCCCAGCTCCAGAACACATTTTTTAAAACTGAAGTAACAGTTAATAAGAAATCTTTAGAACTGTGAAAATCCACAATGGAAATTAACAGTTCCCCAAATGACAGAAACTCCATCATTAGCCAATTCTGTGATGTTGAGTATGTCATTAAAGCCCAAGATGACACTTAGATAAGATGTACTTTAAGAGCTCATCTAATCCTAAACTTACTAAAATCCATTAGCAACTAACAGATTCAAAGGTCACAAAATTTGTACAGGGTATTTAT
>NW_008354532.1:1109884-1125292 GCF_000622305.1 Nannospalax galili
GAGGTCCAAGGACATTATGTCTTTTAGCCAAGAAACTGGCTACTTTTCTTTGGAGTCTTTTTACCCTAACTGCCTAGCATATTTCTACCTCCTATTCTTATCACACCATCCTCTGAAGAGGTTACCCAACTTGCAGATATGGAAGCGGAATGCAGACCGCTCTGGCTTCTTCCATGCTGAGCAGGGCACAGGGCGAGGCAATTGGGGTACCCCTTCAGTGGGTCTATCTAAAAGACTCCCAAATTGTATAATTCTTATCTGTAGGGGGAAGAGAGTATTTATTTTTAAATGTTTTAAAATATTATTTAGGAAGAAATACATTAATCTGTGTAATGTGTGTATTAGTGGCACAGAGGGTTCTGCTTGATTGATCACATGTAAAAGGGCCCAGTTTTCATGAGAACTAAATGAGACAAATGGGATTTACATTATTTTCTATTCTCATGGTTCTTTGTATACTAGCTAAAAATCTTAGTACTAGCAAGCTGCATTTTTGTTTGCATAGCTAGTACAAATTAGCTTGCCTGCAGAAAGACAGCACAGCTTAAAACCAACAGGCCACTAAACTAAATAACTAATCAGAATTATTGCTTTTGAATTTCAAACTTCAAACATTCCTTTCAAACAATGTTGTTAGTCTAAAGCAAACATAGTTCATTGCTGCTTGCAAAGATAATAATGGAGAGTTTTAAGATAATGTAAGTATTTTCATAATAAACCCACATTTTCATGTTTTGCTTATTTACTGAGCTTTAAAATATCTTCTGGGAAAACATGGATACATTTTTAGTAGCAGTTAATGCTTTTGAAAACTTTCCAGTAGAAAGAAAGATTCAGTATAGAAAATAACTTGTTATGAAACAGTTTAAAGCATATTTTTTAAAAAAAACTTTTCCTTGTGTTATCTCCTGTAACAAACATAAAATTTCTAAATCTGTAAGTGATGTATTATCATAGCCAATTACTTTTTGAACAAATAATGTTTTAAAGAAGTTTATGCACTGTCTTTACAGAAAACAATTTTTGGGGGGGGGGTCTTTTTGAGACAAGGTCTCCCTGTAGCTGCAGCTGGCCTGGATTCACTATGGAGACCAGGCTGGCCTCGAACTCACAGAGATCTGCCTGCCTCTGGCTCCTGACTGCTGGGATTAGAGGCATATGCCACCACGCCTGGCCAGAAAATAACTTTTTGAACTCAAGTTGGTCTATCTGAGTTTTGTTAAAGCTTATAGATATACATACATACTACCTTATAGGATAAAAGGATCATGTGATATATATAAATGTTTTGCTATAAGTAATCAAATTCAAATTTACTTATTAAAATAAAATATATTAAATTGACAGCTATAGTACAACAGATTATCACTTCATTAATATTTGATCTCATTCTTTAACTCAAACTAAGGTTTCATGTATAAAATCATCAGTATTGCTAATACATACAAATATTTTTAAATTGTTAATTTAAATTGTTAATTGTTTTGCCTACATGTATATAAGTGTACATATGATGTTCGATGCCTGTGGAGGCCAGAAGAGGGTGTTGGATCCCCTGGAACTGGAGTTTCAAGCAGTTTTTAACAGCCGTGTGGGTGCTGGGAACCAAACCCAGGTCTTCTGTAAGAGCAGCTAGTGCTCTTAACCACTGAGCCATCTCTCCATCCCTAATCCATAGTAATATCAATTTACCAAATACTAAGACAAATAATCTTTGAAACTAATACATTAGAATATTAGACATTATAGTTTTGTTTTTCTGTGTGTGTGTGTATGTGTATGTGTAGTGTATATGATACATGCATGTGGGTATGCAAGTCTGTATTCATGTGCATGCATGAGGAAGCCAGGTGGGGAGTATTCCACTATTGTTCTTCACTTTATTCCTTAAAGACAGGCTCTCTGACAAAACTGGAAGCTTGCCATTTTGGCTAGACTGGTTAGCCAGCAAGCTCCTGGGATCTGCCTGTCTCTACACACCAATGCTTGGGCTACAGGAATGCACAGCCATGCCTGGCTTTTTATACAGGTAGTGGGGATCCTAACTCAGGTCCTTGTGCCTACACAGCAAGCATTCCTACCTACTGAACCATTTCCTCCGCCTCTTGGTTTTATTTTAATGTTTACATTTAAAATTTTATTTTATTTTATTTTAATGTTTACATTCTAAGCAAAGGTATTACTTGTTCTAAATGCTATAAATATTAGTCTAGATTGGTATGAAGCTTCACTATTCAGAGTTTTACACTGTAATTGTTTTATTTGAATCATTGAGGGCTGTCTTTTTCACAATGGATAAAATATATTTACATATATGTCTTAATGAAGGCATGCACAGAAGAAGCCTAGGCTCAATTCTTGTTCACATGCAAACAGCTGTGAAACACTAAAGGGGAATGACATATGACTTCTGAAGTGATCTTTTCTTTTATGCTACTCTTTGTAATCGCCACTCTAAAAGCTAAAAAGTGATATGGTGAATAAACAAATATTTAAATTTTTATTTCCTACCTTTGGAAGCCTCAACCACTTTGGATCAAGAATATAGAGGATCAGGCCTGGAGAGATGGCTCAGCAGTTAACAGTACTTGCTGTCCTTGCAGAGGACCTAGGTTTGGTTCCTAGCACATGGCAGTTCACATTCGCCTGTAACCTGTTCCAGGGGATTTGATGTGCTCTCCTGGTCTGTGTTGGTACCAGGCATGCAAATGGTGCACATATATACATGTAGGCATAAAATTACATGTACACATAATAAAAGAGAATATATTGAATTCCTTCATAAAACTGGCTAATGCTTCATAATATGTATACTACATAAAAACCCATAATATCTATTAAATATTTTCTTCATAATTCTCTATTCTTTACCAATTTATAATTTTTAATTGAACTGCACTGTCTTTTACTAGAAGTAAAGCTGCTCTAGAAGAGGTGTGGGCATGACTTTTATAAATGGACATAATCTGAACTAATGACTTTTAATTAACTCCAGCAAAACCATGTGCTCATCTGTCTTATGACCCAGGCACCCGATCTCATGTCCTTGACAAGCTCAATTTGGTACTCTATCCAAAAAGATAATGAATAAATGTGGGTATGCTGGAGAATTAACATATCCAAGCACTGAAAGGTGGTGCACCCATCTCCATGGGACACAGTGGAGAATGGGTAAGATGTGTGACCTTGAGTGAATGAGATATTCTAGGACTAGAGATGAAAAGGCCAGATGGCCTGTTAAGATTGGAGTGGAATCAAGCTTGTACTTCCTCAACTGAAGCTGGAGAAACCATTTTGAAGAAAATTCTGGTTGGGACTGAACTGGAGGATACAGTTCCAGGGGCGGAGTTCCAGCAAGACAGTTGATTCACAGAAATATCTAGGGGTATGGGCCCACTCTTAAAAACTGAATTTAAGAGTTAAGCTATTGGTTAAAGCAATTGTAATGTTGGTTTAGTAATGTTGTGAAGAATCTGCTCAGCTGCTGAACAGAACAGGCCTTTAGCAGAATAAAAGGCAATCTATGAATTAAAGATGTCTATGGGGTTGGGGAAATAGCTCAATCAGTATTGTGGTTGCTGTTCACACATGAGGACCTCAGTTTGATCTCAGGCACCTAAGTAAAAAACCAGCCTTGGTGACATGTGTTTGTCCTTCTAGCACTGGGAATGGAGGAGATAAGCAGATCTTTGGGGCTTGCTGTCCAGTCAGTCTAGCCTAGTCAGCCAGTCCAAGGTCCCAGGAGAAACCCTGTCTCAAAAAACAAAGTGGGGGATAGAAAGATAGCTCAGTGGTTAAAAGCACATACTGTTCTTGCAGAGGACCTAAGCTTGGGTTCTAGTATCCACATCATGCAGCTCACATTTTCCTGTAACTCTAGCTTCAGGGTATCTAACATTGTCTTCTGGCCTCCAGAAGAGAGGGCACTGTACTTATGTGCACAACTCCCCCATATGCACATAATTTATAATAAAAGTAAAATCCTTATTTAAAAAAGGTGGATGGCTCCTGAGGAATAACACCTAAGGCTGACACTGACACAAACACACCAGTGCACACACATCTGCACTCACATGAATAACACCCCACCCACACGCACAAAGGATAGGTATGCTCTTAATTATGTTACTCCTTGCTTTGAGCTAGAAATCATTATAAAATTCCTTTCAAATAGCTCTGTCATGGGTCAATATAGCTATGACAAAGAAACAAGGGAAATCACAAAGCTTTCATCTTAAAAAATACACAGGATTAACTGAAAAAATCTATTTTTCTCGTGTATACATTTATACTAAAATAGTCTTTATCCATATTTTTAAACTATAACTTTTTCTTCTTCTTACAAAGTCTCACTATGTAGCCCTCGCTGGTCACTATATAGGCCAAGCTGGCTGGGAGATCCACCTGGTTTTGCTTCTTGAATGCTGGGATTAAAGGTGTCTGCCACCATAACTGACTTAAAACATAACTTTATTCAATTCAATATATTGATTTTTTTTGTGTAGCTCAGATATTTTGGAAACAGCTTTACTATAGAATGATAAGTTATTACTTATAGATGATTTTTATGATTTTCTAAGTAAAAGTACAATGACATGTTTAATCACTTTACATTTATTATCTAATTAGCCTATTTTGGTAGGTCCATTTTATAGATGACATAACTCAGACTTGGAAAAATTACTCAGTTGCTGAAGCAAAAGTCTCATAGATGTGAAATGGCGTAGTCAGTTCAAATCTAGACTGACTCTTAATCTTTACACCTAAATACTATGATTTAGAAGTACAGATTCAAAACTTTATTTCAAACCAAACAGACCATACTGGCCTGCCACTATACCCTAAAATCTGTTTTGAACCTGGTGGTTTGGTGGGCCCCACTCAGCACCATGGTATCCTGCCTCACTAGGATAATTGTGACTTGTTGCTTTTCTCACAACCACTGACACCTCCAATGAGATAGTACACAACGTAGAAAAAATGTCCTGCCCTTGAGAAGCTTACATTCTAAAAGCACACTAATCCAAATACTGAGACACCATGAAGTGGCTGGGGGCATGCTTATAGGGATGACTTTGCAGCATGCGGATTAGGTTTTGGTGGAAGAGTGAACAGAAATAGACAGGGAAGTCACTGTGCCCTGGACAAAAAGGCTTCACAGTGGAAATAAGACTTGTGGAATGGTTTAATAACCCTTCTTTATTTCAAAACACAATTTTAAATATATTTTAATTCACTTCTCTCAGACACACACAAAATTACTAACCTTCCACATTCATGGCTTCTCTCAGAACTTGAAGTTTCTTTTGTCTCTCTCGAATTCGGTCCAATGCACTTATTACTGCAGAGGAGGAGGGCAATTCTTGAGTGTGGTATGCTGGTTCCACTTTCTGAGGGCCAAAGACATCCAAGGCAATACTTCCATCAGAATATCTTGCCTCTTTTTTTCTAGTGGTTGTTGAAGTCCATCCTGCCATTGCCTCGGGGTGACAGTGTTGGTACCTGCCAGTCTCTCCAGTAAACTCTTTATCAGCTGTACAAAGCAAGTCCATGGATGAAGCCCAGATCTTCTTCTTAGAAAGCATATCAATTCCAGCAGTAAGCTTTTTTTGTGGACCACTAGTTTTGAACTGGTAAGGGGAGCAAATATTTTCAGAATCTTCATGCCCAGAATTATCAGATGAAATGTTCTTGAAACAATCTTCCTCATCCTGTGTATCTCTGATGGACAGAAATCCCATAGATTTACTAAGCCCTTTGTTAAGAAAGGTCTGATGAGAGAATGAAGCCTTGTGTATGTCTAGTACATCAGAAGTAGAGCTTCTTCCTGGAATGATAAGAATCTATCATGTATGCACAGAATCTTTAGAAAATAACTGGAATGTAATGCACTACTGACACTGAAAGTGGTGCCAATTTCCTAAATTCTCTGGTGGAGAGCAGGTATGAAACCAGATAATGGCAAAGGTAAGAGTGGACATACAAAGAGCTGCCGACTCCCAACTGTTCAGAGTCCAGTGTCTCTTTTTCTGTTCTGCCTTTGCAGTTCTGGGGATTGAACCCAGGACCTAGTGTGTGCAAAAACTCCACCACTGAGCTATACCTGCATCTCAATGTCTCTTAGGTAGTAAGATAAATAATATATTGAACTTACTTTTTTGAGTGGTAGTATTTTTACCATCAAAGGTAAATTATTTGGTTTTAAAATGTAGATTAAAAATATGACAATGTCTGATTTGTAAAATATTAATTATCTGAAAAATGATTTGAGATAATAAATTGTATAATATACACTTTTAATTCCTAAAAATGTAACTTAAACATGTATTACCTGAATAAAAGGTCCTGGTATAGCCTGCTCTTTTACATACACATGTTTAAAGAAGAAACAATTCTTTCTATATTCTGGAGAGGAATAAAATTGCAGTACTTGGAATTCTTAAGTTCAAGATATTTTTACAATTAGGTATTTTCAGAATTTTTTACAATATCTTAGTGTCAGATAATTTTTGTTTAAATTGTGAAAGAAAGCTAATTTTTTCATGGTAGACTATTATGCATGCTAAAATAGTTTTTTCTCCTAAGAACATAATGTATCACTATTTGTTAACTACAATATTCTAGTTTTTTTTTTTTTTTAAAGAGTATGATGTTGTTAAAAGGAGGAACCTGGGGCTGGAGAGATGGCTCAGTGGTTAAGAGCACTGATTGCTCTGGAAGAGGACCCAGGTATGATTCCCAGCACCCAGATGGCATCTAACAACCATCTGTAACTCCAGTTCCAAGGGATCCAACACCCTCTTCTGACCTCCACGGGCATTGCATGACATAGGTTTACTTAAATACATTCAAGCCATGCACTCACTCACATAAAAATAATAATTTTTAAAAGCAAGAACTGATTCTGATTGTTTCTAACATTTTATTCAGATACATTTAAAGCCCATTCAAATATTAATTCTATGAATCCACAGATCCAACACCAGAAATTACATTTGTCCACTCCCCCCAAAAATGTAGGAAATATTTTTTAAAGTTACCACCCTAATAGTCCTAAAACACTGACAGCTTTCTGTGTTACACTCTGTGAGTTCCATTTGAAAACTTATGTGCTATGCAATATAAAGTGATCCTTCTTTGTAACAATACACTGAATTCATTTGAAGCTATTAGTCATCTCTTCAGGGAAATAACTATAAGCTTTAATTCCTTGATAACAAATTCTACCTTAAAATAGGAGAGTTAGTGCAACAAATAATAATGTGAACTATGCTTTCTTATATCCCATATTCCTGTGAACACGGATCTAATTAAGTATGAATATGAATAATTTCCATATTGGGACATGTGATATAAAGAACAGATTGCTACAGAATCTAACTACTAATCTAAGTTGAAAGTTCATAAACATGACTGTGTTACAGTACTTTAGGGATAAGTGACATTTTTACACAAATTGAATTTTGAAACTAACGACTTTAAAACTGTATCAACTTGAGACATATTCTTGGAAACTGACAGAATATGTAAGATAAAAACATAAGAACTAAGAAGAACTAATCGTAAGTCACACATGAATGTAGCTATCTGCTTTCTTTCTAAGGCTTTGACTTTGGTCAAGCAGACAAATGGGAAAATTTTGGCAGCACCATCAATTCATGGTCAACCACTCTGTTCCCTCAATACCATATGTTAATAGTAAGATCATTCACTTGTTACAGTGACTGTTTCCCTTTGCCTCATTCTTCAAGTTTCCCAATTTCACTGTCTTTTAGCTGATGATCCTATCTCATTTCCTACGAAGAAAACAGATGCCTTTGGAGGAATGCTTTCTCACCTTTCCATGACTAATTCTACCTACCTGTGTCTACAGATATTTTCCCTGTTGTCTCAGTGCATGAAATTTCCAGCTAGGAGAAAGCCAAACTCCAATGTGTATTCTGAGTTTCTCTCGGTTTTCATGTTACTAAAGAATGTATGGCTTTGGCTAACTTCTCTGCTATCTGTTTATACTGTCATTATTTTCTCTTTCCATTGAGTATTTCCTATTACCATACATAGTGTAATTTCTCTAAAAATGAAACGAAACCAAATCAAGCTAAACTTCTCCCATTAACACTTTCCTTTAGCTACTATCTCTCTGATTTCTTACTTTCTAGCCATTACTCTCCTCATGAGTCAGCTTCCAACTACTGTACACAGGGACAACCCTCACCATGCATCACCAGTGGCCTCTATAATGGAAGTGGACACTTTCCTCCCAGCAACCATTGATCCTGACGCTTGCCTCTCATTGACTCACTTTCTTCTTTTTTCAAGCCTAGCTCCCTCCTCCTAGTCATCCTTATTCTGTATTTTTTTTTCTTCTTCTTTACTGCATATTCAAATGTTAAGTTTCTTCAGGTATCAGGTTTAGATTTCATTTTTCACTTTTTCTTTATGTAATTTTATTGATATTTTAAATATTAGCTACACTTGAAAAACTCCCAAATTTATATTCTTAACATTGAACTTTTAGGGCAGCTCTTACATAACTGGAAATTCTGAATGTATATTTCATAAGTGCCTCAAACCGTACATGTTTAAAACTGATGTTTTGTTTTCCACATATAGAACAGTCCATTTTCTTCCAGACCTTCCCATTACAATATTATCCAATGGTTACTCAAAATGGAAATATAGACAAACATCTTTAAATGATTCATCTTCCTTAGCTCCATTAAACCCATCAGCAATCACTAGCTATATAAAATTCTCAAAGACATCTTATTTCATGTGCCAATATCCAATTCCCCTGCCTTTATGTCTAGTTAATAGCACTGCTTGGCAGATCATTGCAGCAGTCCCCAGACTGGTTGCTTCTATCAACTCTCCTTCATTCAGCTGCCAGAAACATATATTTTTTGTTTGGTAGTTTTAAAAATATGTATCTTATTATTTTTATTTTATACATATGAATGTATTGCTTGTCATGTTGTATAAGTGCACCCAAGTCGTGAAATGCCCACGGAGATCAGAAAAGGGTGTTGGATCCCTTGGAACTGGAGTTATGGATGGTTGTTAGCTGCCTTGTGGGTGCTGGGAATCAATCTGGGGTTCTCTGCAAGAGCAGTCAGTACTCTTAACTGCGGAGCCATCTTTCCAGCCCCATTTTTGTTTTTTGTTATTTTATTTTATTTTTTTGAGACAGGGTCTCCTTGTA
The DNA here is from genome assembly GCF_000622305.1 of Nannospalax galili. Taxonomy (NCBI): domain Eukaryota; kingdom Metazoa; phylum Chordata; class Mammalia; order Rodentia; family Spalacidae; genus Nannospalax; species Nannospalax galili. The sequence goes on from NW_008354532.1 coordinate 1,119,087, forward strand.
GCCCCAGGCGGTCTGGAATTTGCTATGTAGGCCAGGTTGGTCTCGATCTCAGAGATTAAAGGTGTGTACCACCATGCCTAGCCCCAGAATTATCTTTTTTAAAATGTAAATTCTGCCTGTCAACAAATCATAAAGTTAGCCTATCATCACACATTAAATAAAATCTGGCCTCCTTTCAGGTATGTCACTTGGATCTTTTTAGTCTAATTTCTATTATTCTGTCCAAGCCACAGGCTTTTCTCTGTCAAGCTCTTATGAATAAGGGTCTTTGTACAGTTTTTTTTTGTGCTTCGTCTCCAGACCTTTCTCATGATTAGTTTCTTTTCATCCATAGTTTTATTTTAAATGGTACTTTGTAAAGGTAAACTACCCTAATGCCACTGTAATGGAAACAGATCATTTAGCAAATATATCACAAGTCTATTCCACTTGTGAGAGGTAGATGTACTGTTGTCTTTTAAGGTTGTCAGCATTTACTAACAATGTACTAACTGGCCATGGTATCTCCAAAAAGCTGTCTTTTCCCTGGCTACACAGGTGTAAATGGAAATGCTAACCACATGGCTCTTGCTTTACAGACACAAGGCTTTATGGTTTTAATGCAAATTAATTAGATATGGAACTATTTCAGTACATATTTATTTAAAATCCAAGAAGTTATGATTTTACATTCTATAAACAAGTACAAGCTGAGGCAAGAGGGTCCCAAGTTCAAGGTCAAATTATGATACATAAGATCTTGTCTCAAAACAAAAACCAAAAAAAAAAAAAAAGAAAGAAAAACAATAACAAAAAAGCAAGAAGGGAGTGGGTGTGGATTTGATCAAAACAACTTATATGCATGTATGAAATTCTCAATAAAGTTTTTTTAAAGTTAAAAAAGCAAGAAAATACAAAACAAAAATAAAACAATTCACTCCGAAGTTTGCCATAGCTTTCTGTTTTGTTTCTACAAAATAGGTCAAATATGACTATGTTTCAATTGTTCTTTAAGTTCTCAAATTGTATTTGTTAACATTATAGTCACAAACTTAAATCTCATGACTATTACTTTTAAAAAAATGATTGAGTATCAGAAGTGAGGCTTTTTCTGGTGGCCAACAGGACCAAGGAATGGCTGATGGACTAGACGGAGGAGCTAGGAAGGAAGAGAGATGGGGGGAGCGGGAGTGCCCCTGAGGAACCTGGGCAAAAAGCTGAAGTATGAAACAAGATTCAAAGCCAGAGGTACACACTTGTCAGAAATGGTCTAGCATAGAGGTCTAAGAGCTATGAGCTGCAAAAGCATTCAAGGGAGAAACAGTGTAGATGAGAGAAGGAAAAGAAAGATGTAGAAAGAGCTGTTTGGAGCTAAGCGGTTTCTTTCCTGTATCTGTTAGCCCAGGACTGTTTTTTGTTTGTTTGTCTGTTTGTTTTTTGCATTTTGGAAGAAAAAAGAGACATCTTTAGGTAGATATGTAGGCATGTGGTAGAGAACTGGATTTCAGCTGGCACAAATGCACCATTTTAATTTTATTATTATTGACTTTTTTTTGAAATAGTGTCTCCCTGTAAACCCAGCTGGCCTAAAACTCACTATGTAGGCCAGGCTGGTCTTGATCTCACGGAGATCCTATGCTCAGTGCTGGGATTAAAGGTATGCACCACCATGCCCGGCCCAGCACATCATCTTCAAATCAATTACTCCTATCTGGTAGGACTGTCCTGGCATTCTGTCATACTAATGATGTTCTCACTACCTTCAACTGCACAGCTGAATGAACACATACATAACTGCCTGATTTATATTTTACCAGATGAAAAAGTTATTTTTTGTAAAAGATTTCTTTATGTAAAATAAAAGATGTAGTATAATAATAATAATAATTCAGTTCTGAGAACTGCAAATTTTACTAAATAAAGTAAGAGCACAATATAGCAGCATAATTACTCTATGTTACTAAGGTACTCAGGAAAAATTCGCTAATCTAGGAAATGAGAGTTCAAATATAGAACCTAGCCATACCAATGAGGAGAAACATGGAATTTTAGGATCATACTTATTTGATACTGCTAACCATTGAAGAGCATGTACTGGTAATGCCGTCTAATAATCTGTACTAATAAATGCACCTTATTCAACTACTTTCCAAATATTTCTAAACATGTGTGCAGCTCTTTGAACTATTTTACCTGATACACAATAAATAGCAATTTTTAATGAAGCATAATAGCTGTGATCTCTCTAATGAACAAAGGGAATTGTGAATGCTTTTGCTGAAAGCAAAGTCACTGGAGCTACTCTTGAGGGTTTGTGTGTGTGTGTGTGTGTGTGTGTGTGTGTGTGTGTGTGTGTTTTAAATGTGTATAGCTGTTTTGTCTGCATGTATGTAGGTGCAGAAGTCAGAAAAGGGTGTTGGAGCTCCTGGAACTGGAGTTACAGATAATTGTTAACCACCAGGTGGGTGCTGGAAACCAAACCTGAGTCCTCTACAAGAGCAGTCAGTGCCCTTAACCGCTGAGCTATCTCTTCAGCCCCTCCTCTTGAGTTTTTGAGGTGGAAGAAACTGTGTTTGATATTTCCCCATCCTGGCATATTTATTTCTTGAACCACTGTACTCTCAGAGCATGCTAGACCTGCATTAGGGCCTTGTCTCACTATGTAAAAATTATTTATTGTATTATGTATCTGTCATCACTCCAGCTAGCTTTCCCTCCCTTACTCCCAAGTGGAACAGTAGGAAAAGACTGCATCTTACTTATTCTGTATTTCCAGTTCCTAATAAAATAGATTCCAATAGAATGGTAGTAGAATGAACTGATTACAAAACCTTTAAAATTCAGTTTAGGCAGCATCATCTATCAGTAAGACTACTATCAACAGACTTGGATTTAACTATAGTGTTCTCTTCAACCCACAGATTGGGTAAGCCAGTCAATTTGCATGGTTTTCATTTTTTCCTTCATCTACAAAATGTGGATTTAATATGCTACTATTCTTTCGGAGATGACAGAATATATGACTTATTTGAGCACTTCTGAACAAGGGCAATATAAAGAGAGGTTTGTCTCCCTTTTCTATTTTTGCTTTGTTTTCCTAAGCATATAATTATCACTGAGGGTGGATTTAAAAAGTTCTTTTGAGAGGAAATAAAGAAAGCAGAGATCAGAAGGTTTTCCATAAAGTTTTTGATCTATTTAATTAAAAAAATATCACACTGTTCCAAACAGAATAAACAGTGACTATATGTAGACTTTCCCATCTCTTGAGGAGGCTCTGAGTTCAGACACCTTAGAGACATTAGATTATCACCAATTATAAACACCCATATTTAAAATGAGTCCATAAACACTTTGCTTCTGGAGACTGTATAGTTTGCTAAAATCTAAATATGGAACAGGAAATGTAGAGTGAAGAACCACATACAAGAGTTAACAAAATAAAGTCATATTTCTAGTGGAATGCATGCCATTTATTTTAGATAAACTGGAAAGACAGATTCCTTGCAAAGCACACCATGTTTAAACTATTTTTAGTATATGGAATTTAACATTTTCCTTAATTGGATACCATCATTCACTTTTCCCTTTCACACATAGACTCAAAGATTCACATTTCTTAGAAATGAACTTCAAAATGGCATTTCAATATTAGAGGAGGTTCCTTGATTATCCATCTGTCCTCAAAAATGTGTTCAAGCACATAGAAAAGGAAACATGATATTATCCACATACTCATGTTCTGGAATACTATCACATTGATCTGATGGTGGTGTAGGCTTCCACCTTAGACTTGGAAGGAAATGTTTTATTTCTTTGGGTTTTGTGAAGCCGTGCTAGCAGTACTGGCAGTATTAAGTAACAAAGTAGGGGTATCTGTGATAGATTTCAGAAGCCAAATATAGGAGACACTTTTTCTTAATTTTTAAGAAGATTTTATTTATTTTTATTTTATGTCTATGAGTGTTTTGTTTGCATTATATAAGTGCCTGCTGCCAGAGGAGGCCAGAAGAGAGCATCAGATCCCCTGAAACTGGAGTTAAGGACAGGTGTTAGCTGCCGTATGAGTGCTGGGAACTGAACCCAGGTCTTCTGTAGGAGCAGGGAGTTTCTCTTTGAAACTATATTTAATTTATTTTTATTTTATGTGTGTAAGTGTTTTGCTTGCATATATGTAAGTGCACGACATGCATGCAATGCCTTCGGAGGCCAGAAGAAGGCAATGGATCCCTTGGAACTGGAGTAAAGAAAAGTTGTTAGCTGCCATGTGGGTGTTGGAAAGAGAACCCTGGTCTTCTGGAAGGACAGCAAGTGCTCTTAATAACTAAATCATGTCTCCAGCCCCACAAAATATAGGAGACAATTTTTAAGGTAATTTACTCATAAACGAAAGGTTAAATTTTATTAAATTAGGAATTAAATGATAGATATAGGCATCCCTACATTGGCTTCTTTTTTAAAATCCAATTCTGCATCTCAGTTTCCATCTTAATGCTTTCTTTATTGAACACTGGTCAGGATTCTAACACAATGAAGCTATCAGTACACACACTTCAGATTTGTGCATTCTGAGATTGCCTTACTTGCTATATGGGATAACCAATTGCTTGACTACCAGCAACCAAAGAGTGAACTAGCAGTGCCCCAAAGGAAGATCGGTGTCCTAGAAGAGTAGCTATTCTTCAAGAGCTAATTTTTTTCCAGTCTTAAATTTCTGAAATTAGTATATGCTACTGATGATTAGCTACTAATTACTTCTACCTGGTCGGGGCTATAATTAGTATACCTAGGTTGCTTCTGCCTTTGAAATGAGGGTTTATAAAACTGACTAAAAAGATGGATTAAAAGAGCTCCTGTGCAGTAGTACTACTGTGGAAACCAATGGCTAAGAACATTGGAAGATTTTCCCCTCCATTACATTGAATACACACAAAGGCATGATTTAATGTTAATGATGTCTAATTCTACTCAAAATATAAATAAAATTTGGTTTATCTTGAGTGACAAATTATAATTTTTCACAAATCCTCTTCAGTTTAGACAAAGGGGAGATTTTATTCTCTGACACAAGTTTTCAAGAATAAATCACTGGCTAGTATATTAACAATTTCTGTTTGTAAAGTCATGATCATTTCTTCATTATCTGCATTGGGATGGTCCATGAATAGTAAGAATTCTAAAGTGCTATTAAACCATGCCACTAAGTCATTTTTAGTATAAAATAAAAGTCATTACAAGTTGTTTTCAAACTTATGTTTTTATTGTTACAATAAGAAAAGGTCTGATAATATGAGTAAAGACAGAGAAGGGTTTATTTTTCTTTTTATTCACATCTAACCTAATGCTTAAAATCTGTGAATAAATAAATCTCACATATTTCTTTATGAAAGTATTAAAGAATCATAGTATGAACATGTTATTCTATGACATTTCAAAGCCTACTGGTTTCATGTTCATTCAGTCAATGGCTATTCACTGAACACTTACAGAAAGATTGTACTTAATGTAGTAGTAAATTTTCCCAATGTCTAGCATTTACATGTCCAGAAGCCTTAACTTCTATAAATTTCTTACTTAAAACATAAACAGCTAACTAAGATATGCTACTGAGTAGCTATAGATTCAACTCAATTGCTAGTTATTATCTCTAAAATACCATATAACAATTAGCATCTGTAACATTAGAATTCTCTACTGCCAGAAGTAATATAATATAAACTAAGCTAACATTCCACAGTCTTTAAAATTTTGAAAACTAAATATTACAGGCATGACTTTCCCCCCAATAGATCCATGATGCATATAGGATACAACAAAATAGCACACCATAGTTTTTTTTTTGTCTTAGAAAAACATAAACCACCTAAAATAATTAATCATTAATAATATAAAATTATATTTATTAAATTAACGCGTAACAAGTAAATAAACCTTAACTGCATAACAGAGCCACTTAATTGTCCAGAAGTGATGTTGGCAGGGAACTCCAGGAAGGTTGGAGACAGGACAGGAAATAGAAATAAGGAAAGAGGTGCAGAAGGTAGGGGAGGAGACCACAGAAGTGAGGAATCGGTGATGAGAGAAGGGAGAGAAAGGATAGGAGAGAGAACGAGACTAGAATGAGGAAACATGAAAGAAACAAATGTCTTTAAACATAATGCTCCACTTACTAAGTGCTCACTATGAGTCCTTCAAAAATGATTAATGCAGCCTGTTACTGATATTTA
>NW_008354532.1:1125355-1129445 GCF_000622305.1 Nannospalax galili
CTAGTACAGTATAAAAGGAAATAGACTTTTACCTACATAAAGTGTGTCTATATAGATGCAACATGGGTACAGTAAAGCAAATATGTCCAAAAAATGATTTAAAAAAATTTAGTTGCTATCAGAGCATTCCCAAAAGTAAGTTAGACAAAGCTCACTTTGTATTTTTATATGCATACAAATAACATATATTAAAGAAGATATTTGCCAGGTGTGGTGGCGCATGCCTTTAATCCCAGTACTCGGGAGGCAGAGGCAGGCAGATTTGTGAGTTCGAGGCCAGCCTGGTCTACATAGCAAGCTCCAGGCCAGCTGGGGCTACAGGAGAAGAAACTTTATCTAACCAGAAACAAATAAATTTGCTATCTTTATATAAAAGCTAAGACACTTTTTGAAGAATAATCTTATTAATCTTATAGCAAGTAGAATCAAGCACCAACAGGATGTCTCACTAGTGAGGTCATCAGCCTCCACAGAAACACCTTTATTCACTACTCTTTTGACTTCTCCCAAGAAGCGCACCCTGGTTGCAGGTACATTCTCCCCCTGAGATTTCTGAGCTCTACAGAACATTTGGTCCAGACATTCAAGTGCTATATTTAATTTTACACAGGTTTCTCTCAGATTCTTAAAAAATAACATAACTATATATAGTTTTCTGATTAAATGGATAATTAGAAATGTTAACTTTCTAATCAGTTTTATTAGATTACATAAAAAATGGATTCAGAACATTTTATTAGAATAAACTTGCTATCTTTACATTTGTTTTTTCTTCCCACAAAATATTCTTGCAAATATTTATGTTATCATGACTTTCAACAGTTCTTGATGAAAAGTAAAAAGAAAATAATGGAGATAATCTACAAAATCAAAACTTCACTTTATAAATAAGCCAAGGCTGATTCTTAGCACTAAAAATATCACATAAAATTTTATTTCTCCTTTTTATCTCAAATATTTATAGTTTCCACGCATTTCTTTTAAAATATCATCTATTAAAATCATTATAGATTCATAATTCTATAATGTTATTGGCAAATAACCAAACCACTATTCATTATTCATGTTTATTTAGTAAGTATCCTATAACCCAAGGCAGTACTTGACAAGTCCAAGTTATTAAATTACGTATTCATGAAATCATTTTTAGTGGATTGTGACTAGCATGAAAAAGAGAAATAGAATAGAAATTCCAGAGTACAGTATGAATAACATCACTTTCAGAAACTTTTGTTTCAGTAATGTTAATGTTTGTGAATATATGTATGAGTAATTTGGTTCTGTTTTAAAATGTATTTTACTATATCTTGCTAAAGTAAATAAATGATGATGAAACAATATTGGAAAGGAAAACAGTCTGTGTGGGAGTTCTGATTGTTAATATTTTCTGCATCACTGTAATGCATTTATTTATTACTAACCCTAATGTATTTGTCTGCTCCTTGCTTCCACTTCACATCCCTATTTTCTCATGAGCAAGTCATAATTATTAGATTTCCATGCCAGGTAAGTATATTTTCATAAAAAATAGAATAGGTGAAAGCCTATAAATTTCCTATTAACATACTTACCTGTTGGCAATCCTTTTCCTCTCAATCGGTCTCGAATAGCCTGGCTTCGATCAGGCTTTTGTTCACTGCTACGGGAAAGCTGATCCGTCTGTACATAGGTAATCAAAAATCAAGTTTGACAAAAGAATCTTCCTTTTTTTCCTCAGTGGCTGTCCACAAAGTAACACTACTTAGACAATATGGGGGGTATAGCTCTAATTGAAGAGATTCTATGTCTTACTGCAATTTTTATTCCCTAGAGACTAATAAAGCCTGTACAGGTCAATTCATATTCAGGAAATTAAAAGGCAAGAAAATACAGAGTAATCTATACCCGTGGACATAGTGAGCTAAAATGAGCTCTATTTTCGAACAGTAAACTTAAGGTATGCTCTCCCTCACCATCTGATAACTATTTTCATCTCTCAAGTTAGATTTACACAAATTTCAAGCTACATTAATTTTGGTTTGGTAAATCTTTCTCCTAATTGTAATTATACATTGAGGTTTAAATTCTTTTCAGAAGTAATTTCTCAGATACTGTCTGCCAGAATTACATTGCCTGCTAAATCTTTAAACTGGACACATTTCAAGTGACAATTTAAATTAATGTTCCATTGAATCCTCTTTATAACAAAATGTTTTAGTAGTCTAAAATTTCAGTAACTTTACCAAGGATATTTGTTTAAAATAAATCATGCCAAGGTAGGTTAAACTCTACATTATGAGGGATAAAAAGTTGGAATACTGGGTTATTCAAATGATCAAATATAAGAGAAACATAAAGATGGAAAGAGAGATGTGAGGAAACTCATTTAGCTATAGTATAAACAGCATGTCTCCATGTTTGCTTACTCACACACACCTTTTCATATGCCTCCAACATTAGAATCTGAACATTGATTAAAATTCTTTCTCAGGCAGTATACTCAAGGTTCAAAGTATTATATTTCCTATTTTTAAGAAGATTTAAATGGAAATATTTATAAAATAATGCTACTACTGAACTGCTTAACTGATGTCTGTCCAGACCATATTGCATTGTTTGTGACAGAAAAGATAGTGAATATTCTAAATATTTGTGAATGCCTGCTTTGAGGCAACTATTAGCAACAGCTGTTGTTTATTGAACAGTTATTAAAATCCAGGCATTGCCTTAGTGCACTAAAAACTTTATTTAATCTTCAAAGCAACCTCATATAGTAGACAAAATCCTTATCCTCATATTATTCTTAAGCTCTGAAATAGTAAAACAAAACAAAAACAAAACAAAAAAACCACTTCAATGAAAGCATCTCAACTCGGAAACAATTACTTTCACAACTGTTCAGTAATATGGGTAGATAATGTATTGCATTATTCTTATTTTATAGTTAAAAATGAAGGTTAAAAAAACCTTTAAAATACTGGAAGAACTAAGACAAGTGAGCTGGCCTGCTGACTCTGACTCAATGCTAATTCATCTTTAGTGCTTTGGTCACTGGCAATAATGACCTACTGGAAGCAGTTACAGCTTCAGAGGAAGAGCCAAAAGCAAGGCTTTGGGGTTGGAGACTCAGGCTCCAATTAGATCTCTATTATGTATTATACTATATTTTCGTTGCCTTACTTTTGTTTAAAAAAGGAACACATAGAAATAAAACAAATAAAATGGAAGCAGTCCCAGATAAAGAGGAGAAACGAGCAGCCAAGAACCTGTACTAAATTCCCATGACAGACTCACAAAACTTTAATGGGAGACAGTTTGCAATTTTTCTAGACGATCTCTGAGCCTATTTTTTCACCAAATGGCAAAGTGTATGGAATTTGGAGATACTCTTAGCTGCCAGGCATGGTTAAGATGGGGAACTAAACCCTGAAGGACAGACAAAGAGGAGGAAGCCAGAAAGAACACTGTGTGACAGTAGCAGATCTGTAGCCCACATAGAGAAGGGACAAGCACCGAAGGACCTTCACACAGTAAGAGCGGATGAAGTATAAAATCCTGATCATTTATCAAAGGACCAAGGAGCTTCCAAACCAGAGCAAACAGTTGAAGGGATGAAGAGCAGAGACAACTATTAGACACAGATTTTATTCTTGAGAATTCTCACATCTCAGATGAGAGAAAATGGAGGCATCCAAGTCTGAGGGTAATCTGACAGCAGCAAGATATCAGGTCCTTCCTTCATACCAGAGAAGGTGGGGAAGAACACAGGGGAGCCAAGTCAATGAGTGGCCAAGAAAGAAGTCTAGAGACAGAAAGCGCATTTAGGTGTGTGGTATGTTAATGCATTTCCTGGAGGTGTTTACAGTGATAGGCTAGAGCTCTTTGGGAAAATATCTAAGGAAGAAAGGTGGGAAGAACAGACATTTCCAACTTGAAAATGCTATAGTTCCATGACATTTTCTGTAATAACATTCTTAAAAAAAAAACAAAAAAAAACAAACCAGATTTCAAAAAGGTAGGAGATTAATTGTGATGGGTTTCTAAATTTTAATAATAATTTCAAGTAAACAATGTAATAATTTTTCCCTTATTTTCTTGAAAAATGCTACTG
>NW_008354532.1:1129525-1161915 GCF_000622305.1 Nannospalax galili
TCACAGAGATCCGCCTGCCTATGCCTCCCGAGTGCTGGGATTAAAGGCATGTGCCACCACGCCCGGCTACTGTATATTTTTAAGGAAGATTTTATGATGTTATTGAATTAAAAATATACTATGTTTGCAAGTTAGAACTGTAGCTTACCCCAGAAATATTTCCCAGAACTAGCTTTACCAACTGTTTCACATAGGCAAATGAAGGTGCACAGTTGCTGTTTCTAATGTGGGCACTGCAAGCATCCAGGACAGTCCGAACAGAAACGCGAGCATACACGACATCCTCACACATGCCCAGCAGTATGCTGTTAAGATGATCTCCAAGCTTGATGGGCTGAAAAATAAAGGTAAAGTCAGATAAATGTGAATAAATCTAACAAGAGAAAAGCCTTTCGAGAAATCTCAGGAACCATAGCAAATATTTGGAAGAAATGCATTTTTTTTTCTATTAGCAAGAATGTCTTGCTACATTTTGTCCTTGATCTAAAAAGTTTATCAATAGAAGACTGTTAATATATATATGTTTCTAGATATGAAATATGATGGAAATTCTGTTTTTTACAATAAAGAAATGAAATTCTAGATCCTTCAAATATGTTAAGAACTAGGGGCAGTATTCAGTAAGATTCTCTCTATATAAATACAATCTAATATTTGTATGATATTATGGAAGATTTCAGATATTACTATAACTCAAGAGCAGTTAAATGTTAAGTTCTTGGGGCTAGAGAGATGGCTCAGCAGTTCAGAGCACTGGCTGATCTTGTAGAGGACCTGGGTTTGATTTCCAGTGCCCACATGGCAGCTAAGAACAGTCCATAACTCCAGTTCCAGGGGATTTCTTCTGAGGTCCATAGGCATTACACAACACAGGTGCACTTATATATATGTGTAGGCAGTACACCCATACACATAAAATGACAATAATAAATAAAATTTTAAAAGTTAAGTAATCTAGTGAAAATAGAGAATTCAAAATATTTATTAGTTAATATAATTTTTAAATTACTATATTCAAATGGTCAATAAGCAATAAAAGGGTGTTCTACATCATTATTCATTAAGAAATGCAAATAAAAACCACAAGAAAGCACTTCAAGGCAGGGGGTACAGCTAGGTGGTAAAGCACTGGTTTAGCATGTATGATGCTCTGGGCTTAATTCCCAGCAGCCCCCAAAGAATACACTCAACAAATAAAAAGACTAATAATCGATGCACTGGTCATCCACTGCTGATAGCAATTTAGGCTCTTTTATCCCCTTTGGTCTAAACAAAGCCTTCCTTAACGGACACTTCTCACCTACTGAGGTGTTACTGTATGTATCCCTTAGGTCTCAGCTTAGGTCCAAGTCCCTTTAAGAACCTACTGACACCCGCCCCCCCATTTTCCCTAACATAGCATTCATCGCATCATGTTGTAATTACCTATTTAGCTGCCTGTATTTTCCAATAGATATCACAGGCATGGGCCACCATACGCCTAAAATCTAGTGTTTTGTCAGATACAAGATACACTCATTAAATACTTTTAAATTAATATTAGTTCCAAAATGATTATGATTTCTGAGCATCACTGGTACTGGTTTTATTTCTAGTTATTAAAAATAAAGTGTTAATTATAGAGTACTACATTTTATATGAGAGTAAGGCTGCATAATAAATAACATCGTATCTTCAGTAATAACTGACTCTCATGTTTACAGGATTGAAAGTGAGAAGAGAAAGAAAATATGTACAATTTTTCAAAAGTAAATAGACTGAGCCAAGTTCAACAATGGCATTCACTCATCTCATGAATTTTAAGACGTTTTAATTTTGGAGTAAAAGCTTATTTCTTCTGATATTTAATAAGAAAAAATGCGCTTGTTTTTCACTTCTAAATGCACAAAATGAACCCAATTCTTTTGTGTGTATGTGTAATGGGGTGTTGTGTATGTGTTGTGTGTCCATGTTTGTATATATGTATATGTATGGAGGTGTATGCATGTGTGTATCTGTGCATATGGGGGTGAGAGGTTGATGCTGTGTGTCTTCTACTATCCCTCTCCATCCTATTTTTTGAGTCAGGCCTCTCACTAAACCCAAAGTCACCAACTGGTTACACCAGGTGGCCAGTGAGCTCTGGAGAATCTGCCTGTTTCAATCAACTAAGTGCTCATATTACAGACATTTACAATCAAGCCCTACTTTTACTAGTGACAGAAATCCAATTCAGTTCCTCACACTTTCAGGGCAAACTCTGATATCTGAACTATCTCTGCAGCTCTAAATCCCATTCTAAATGTTGTAACTTATCATTGATAAATAAGAGTATTTAGAATTTTTTAATTACTATTTACTGTTACATTTATATTGAGTTTTGTAGAATGAGAATTATTTTAGAAAATAAAGGCTAAAACTAACCCAAAGGTCATCCTGAGCCCAAGGCCTGAGAGGTCTGTGTCTCCTGCTGCAGGAGCAGAAAGTGGGATTCTGAAGTGCCAAGAGAAAGAGAAAGAGTATTCTCCCCTACAGTAGGCTGAGACAGGGATAGGGCTGCTAGGACTACTATGTTTAGTACAACAGCAATCATCAGACATTCACAATCACTCTCATAGTCAGTAAATGACTAGAAAGTTTGCTCCCATTTACCACGATATGTTTTTCTGAAGAACCAAGCTCCATCTCACAAATTCAGCTGTTAAAACCTGGGTAGTGATTGCTACAATTCTAAGAATACCTTGAAAATAACCTCATTAACACTCAAATTCTTAGTTTATTCTTAAACTATGACATTATATTTGTGAACAACCAGTATAAAAATGCCAGTGTGCTTGACAGCATGTTGTAGAATTCATTAACTATACCAAAGAGCTTTTACAAACTGGAAATTTGCATAACTGTAAAAACTTGACTTACTTGGCTTTGAGGTACTTCATGATCAGCCCCCCAATACAATGTCATTCCAAGGGAATAAATATGGATCTAGGAATAGAATTTTTTAAAAATTAATTTTTTGGCAACAAATTAAACATTTAACAAGTAGCATACATTTTTTGTTTCAAAGCACAACATGTAACTGTTCAGAAAAATGATTAAGGAGATTAATGATTAATCATAAAAATGATTTTATATTCTGCATAAAAGCACACGGGAGTTGAAAACAAAAAAGTTAGAGTGAAAATTGTTAGAATAGATTCCCCCCAATTCAGAGCCCACTTTTAATGAAAAATCATTTTGCTAGCTTTTATTTAAAGTTCCTTTAAACATACTCAAGCAAGTTTGAACAATATTCTTATTCATCCTTCTTCTGTAGGAATATTTAAAATGTACCGAAAGCCTTGTATTCTTAATTTACAAACATATTTCTATGTCAATTCTCGGAGTGCTTACCCATCTTATGCTACTGAATAGAATTTTACTGCATATTGTAGTGCTATTTACTTAACCTGTATGTTATTAATGAGCAATTAAGAGTTTTTACAAACTTTGCTAAAACAGTCTTGTGATATGTTATGTTGTACAGTTATTTCTCTTTAATTAATTCTGAAATTATGTGAAAACTGCACCTGCAATACAGATCTATCATTAATCACATTTTCCTACAGAGAAGTTTAATTTTTTTTTTTTTTATTTCTAGCAACATAAAAGTTTCCTCACAAGATTTGGACTTTGAACAATCTGAAAAGTAAGAAAAAAATTTAACTGCAGTTTTGATTAGCATATTTTTCACTACAAAGGTGTAGGTTGTAAATGAGAAACACAGGATCAAAGGAATTTTCTGTAACTGGTTGAAAAACAATGTATTGTAATGATTACAGGAATGTTCTGACATGGAATACAAGAAAGGCTGGAGAGTGGGATCACTGATAGGCAAAGGGGGGATGGACAGTAACACAGAGAGAGAGACTAGCTTCAGAGGAGCATGGGGAGTCATCTGCAGGGGACAGAGAGTATGGGGATTTATGTAGGTGTGCTGGTAAAAGGTCTTAAAAGCCTCGGCTAAAGTGAGGATGGTTAATCTTGTAATAACCATCTTTCCTTTTTCCTTCTGCTAAGAGATTCAGAGCTGTGGGGCTGGAGAGATGGCTCATTGGTTAAGAGCATTGGCTGCTCTTGCAGAGGACCCAGGTTCAATTTCCTGCACCCAAATGGTGGCTTGGCAGCTAACTGCCATAGGTAACTCCTGTTTCAGGGGCCTCAGCGCCCTCTTCTGATCTCTGCAGGCATTGCATCACATGGGTGCACTTACACACAGGCAGGCAACACACTCATACACATAAAAAAATATATATATATATATTTTTTTTTAAAAGAGATTCAGCACTAAGCTTTAAGCTCACATTTATCAACCCTGAATTGTGGTATGAGATTGTTGTTTTCAAGTGCCAACTTGACTGGATTTAGAATCACCTAGAACACAAACCTTTGGGTATGTCTATGAGAGCTTTTCTGGGAAGATGAACTGAAGAGATCCTCTCTCAGTGTTGGTGACACCTTCCAACCAGTGGTCCAGTTACAAAGTGGTCTGAGGAAAAAGCTGTGTGTGTGTGTGTGTGTGTGTGTGTGTGTGTGTGCGCGCGCGCTGAGGGACCCACCTTTTCTTAGCATTGGTATTTTTACAAAGAACATTTTATCTTTGTCAATGAAGGTTTTACCCACTAATGACTGGCCAGAAATTACATTTTTTAAATTACATACACCACGCACATCCTTTTAAACTGTCTTAGAGATGAGACAGTTATATTTCATTTGCATCTCAAATGAAGCAGTTAACTAATATTACCTTATGCTATAGAAAAATTCATCTTTTTTCCTTTTTTCAGGAGAAGAGCCTGTTTTAGATATTTTAGGATACCTTTAAGCAATTAACCCTGAGCTTGTGCACAGTAGACATTTAATACATGTCTGCTGAATTCAATTAAATGTGTATTAGGTTCAGGACAGTACCATGTAGTCTATTTGTATCATACTTAACCTTTAAGTCTCAATTCAAGAAGGCTTACGCATAAGGATCTTTTCAAAGATCTTCTTATAAAATTTTTTTCATAGATTTAACACAAAAGATTAATTGCATGCTTACACTATTTTGATTTGTGATTTTTGGGGGTGTGCTAGTGTTTTAAGATTGTTAACTTCTCAGTATACCAAATTGTTGGGGCTGGAGAGATGGCTCAGTAGTTAAGAGCGCTGGATGCTCTTGCAGAGGGCCCAGGTTTGATTCCCAGCACCTACATGGCAGCTAACAAGCATCCTTAACTCCAGTTCCAGGGGAATCTGACACCCTTTCCTGATCTCCCTGAGTACTGCATGACACAGGTGCACTCACATATATACAGGAAATATACACATTTAAAAAATAACACATTAAAAAAACCTAGGTTGTAAGACTGTATGCTTGCTAGTCATATGTATCTGGTATAATGTTTAATTGTATCTGTAAACTTGACTGGGCAATGGGGTGTCTACATATTTGATCAAACATTGTTAGTGTTTCTGTGAAGGTGTTTTAGATTAGACTATCAGTTTAGTCTATAGACAGAGTAAAACAGATTGTTCTTCCTGACTTGAGTGGGTCTCTTCCAATCAACTGAAAGCCTCAAAAGAACAAAAAGTCTTATTCTTGAGTTAAAGCTTATATGTCTGAGTAAGAGAGTTGATTTCTTCCTGGCTGCCTATAACTGGGACATCCATTTTTTCCTCCTTTGGATGTGAACTGGACCAGCTCCACCTGGGCTTCAAGTCTGCCAACCTCTGAACTGGAACTATATCACTAACCCTACTCTTCCCTGGCCTATGAATTCTGACTGGAACAAAATCCTCAGTTCTCCTGAGTCTCCAGCCTGAAGATCTGCCCTGAACATCCTGAGACCTTGAGACTTGTCAGTCTCCATAACTGTATGAGCCATCTCCTTATAATAAATCTTTTTACATACATGCATACATTACATATGTAAATACACATATATCTTAATGTTTTTTCCCTCAGGAAAGCCATACCAAACCACATAGGTATGAAATATCTACACAGAGATATATAATAGGCCAAGGAGATAAACTGCTATTTTACTAAGATTATACTTTATGGGTCCCAAGTTTTTAATAATATTCTTAACTCATTTAAATTTTGTTAAAAAATAACTCCAGGTATGTAAAATCTTTGTTGAAAATACTGTCTAATAATATTATCTTTTGTCATTAGATAAGCATTTCTTATAGAATATAAATAAAATCCTCGATTTTTAAAATATAATGTAAATGACATGCACATTATTCATAAGTTACATTTCTAGTATTGGTGAAGCCTGAAAAGACATCAACACAAAAATGATCAGTGACACCAGGGTGTGGTTAAATTAATCCAGTAATGCTGACATCACTGAGAACTGAAGCTCCTCTAGCTTTTAACCAGCAGTAGTGGATGGACTATAGTATATTTAGAGACATTGTGAAGAAAGGAGGAAGGTCACATACAGGAAAAATTATTCAAAAACAAGTGAGTATTTGGTCCATTTATTTTCCTTTGATTTTTATTTAGTGAAGGGGAAAACTGGAAAAAACAATAGCTCACATTTTCAGAATTAACACCTTCAATTAACAATATTAGCAAGCTTCTCATTTCTGCTGTTTACTTAGTTTTCCAGGGAGTTTAATGGCACTGTGAGTGTCAGGTGGCCCTGACTGGTGTAGAAGCTCTACTAGACCCATCTGCATTTGACAGCACAGAGGAACTCATTTCCTTTCCTTAGCACAGCAGCAGAATGTACAGGCAGCTATAGTAGAGCTTTGGATAGTGAAAACTTATTCACACGGGATTCTGTTAGAAGACAGAGGAGAAGTTTTGAAAATGTGCATTTATAGAAGAGTTGGTTATGATAACCTAAAACATCTCCAGACATAGCAGGTCTCACTGTTTCTGGTTAGAAATTAATCTGCATTGCCTTTCTATTAGAAGTCTAATAGGAGTATATGAATGTGTATGTATCTATCTATTATTAAACAAGTAGAAGTCATACACTTGTGTTAAGAAAATGACCTACTTAATCATTAAACACTTTTTTTCCTGAATTTCACTAAGCTAGGGAGTATGTAAGAAATAAATATCTCATTGCAGTACCACTAACACTATCATACACAATATAATCATAAATTAAAATATTGACAGCCAACATGTACAAAGGCTTACTGTGTGCCAAGTTTATGTTACATGCAGTAGCTCATTCAGCCTTAGAAAAGGAAGGTAATTTGCTCAAGGACACAAAGCTTTGTGGCATAGGTAGGACTTAAGTGCTGTCTCCAGGGTCCATGTTCTTACCCTACAAGACAGGTCATGTCAGCACCGATGACACGTCAGTCTGATACTTCTTTGTTGTTGGGAAAGGCCTATCAATTGTAGGTTATTTAGCAACACCCCTGGTGTCTACCAGATACCAAGAGTACTACTACCTCAGTTATGGCAACCACAGTCATCTCCAGACATGGGCAAAGGGCTCAACTGCTTCTGGCTAGAAAATACTACTTTACTCTGCATTGCCTTTCCAAGTATGCGAAGTTGAACAGAAAAAATATACGAATGCAATATGTATGCCTCTATTATTCATCAAATAAAAGTGACAAGTTTGTGCTAAGGAAATTCAAGGAGATAAGAAAGGATTACTTCCAATTTTAAATGTAGCAAAAGAAACAATGTGGAAGGGGATTAACCTGAGATTTGACACGCAAATCATGTGTCTCTGTGCTTTGTATTCTCTATGAAATTATAAGCAGATCTACTGCCACTCTAAGTATCATCATCACCACCACCACCACCATCATCATGATCTCTTTCTGTCTGCCTCTCCATTACTTTCCTGGCCCTTTAAGAGTAAGGATTACTTATTCATTGTTAGATCTCCAAGCCCATTTATAACGTTAGATATGCAACAAGGTCTCAATACATGCTTATGAATGAATGGCTGGTACAAAGGCTGTGGACATGAGGAAGTGAAAGGAACCAGGGTGTAGAGCAGTGGAGTCAGAATGCACAAAACCTGTTTAATAATCACTGGCCACAGCTTGTGAATCTAAAAGGGAGGAATCAGAGGTCGGCTGGAACAACATTTCTGAAAGCTTTTTGTCTTTAGTTAAGGAAATTTGTATTTCACTACATTAAAAAAAGTAACTTAAGGGACATTTTGAGGAAGGAAAATGGCATAGACAGGAAAATTAATCTGACAGAAATATGGAGAAAAATGAAAAAGCAGAATGAGAGCTGGACATCACAGCAAACGTCCAAAGGAAGGGAAGTGACCCAACTGCAGCCCTGGCAATAGGGATGAGGAAGAAAGAAACCGCATGGCTAGACTTGGAAGCTACTGTGAGAAAGTCACACAATCAAATGCATGTGGAAAGGCAGGGTCAGGGTGAAGATTCAAAGGAAATGGCATAGAAAGAGTGATGGGTGAGTCCATTAATACTTCTTATGGGGGACAAAATGCTTTTGTTTTTTAATTCTGATGTACTGGAGTCAAAACTTCACAGATAGAAGACTTTGTCCCACTTATCATACCCTCAAACTTGGGCAATATTTGACACATAATGGTTAACATTTGTGCTTGCCATATGATAATACTGTTACAAGAATTCCTTAAATATTATCTTATTTAAAATTTAAATAACCTTATGAAGCAAGTAGTATTACTAATATCTTATGGATAAGGCACCCGAGACATAAAGAACTTAGGCAAAGTAACGGAAATTAAATATATCCCAACATAATATTTGTTGGAAATAAAATGGGATAATAATCGTCATCACAAAGAAGACTCATGGAATACTTGATACCTCTGTATTCATTCTCTAAAGAGATGAAAAGCCATTAGAGTTCTAGTTCACTAGACACAAGATGACACAGTGGTGTGCAGACACTTCCCCTCCAGTCAGTTCTGTGAAGAAGGGCTGTTTTACACTGTCATCCAGTTCCACTAATCACATACCTCTGAAGTTGTGTGGCTATGCATTTCCCAGCAACAAACCAGATACCTTTGGGTAAACAAATTCTTTTTTAAAATATTTATTATTTTTATTTTATGTGTATGAATGCATTGCCTGCATGTGTGTAAGTGCACCCGTGTCATGCAAAGCCTGCAGGGGCCAGAAGAAGGCATTGGATTCCATAGAACTGGAGTTACAGATGATTGTTAGCTGCCATATCAGTGTTGGGAATCAAACCTGGGTCCTCTGGAAGAACAACAAGTGTTCTTAATCAATGAGTAATCTCCCCAGTTCCAGGTAAACAAATTCTTAAAATAAGTACTGGGAGCCTTCTAAGTGCCAAACTTAAGCAACAGTTCTCAAAGTTATCATGATCCAGGATTATGTGGGGCATGACACAACATAGACTGCTGGCCCACCCTCAGACTTTCCTTTCTGGCTTTGGGGACCAAACCCAGGACCTAGCATTTGGTCTACCACTGAACTAAATTCCCAATCTCTGACCTCCGGAGTTTCTAAATCAAATTTTCTGAGTCTGTGCCTGAGAATTTGTTTTTCTTTTTTTCTTTTTCTTTTTTTTTTCTTTTTTGACAGAATCTCACAGTAGCTCAGGCTGGCCTAGAATTCATTATGTAGCCTACTTAGGGTAATCCCTCTGCCTCAGCCTCCAGAATGCTAGTATTCTAGGTGAGAATTTTCTTGTGTAGAAAGTTTCCAGGTGATGGTGATGTTCCTGGCGATATGGGTCATAGATGGACAATCACTGGTATACAATACAAACAGGGCTCTTTTCGCATAAAACCTTCACTACATAAAACAAGAAACACATGTGATTATATGAGGGATACACAGAGGATACAGCAGCATAAGAAACAATTTCAGTTCCACTTTCCTTTTTCAAGTAAGCCGCATAACAAGGGTTGAGCTGAGAGCTCCAGTGGCCTGGTAGTAGAAAGGTGGTCTCAGCTGAAAGAAGAAAGTGAACAAAGCTACATCTGAAGCACTGAGTAAATTCAGATGAAGCATTCAGTGTGACAGAAAGACTCTTCAGTGACAAGGAAGATGCAGTAACACTCTGAAGCCGAAGTAAGGAGTCCACAGTTCAAGGAAAATAGATGAGCCAAAATATTTTAAACAGGGAAGGGACAAGATCATGTATTTATTTTCAAAACCACATTGACCCCTGGATTGGACAGGGACATGGTTGAAAGTGGAAAACATTAAAGTGTAGTTGGCACTAGTCATTTGTGACATACAGAACTAGAGTAGACCCAGTAAAAACTAAGAGAAGTGGACAGAGGTGAGACATCAAATTAATTAGGAATGGAATTTAAAAATAAACTCTGAGGCGAATGAAAAACTTCAATGAAAATAGATTTTTTTTTTCTTCATTAGTGGGGTAAATGGCCTATTCATTTGCAGGAAGCACACAAAGGTGTGCTTGTGAAAGGCAGGGTTTCAGAATAAAGAAAAAATTTAGCTTCAGATCTAGATTATGTGATGCCTGTGTAATGTTCTACTGAAGATCTGTAAGAGGCAGCTCTCTGAAAAGAGCTTTGTGTTAGAAATATACACAGTTAGGAGTTGCCATCACGTAGTCATTGATTTTTAACCTTTTAAAAAAGACTAAAACATGAGGGGCTGGAGAGATGGCTTAGCAGTTAAGAGCATTGGATGCTCTTGCAGAGAACCTGGGTTCCGTTTCCAGCACCCACGTGATGGCTGAAAACCATTAACTCTAGTTCCAGGGAATCCGATACCCTCTTCTGACCTCCGTGGGCACTGCATGACATGGATGCACTTACATACATGCAGGCAATATACTCATACACATAAAATAAAAATAAATAATTAAAATATTTTTTAAAACATATTAATCCTCTGTTCTGAAAAATATTCATTTTTGTGGATATATAATTTTTGTACTTTTAAATGGTCTTCTGAGCCTAGTGCTTTAATCTATGAGAGTATCATGAAATTTAAGTTAAGATCCAGAGATATGTAAAGCAATTGCACAAATTTACTTGGACATAGCTTTTATGTGTTTGTGTAGGTGGAGACTGGACCTGGGACCATGCATATAATAAGTTTGTATTCAATTACTAAGCATCAGCCCCATAACTCTTTTATTTTGGTGTTAATATGACCTAGGGAAGAAAAAGTTCCCCCAAATCATTTTAAAGGTTTAAAAGAGGGCTGGGAGAATACTTTAGCAGGCTAACTTAGCATGTGTGAAGCCTTGAATATAATTCCAAGCATATATACCCAAAAACAAAACTCTCAAACAAAATCTTAAAATTTCAGGATGTCATTTTCTCAGTTAAAAATGAACTTTTCTCATATATATTTCTCATGTATATTTTCTCATATAAAAATATGTGTATTTTTTTTCAGTAAGTTTTTTAATACATTTCTCTCTGTTTTTTCACACCATCCAAGTGTTATTTATCTCTCTTCTCTCTCCCTATATAGCTGTCCCTATTCCATCCCCAGTTAAAGTACCCTCATTTTCCCCATTTCTCCCTTGAATATACCTGTTTCCTACTATCCCCATCTCTTGAGCAACTTCTTCCCCTTTACCTCCATAGTTCATTTCTATTTTCCTGACTCCTGCGGTTTCATCAGGATATATACTCACCTCTAAGGATTTGGAGCTAAGATCCAAAAATGAGAGAGAACATGCTTCACTTGTTTTTCTGAGACTGTTATTTCACTTAGTATAACAGCTTCTAGTGCCATCCATTTATCTGCAAATTTCATTTTTCTTTACCACTGTGTAGATCTCTATTATGTAAATATACTACATTATCCATTCATCAGCTGAGGGACATTTAGGTTGCTTTCATTTTTTAGTTATTGTGAACAAAGCATCAAGAAACATGTTTGCACAAGCATCTCTGCAGTAGGACGAATCCTTTGGGTTTATGGCAAGGAGTGATATAATTAGATCATATGGTAGATTTTTAGTTTTTTAAGAGTTCTATACACTGATTTCCACAGTGGATGCACCACTTTGCAACCCAACAAGCAGTGAATGAGGGTTCCCATTTCCCCTCATCCTCAAAAGCATCTGGTGTCATTTGTTTCTTGATCTTAGCTATTTTAACTGGGGTAAGATGAAATCTTAAAATAGTTTTAATTTGAATTTTCCTAATTAGTAAGGATGTTTAACACCTTTAAAGGTGTTTCATTGCCATTTTTATTTCTTCTTTTGAGAACTCTGTTCAGATCCATAGCCTATTTTTAAAAATATTTTATTTATATTTTTATTTTATGTGTATTGCCTGCATGTAGATAAGTGCACCCATGTCATACAATGCCCGCGGAGATCAGAAGAGCCTGTCGGATCCCCTGGGAATGGAGTTATGGACAGTTGTTAGCTGCCATGTTGATGCTGGGATTTGAACCCAGGTCTTCTGCAAGAACCACCAGTGTTCTTAACCGCTAAGCCATCTCTTCAGCCCATGGCCCATTTTTTTTTTTTTTAAATTGGGTCAAATGTTTTCTTGATTCTTTGCTTTTTGAACTCTTTGTATATTCTGGATATTAATTCTCTGTCAGATGTGTAGCTGGTGAAGATTTTCCCTCACTCTGTGGGCTACCTCTTCACTTGCCAGGTTGTTTCCTTTGTGGTATAGACACTTTGTTGTTTAATAAGGTCCAATTTGTCAGTTGTTGACCTTAATTCCTGAGTGACTGAAATCCAATTTAGAACATCCTCTCCTGAATCTGTATCTTGTAGGGTAACTGCCTATGTTTTCTTCTAACAGCTTCAGCGTTTCGGGTTTCACAGTGAGGTCTTTGATCCATCTGGAGTTTAGTTCACAGTGATAGATATGGGTCTACTTTGATTCTTCTACATGTGGAGATTCAGTTTTGCCAGCACCATTTGTTGAAGACGCTGTCTTTCCTCCAGTGTATGTTCTTGGCATCTTTGTCAAATATGAGGTGGCTGAAATTGTATACACTCCACGTTTGGGTCCCATTTTCTTCTATTTTGTTCCACTGATCTACATATCTGTTTTTGTGCCAGTACCATGCTGGTTTTATGACTATAGCTCTGTAATCTAGTTTGAGATGTAGTATGGTAATCCCCGCAGCACTGCTCTTTGTGTTCAGGACTGCTCTGGTTATCTGGGGTCTTTTGTGATTCCCTATGAATTTTAGGACTTTTTTTTTCCTATTTCTGTGAAGGATGTCATGGGGATTTTGATTGGGGTTGCACTGAATCTATAAATTGCTTTGGTAGGATGGTCATTTTCACAATATTAATTCTACCAATCCATGAGCACAAGAGGTCTTTCCATCTCGTGTCTTCCTCAAGCTCTTTCTTCAAAGATTTATTTAAAGTTTTCATCGTAAGAGGTCTTTAATGTCTTGGTTAGGTTTATTCCTAGATTTTTTTTTTTTTGAGGGTATTGTAAATGGGAGTGTTTCTATGAACTCTTTTTCTAATTGTTTGTTATTGGTATAAAAAAAAGGCTACTGATTTTTATAAATTGATTTTGTATTCTGCCACTTAGCTAAAAGTGTTGATCATTTTTAGAGGTTTTCTGGTAGAATTTTTGGGATCTCTTAAGTATAATATATCATCTACAAATAGGAAGGTTACACTACAAAAACCACAGTGTCAGGCAGGAGACATTTTTCTTTTGAGTTGTTGGTCAGGGTAGTTCAAGGGACTCCCAAAATAATAGAGGCTATTGCCATAGCCCTTGATTGCCTAACAGAACCTGATGATAAAAACCCTATTGCTGAAGACAGGATGTATTTCCGACATAGGACTTGGAACAATCGAACTGGAGCTGACCTGAAAGCCTCTTCCCTAAGCACTTGTTCCAATAGTATCGGAGGGTACTATGCATGTTGTCAAGGGAGGAAAACAATCAACGGTCTTACTCAGTTGTAAAGACTAATAAACACAACAATGACTGACCCAGCAAACTATCTCTACTGGTGCAGAGTAGCGGCACTTTTATTTTGGGGTTAATCAACAGCTGTCTAATTGAATTTATGGCTCTCTCAACAAAAGAGAACTCATGTGTGGCACTATAAATATAGCCAAATCCATATGTCTGGAGAGGTCATAGCACCTAGAGAAAAACCTATTTCTGTCCATATCCCTAGACCAATGTAATTTCTTACCATATTCTAAATAATTATCCTTATATTTACAGACAAGTGTACCTTTCACCACTCATCAAAAAAGCCTCTTTTTGGTCAGGCATGGTAGCACACGCCTTTAATCCTAGCACTCAGGAGGCAGAGGCAGGCCATCTTTGTGAGTTCAAGGCCAGCCTGGTCTACATAGTGAGTTCCAGGCCAGCTGGGGCTACAGTGAGACCACATCTCAAAAAAAGACAAAAAACATTTTTTTTTTTTTTAAGTCTTCTTGGTTAAGACTCTTATATCAAACCTCTGTCACTGAGGGCTCAGGGACCAATGTGGAAGAGGCATGGAAAGACTGTTGAGAGCCAGGGGTGGTAGATGACCACAAGGAAACAAGAGTTTTCCAGAGAGCTGGGAAGTTGCTCATATGAACTTACAGCAATGTTGACAAGATGCACAAGATCCATGCAAGTTTAAACTAGACAAAAAACCAAAAAAAGGAGGAGAGAAATGGGTAACAAATCCAACCTTAATCGAGAAACTATTGGCAGCTAATGACTGCTATAAGAGGGATTTCTTTAGGGGAGTAATGCTGGATATATTGATCAGACTCCAGTGGACAGACTCACTCCAAGGGACACTGAGGGACAGAAACATGCTTGATAGGCCTTAACATACACGAGAGAATGCATGGAGGAGCTATGGGGGAAAAATAGGGGAGGGAGCCTAAATATGATCAAGATATATTGTACGAAATTTGCCAAACAAAACAAAACTTTTACAAAAAATGAACTTTTCTGCCTACTCATTATTTTTCACCATACTTTATAAAATCCAAGAAGTACACTTGCCTAGTCTCTGAGATATACTTAATATTGTAATAATGTATCTGTATTTATTTAACCCCCAGCTTCTACAGGGCTAGAAATATGAGCACAGTTGACAAATCAAAAGGTGTTTCTGTTCAGCTGGGTGTGGTGGCATACACCTTTAATCCCAGCACTCAGGAGGCAGAGGCAGGCAGATCTCTGTGAGTTTAAGGCCAGCCTGGTCTACATCGTGAGTTCCAGGACAGCTGGGACTACAGGGAGATCCTGTCTCAAAAAGAAAAAAAAAAGGTGTTTCATGTTCTACAGGAGGCCCCACCACTGCAGATTGAGCCCAGTGATTTGCTTGAGTTGGATGCTTACAGTCAATTTTATAGGGCTCCCTATTATTTGTCTCACATGGGACTAAGTTTTCATCAACAAGACTTGCTCTTCAAACTTAAGATGTTCTATCATGCTTAAGGTCCTGGGTTCACAGAGTTAAGATGCTATATGTAGCAAAACTGATGTAATAAAAAGGTTGCTTGACAAGGTTAACAAGTTAAGACATTAAAATGAATAATATATTAACAAAAATTAGTTTATTAGCTAGTGTAACATAGCAAGGTGCCACCTTGCTTACAGACTTAGATTCCTTTTGTATCTCTTTAGTTTTTGTGGCATTGGGGACAGAACCAAGTAGTACAGCAAGTACTCTATCACTTAGTTCCTCTCATCCCCAAGAGCTAGATGTTTGTGATTAAAAAAAAAAGACACAAAATATTAACCATTTTTAAGTGTGTGTTTGAGTAGTATAAAGAATATTTACATTGTTGTGCAACAGAGCACTGAAACTTTTTCATTTCACAAAACTGGAATTCTGGACCTAATGAACAACAATGTCCTCTTCGTGCCTCTCCCTACAGTCCTTCCTAATTAATGTCTTACTTTCTGTGACTGATTCAGAGGCTTCACATGAGTGGAATCAGGTGCTATGTATCTTTTGTTCCCTTTGTTTTGTGGAATCAGGTGCTATGTATCTTTTGTTCCGTTTGTTTTTTGAAACAAGGTCTTCCTGTAGCCCCAGCTGTCCTGGAGCTCACTATGTAATCCAGGCTGGCCTCCATCTCAGAGATCTCCCTGCTTCTACCTCCTGAGTGCTGGGGTTAAAGATGTGCACCATCATGCACACCTGGCTAGTATGTATCTTTTTATGATTGGCTTATTTTGCTTGATATAGTGTCCTCAAAGTTCATTCCTGCTGTAGCATGTAACATGGTGTCTTTTTTCTTTTAATGAATAAGTAAAATTAATTTTGTGTGTGTGTGTAAATAATATTCATTGTGTGTGTATCTCACATGTTCTTTTTCTATTTATTTGACTGCTTTCCAGTTTATTGCTATTGTGAATAATCCTATCACAGACATTGGTATACAAGTATTTCTTTGAAATCCTGCTCTGAACTCTTTTGGATATATGCTCAGAAGTGAGACTGCTGGATCATATGGTAATTCTACTTTTTACTTCTTTAGGAAACTTTACACTACTTTCTATAGCAACTACATTACAAAGTTAAAAGTTACTCAGTCAATGGAAAAAACATCCTAAAAAGGAATAAAGCCAGAGGATCAAAAAGTTTGTGACCTTTCTAATTATTCAAAGGGACATGTTATTTTGAAAAATATAACTTTATGGCAAACAAGTGAACATATAGCTGTAGCTGGGTAATTTTTCATACACATGTTAGGTGTACAATTACAAGTATACATTTCCAAGTATATGACTAGAATCAGGTGGTATGTGTCTTTTCATAAAAGGAACATTTCTACATGTGAAGTACTCACTATTTATTTACAGTACAAGGCACTGGGCATTTGTGTATGCATGTATACCTCTCAGTATACCTTAAACCATCTACACTACTTATAATTTAAAGGCTATGTAAATGGATGTTATACTGTGTTGTTTGGGGAATAATTACAAAAAAAGTCTACATATGAGCAGTAGAGATGCAGTCTTTTCCTGAATATCTTCAACCCACTGTGTTTGAATCAGTGGATATGGAATTCACATATTAAAAAGCTTAGTGTGGCCTGTAAAAACAGTATAAGGAATGTATGGCTGTTCCCTTGATCTTGATCTCTGTTTATGTTGATACTATACATGGAATAGGCTTTTAAGAACAACAACAACAAAAACAAAACAAAACAAACAAACAAAAAAAAACCCTGGCTTTGATTTTCTTTGTATTTAGAATTATTCTGGACTTTCTGAGGGACAAGCAAGCTAGATGTTTGGGTTGGTCTCAGGAAGAAATCAACTTTAGCTGTGATAACAACATTCCCAGACCCATCTTATCCCCAGCACTTGCTCCTAAACATAGTATAATAGTAGAGTGGTTTTGGTTTCTTTCCAAACAGATGGTCCAGCTGTTATTCCTAATGCATAGCAGTTTATCCATTTTTTTGTTTTGTTTTGTTTGAGACAGGTCTCACATAGCAGAGGCTGGCCTTGACCTCTTGATTCTGTCTCTGTAACCAGGGTGCTGAGACTACAGGCATGCAGCGCCATGCCTGGCGCATTTGGGGAAGCTAATGTGACAGGAAGAATTGGCAATCCTCCTAGCAAATCAAAAAAGCATTGTGCACCTGACTTTTTTTTTTTTTTTTTTTTTTTTTTTGAGATTAGGTCTTATACAGCCCAGGCTAGCCAGGGACTGGACTTGCTATAGAGTTGAGGATGACACTGAACTTCTGAGCCTCTTGCCTCCAGCTCCCAAGTGCTGGGATTATTTATACATATGCTTCATCACACCCTGTTTATGAGGTGCTGAGAATTAAACTCAGGGCCTCATGCATGCTAGGCAAGCACTCTGTTAACTAACCTACATTCCCAAGTCTGTACCTGAAACATCATTGAACACTTTTTCCTTTTATTGTAGCTCTTTAAATACCTTGCAGAAGTCAAAACTATCTACAAAATAAATTCATAACTAGAGAGTGTGATTCTCCAATAATCAGAAGAATATCCAAAATCTACACTATTTGTGACTTTATGCTATAGTAGTTCCTTCTGTCTGAAGTTATCAGACCCATATAGGAGACTAATGATTCTGGGGAAACCTACTCTCAAAAGTGCTCACACAAAAACTCTAGTATGCCATCTCACTGATTTGTAAACACAAAAAAACAATTATGAACCAGAAACCTCAAGGGTTAGTAATTTTCATATACATTATACTTAATCTTAGAAGGATATGGGCAAATGAATTGTACAGAGTACCTAATGAATGCATACTGTGAAAATAGAATAAAATTGGGTAGCTATGTATACACTATTCACCTTAATAAAACATTTCAGTATGCCTAAATTCCTTCACAGACAATGGCCAAGACTGCAAACACGTTGGAGTATACAAAGTCCTTTTCAAATACCTTATCTTATGTAATGGGGAATTTCTGAGGGCCAGAGCCTCAAGAATTGCCTCCACCTCACAGCTGTTGTCTCCTTTCTCAGGTTGCTTGTGCCTCACATTTTTAAAGTACTTCCAGGGATACAAAAGTTATACCAACTTTAGCCTGGACTCACTCTACCAAGTCTTATCAGTGTGTTTTTGTTTTTTTTTTCATAAAGATGCACAATTGATACAGCCTGGCCTTCTGCTGAATCAATCTCAATCTCTCTTTCTCTCTCAAAAGGATCAGTAGCATGGTAAATGGCTATAATTCCTTTCCATGGCAAATGTGTATCACAATGTAAAATGGGTATACTTTTATTTAGTAGTTTTATCAGCAAGTTATCAGGTGATTTTTTTACACTTATGTGGAATGATGAATAAGAAAGGATTCTCAAAGCCAATTTCAAATCTTCAGGGCATCATATCTAATTTCCCAAGTCTGCTATATGACACACACACACACACACACACACACACACGTATTCCCTCCTCAGTGTTTACAGAGCTTATCAATGAAATTAAATTTAACCTGGCCAATGCCTATCAGACTTAAAAGATTTCCATCATAAACTCTTTCTCTTTTTCATTGCTCCACCAAATGAATTGTCTGTCTGTCAGTTTTGCCTCCTCTGTATCCCCATCATCTACTTCCTCAAATGGCCAACATACTTCTTTTAATTCTTTTCTCTCTAGATTATTAAAATTCCCCAATTAGATTTTTTTTTTTTTTTTTGGTCTTTTTGAGACAGGGTCTACCTGTAGCCCCAGCTGACCTGGAACTCACTATGTAGACCAGGCTGGCCTTGAACTCACAGAGATCTGCCTGCCTCTGCCTCCCGAATGCTGGAACTAAAGGTGTGTGCCACCACACCCAGCTAGGAAAATCTCCCAATTAGAATTTCACAAAAATTTGTATTTCTCCAAACTATCCAAATTTGTCAGGCTTAATCTACAAAATCATAAATCCCATTGTTTCCCAGTCCTATAAATATGACAGACTTTCACTGTCTTAGAAGAAATCCTCAAGTCCTGATATTCAAAGTTTCCTCAAGTATTTTTCTCAGATATATATGTTTCCCTAGAATTATTTCAAATTCTTAAGTATGGATTTCTTGAAACACACAGTTATTCTAAAGTCAAAGGACTTTCTCCATCCTTGTTCTTGCCCTACTGAGATAGGGCAGCCCATTATCTTGGCCTTCCCTACTTCCATCAAAATAACAAAATAAAGACTTAACAGTTACCTTTTCAACATCTGAGAGAGAAGTCAGAGAGTGGTTTTGAAGAACTTCTGGTGCAGTGAATGCTCGAAGGTCCTGACTGGAAATATTGTCATCTGTAAAGGACACACTACCAGATGGCAGCAACAGCAGAGACCATGGAGAAATGATGAAGCCAAGGCCAGCAGGATCAGTAATACTCACTGATTTAAAAGTGCATCAAATAAAAAGAGAAAAAAAGATAATTGTGTAAAATTATAACCAGAAAAAAACTATAATCACATCAATAGTTATCCCAGCCTATCTGTACAGACAATAACATGTAGTTGCATACACCAAACCAATACTTATAAAATGAGGGTAAGTTTCACTAAAACAGCTGTTAGGACTGTTTACAATAATGCCTTTATTTGGCTTAATTCCTCAAAATCTAGATGGTAGATCATAAAACTAGTCATAAGAGCTAACACATGGTTCAACTGTTTTATGATATTGATATATAGAAATGGGTAAAGATGGGGCTGGAGAGATGGCTCAGGAGTTAAGAGCACTGGCTGTTCTTGCAGAAGACCTGGGTTCAAATCCCAGCACCCATATGATGACTAACAACTGTCCGTAACTCCAGTTCCAGAGGATTCAGCACCCTTTTCTGTCCTTCTGCGAGCACTGCACAACACGGGCGCACTTACACACATGTAGGCAATAACATTCATATATATAAAATTAAAATAAATACATTTTAAAAAGAAATGAGTAAAGATTAGTAGTTCTTAAACTTTGTTTTGATTAAGGATTCCTTTGAGCAATTAGTGAAAAGTATAATTTCAAGGCATCATCTCTAAATATAAAACTTTCTGCATAAACTCTGGAGTTCATTGGCCCATGTATCACCTATTTACAAATATCATATTCCCTGATTTAGACAATAATGTTCTCTGTGTGTATATCCTTGTGCATGGGTGCAGGGACGTGTGTGTGTATGTGTGTGTGTGTGTGTGCACGCGCGTGTGTGTGTGCTGGGCATCTCCCTCTATTTCTCTCTAGCTTATTTTTGAACAGGGTTCCTCACTGAACTTGAAACTTACCAACTGGCTAGAATGGCCAGCCAGTGAGCCCCAGAGATGCCCTGTCTCTACCTTCCCAGTGCTGGGATTAGAGGTGCATGCTATCAGACCTGGCTTTCGCAGGGGTGCTGGGGCTCCAAACTCAGGTTCTCAAGCTTTGAAGTTTCAACAGATCATAACAGCTGGGAATTATGCATATATTGTTGCCTTTCACAAATATATACATAAATAACACAGGCCTGGGCCAGTGAGATGGTTCAGTGGGTAAAGATATTTGCTTCCAAGCCTGACAAACAGTTCAATCCCTGGGTTCCTCTTAGTGGAAGGAGAGAACCAACTCCTGGTAGTCAATCTTCTGACCTCCACACATGTGCCATGGTGTATATATATGTTCTACCCACATACACAAATAAATAAAATATAAATTAAAAATTAAAAATGCAAGCCACTGTATGTATTTTTCTGTTAAAAGCATTCTCTTTGGTATGAACAAGTATGAATAATCAACACAATTCAACTAGAAAATTACTCAAACAAGATAGAGATATGATTCAGAATCTTGAAATTTCATGTCAGAGATACTATAAAACAGTCTAAAATCAATTTCTTTCAAATTATTCACCAAGGGGCATGAACCTAAGAGACTGATGAGGAACTCAAGGCACTAATACTGTGCATGGACATGGAGGCCTACAGTCAGAGTGACACAACAGGTGCTGAGAACTGCTGGAAGCTGAAGATGCTTCAGACATCGTGACAAGAGAATTTCTTGAAAGACTAAGCAGAGTGAGAGGAAAAGAGCATCTGGATGATGCTACGGTTTTGATCTGAGTAACTGGTAAATGGTGTCACATAAATCGAAATAGAGATAACTACAGACAAACTGCTGAAGTAGGGCCTGAGGGTGGTGTTAGAAATTAGAGCTTTTCTTTGGGACTTATTAAATTTAAGACTTTTTAAGTATATTCAAGCAGAGATGTCAAGTAGACAGTTGATTTGGAGTGTGGGATAAAAGCCAGAGGTGGATATACATTTTTGGAATTTCTGGCATAATGAATGGTATTTAAAGTCATGCAATTTGATCACCAATAAAGTAAGTTAAAGCTGGGCATGGTGGCACACGCCTTTAATCCCAGCACTAGAGAGGCAGTGGCAGGAGGATCTCTGTGAGATCCAGGCCAGCCTGGTTTACATAGTGAGTTCCAGGCCAGCTGAGGCTACAGGGAGACTCTGTCTCAAAACAACAAGAACAACAAAATTAAAATAAAATTAGTTAAGATAGACAAGAACTGAAGACCAAGGACTGGGATATTCTTGACATGAGGGCTGACTTTCATGCAGACATCCATGAAAGTACATATCATAATTCCCTCTAACACTTCTTTCACTAAACCTGCCAATCTCTATATTACAATTTAAATTAATTCTCCCTATCAGCCTTTCAATCCAGTTCCACAGTCCCTAGTCTTAACCTGGGTTAGAAGGCTGAGATTTTAACCTTTGGGGCCAATTTTTTTCTATATTTTTATTTATTTTGGAAAATTTCATCCATGTATACCATGTATTTTGATCTTATTCATCCTCTACTACTTTGCTCCAACTCATCCTAGGACCCACCAAACCACTGCCCTCCAGACTTCATGTCATTATTACTATCATTACTATTACTATTAGTGCCCTGACTCCCCTGAGTGCAAATGGGTATGAGGCATGGGCAACCCATCAGCCCAGGACCAATTCTTGACAGTCCTTAATTTAGAAAGAATTTTTATAATTTCTGGATACATGTTACCATTTTGAACTTATAAATTATTGGGAATCACAGCTAACACAGAGGCATGAATGCTATCCGGAAGTCTAAATGTGATGTCCTGTTTCGCTATCCTGGATGCTGGGATTCATACACACCAGAAGAGGGCTTGTTATCCACGTCCTCTATATCCTTGACCACAGACCAATTCTATCTTGTCTTCCTCATAGTAGCATCAATGAGAAACTGCTGAAGATGAAACAATCCATTGTTTTCAGCTGGGTGTGGTAGCTAACAACTGCAGTCCTAACTGTGGGATGCTGAGGCAGGAAAACTTAAAAAAAAAAAAAAAAACCCTCCTTTTTTTAAGCCATTATTGCTTATCACTCTGAAATGAACACACATTCACCAGTACAGCCAAGATCAGTAAAATTATCATTATGGTAAAATCTGTTTATTTTAACTCTTGCTTTTGCAATAGGTTTTTGGTTTGTTTTTTAACACAACATCTAATATACATCATGATTTTAAATGCTATACATTTTTTAATTAATTTTGATTGAATTTCGGTAAATTTCATACAATATACTTTGATCACATTTTGATCCCCTCTTGTATCTGTATCCCCCTTACTAACTTTCCACCAAATTTCTAAGACAGACACATGTATGAATATATATACATATGTGTGTGTGTGTGTGCATATATATGCCTATAGAGTCACACTATGTCCCCCAAATGCGCTTCAGCGTAGATTTATCCACTGGAGTCTGATCAACCTAAGAGTCTCACCCTTAAAGGAGCCTGGCTCTTTCCTTCCCAGCAGCCATTGGTTGACAATAAATAGTTCCTCAAGCAGGGTTGGGGTTTCTTACCCACTCCTCCGTGCCCATGCTGGGATTTTTGTCTGGATGATAAGCACTATGTATTTTAACATAATATTATCAACATTGCAGGTATCATTTGTTATTAGACTCCCAATTACTACTGGGGAAACAGAATATATACATAAATGATTGGAAGATAGAATATATAAAATATGTAAGAGAAAAACAGATAATGCAAAATGAAGATCTGAGTATAAGAGAATTATTTCAACTGCAATACAAACATAATTTCTTTCTTTTTTAAACTATATGTGGCCCTTTAAATGGTGAACTAACATTTGAGTGTGGCTGAGTGCTGGATTCCAAAGAGAAACGGTCAGTGCAAAGGCAGTCAGGAATGACTTTGGACAGGGAATAGCAGGAATTGGGGCAGAGGAAGGTGGAGAGCATAGAGAGCAGAATTACCAAGGGAGGGATCATGTGTTTACTTTTTTAAAATTACAGAGAAACAGCACAGATATTTTCAAAGCAATTTTGAAGTGTCACGTAATAACGATGAAGTAATTATGACCACAAATTACACTGCTTTCAAATTTCCAAAACACAGACATGATTTCTAAGTATTAGATTCTTGAGGAAATATAGTTAGACTACAAAATATATT
The DNA here is from genome assembly GCF_000622305.1 of Nannospalax galili. Lineage (NCBI taxonomy): Eukaryota > Metazoa > Chordata > Mammalia > Rodentia > Spalacidae > Nannospalax > Nannospalax galili. Next base: position 1,153,375 of record NW_008354532.1, read on the forward strand.
TTTAAGTAATTGTGAAGGCTTTTTCAAACTTACAGGTGGGGGAATTTAGAGTTTTGGCTAGAATCAGTCCTTAATTCCCACTTCCTGACAGCTAAAAGGAATTTAAAGAAAGTACTTTCAAAATTCTTCAAAGGATGTTAACAGAAGAATATTTAAAAAGTAGATTCCAGAAGCTTATAGTGTTATATTCTGTTTTAGCTGTACACTGACTATACTCAAGAATGCTATTATTATGAAAAAGTGAATCTGATATGAACTGATTCCAGTAGCCAAGTGATTCTATTTAGAGCCATTTACCAACATTCCACAGCAAAAGTTGCTCGGCCAGAATTTCAAGTAGCTAGAGACAAAGTTAGAAATAAGCAGAAATTTCATATGCAGAGAAACAACTTAAAGCTTCTTTCCAATGTTCTCTTGAATTTAAAAACCACAGACCACTTAGTATTCATACTTTTCCCCTGGCTATCTTGTCACTTCCTTTAGATTTCCCCCTTAATTTTTGGCCCCAAAGCAACAGAGTTGTACACCTGTAATCACAACACTAGAAGGTTGAGACAGGAGAGTGGTAAGTCTGAGTATAGTCTGGACAGGCTAGTTTAAGGACATCTTGGGCTACATAAACTCTTGTCTTGAACAAACAAAAAATTGGGCAAATGCTTATAGCTAGATAATAAACATGGTATAAGGGAATGCTCATCAAAGGCATCAGGATATCAGAGATTCAGCAAAATCATCTGATATAAAAAATCCATTTGCCTATTTCGAGTACAACTAAAGAAACTGTAGTTCTCCTATCTCACGTGTTCTGTTAGTCTATTTGACAAAAACTTATGCAGAGGCCACTGTTTAAAGCTCTGAAGAATTTGACAGTCACTCTATAATATACAATTCTTTCCTTATGTGCATTAGAATCTATATATTGCTAAATCAATCACTTGATATAACAATATCCAAACAAAAAATGTGTTTAGAATAATTATTCTACATTTTAATTTTTTTTCCCTTTTTAAGACAGGGTCTCCCTAGAGCCCCTGCTAGCCTGGAACTTGCTATGTTAACCAGGCTGGCCTTGAACTCACAGAGATTCGCCTGCCTCTGCCTCCCAAGAGCTGGGATTAAAGGTGTGCACCATCACACCCGGCTACATTTTTGACATTTTAAAAAATTATTTACTGTGTATGTGTGTATATGTGTCAGAGGACAATTTTCAGGCATCTATTCTGTAGGGATTAAACTCAGGCTGCCGAGCCATCTCATGTGACCAAACATTTTCTTGATAGTAACATTTTGTGACAAATTAAGGTTGACTGAAATTATAGTATTGTGCTTATAGGTTGATTACAAATTAAGAACTTATTTATTCCTTCAAAGTTTTGTTACTACTTTTTAAACTTCACTCTCTCATACATGAAACAGTATAGAACAACAATCCTTTTTTTTTAAATAAAATTGCACAAATGATTGCAAGTGGTATCTGTAATAATGCAAACTGGTAATGATAATCTCTTTGGAAACATGTTATGATATGCAAGTTTTCTGATATAGCCACTCACTAAATAGCATTTCATAAGCTTCCACAAGCCTTTGAGTCTTCAGAGTTTACATTGTGCTAAAGCAGGTAAACTCAAGACTACTAATATCATCCAAATCCACAAGGTCATCCAGGAGGTTAGAAAGATACCAGAGAAACTGTCAGCTTCTTTTCATTCTTTTTAATACCAACTTCATTAATTTAGTGTGCAGTTTCATGCAAAGTGGTTGAGTCAGAATAAATTAGTAACCATAAGGTTCAAGTCCTAGGCTTGGTATTTATACCTTATAACTGAGATCTTAAATAGCTTCTTAGATCCCTGTACCTGAATTTCCTTTTCTGTAAAAGTGGTTCTGGCCTTATCTATAAGGCTGTTGTGATGATTAATGAAAGAAGCACTTGGAACAGTTCCACTATTATCATTTAATTAAAACTCCTCAAATATAGCAGGTGTGTACATCACATCTAAGAAAAGTCACTGCTCAGATCTTCAGTTCACAAAATAGTGTTTTCCCTAAATGTAAGACAGGGACTACACCATATACAGCAAATCCTATAGTCTGAGAAACTAAATCAAACTCTCAAACTACTCTCTTCTAGATGTATGAAAATGCTTTTATGGTTTTTGTGTGTGTGTGTGTGTGTGTGTGTGTGTGTGTCTCCTACCTACAAGCCAGATTAGAAATACAGATAATACAAAGTATTTCAAGATGTAAATTTGTTCTTTAATTAGAATTAAGTTCCTTGGAGAATATCTCTTCTATCAGTATGCTACTTATGGCAAAGCATTCTTGTTTAGCACAGATCCTCAAGTTAGAGCATTCGGTTTAAGATTTGACAGTCAAGGCAATTAGTTCTTGAATAACTAATTGTACTTGACCAATTGATGTTTTACTGTACCTAGTCATTATCATGAAATATGTTATACCATGAGTTAGCTAATGAAAATATTTATTTAAGGGGCTGGAAGATGGCTCAGCAGTTAAGAACACCAGTGGTTTTTGCAGAAGACCCGGGTTCGAATCCCAGAACCCACATGGCAGCTAACAACTGTCTGTAACTCTAGTTCCAGGGGATCTGACATCCTCTTCTGTCCTCCGTGGGCACTGCACGACACAGGTGAACTTACCTACATGCAGGCATAACACTCATACACATAAAATAAAAATAAAATATAAAAAAAGAAAAAGAAAATATTTATTTAAATATATAGCATCATAATATCAGCATATATTTTTAAAACTTTTTACTTGCAATAGAAGTTGTAATAATCTGGTTACACAAAATTATAGAATTCTGTCACTCCAACCTGATCTATTTTATAAGCTTTTTAAAACGAGGCTAGGATAAAAGACTACTTTTTAATGATGGCAGCCACACAAACTCCTCTTTCCCTGTTCTCTTTTCCTTCTCTTTTTCCCATGAAACAGATGCAAATTGCACATTCAAACCACAACCACTGGAATCTTGGTATGGCTTCTGATCAATTAGGCTTCTGGTAGTTTTGTTCTGTTAAGTACTTAACAAAATTCTTGAGGCATGTCCAGAACTACGCAACTTGGTAACAAGACACTACTAAGATCTGAGTCTGACAAGTGATACCTTAGTAAAAACCAAATTAGTTATTATTGTTAAAAATAATAGTGCTTAAATGGTTGATGTACATGTATAGACTAAGATTTACCTTCTTCTGCAGCAACTTTATTTGGTCAACTGGTCGAAGCCACATAAGAATTAGAAGTTTCTTTTATTTCCTTCTTCCTTTTCTATCACATTCTGAGGAGCACTTCAGTCTTTTGGTATGTATACTAAGACCTTCCTCTTTCATTATTCTTTAGCTTCCCCACCTTTTTTTTCCCCAGCAATCTTCATTATCAATAAAATTGAACCTCCAAAAATTATATAACTAAACTATGAATGAAATGTTTTTGTAACTCTGTTTTACACATTTCTTCTAGAATATAAGTGATTAAGGATAGAAACTATGAATTCTCTAAAAATCAGGTATAATGTCATTACATATAATGAAACTGAAATACAGTTGTCAGCATCCTTAGGGGACTGGGTATAGTATCCACCACAGATAACAAAATCCATAGATGCTCAAATTCTTTACGTAAAATGATATGCCATTTACATATAATCTGTGCACATTCTCCTGCATAAGTACTTTTAATACTTAAAACAATGTGGATGCTATAATAGTTGCTGTACTACACTGGTCAAGAAATAATGACAAGATTAAAAAGTCTGCCTGCATTTGGCAGAGAGACAGTCATCACAGGCCTATCCATGTTTCAACCTGAGGCTGTCCGAAGTCATAGAATGGAACTCACGCTTATGGACAGCAGACTGTACTTGAAAGAAATGAATTTGTTTACAATTTCAGCTCTATACCACAGGCCATAAGCTTTTAAATCTGTCCCAAGGCCCTGCTCTGCTATGATTATAATTCTCAATTTGGACTTACTAGGTCAAAAAAAAAAAAAAAAAGAGGTTATTTTGGAGTTCCATTATGAAGAACATCAGGAATTCTTTGAACTTCCAAACACCAAAACTCTATATTATTCACACAGAGACTACTTTGAATCTGTATTTTATCTTCCAATTTTGCTTGGTTACACATTCAAGGTAAATGTTGGAACAAAATGCTCACCTCTGGGAATTTGAGGTAAATAAGAAACCACAGGGCCCTTGTGTCTCCTGAGCCACAGAGGCCTTCTGTGTGAGCTCTAAAGAAGATATATAGGAGTCTGCATAGAACTTTAGAAAGGTTTCCTAGGGATTCAGATGTTCATACCAACCTACTCCCTACACAATAGGAACCACTGTTATTTATGTGCCCTAAACTGGTATCACTGAAAAATAAAAGGGTATCACAGCTCAGGTAATTTGTTTCTTAGTCTTATACTCATTTCAATTCTGTGTCAACTGCTAAGTTCCTCATAAGATGGAGTATGAATGACTTTATACACTTCCATAATGCTTTAAGTATTTTTTTACAGATTATAAAGCTACAAGTGAAATAAGATGGAAAGAGACAAAAACAAGAAACAAAAAGAAGAGCTATTGCAAGAACAAAGCTATTTACTGCTCACATAATACCAGCATTTAAAAGCTTCTTATAGGTGGGGGCTGGAGAGATGGCTCAGTGGTTAAAAGCACTGACTGCTCTTGCAGAGGACCCAGGTTGGATTTCCAGCACCAACATGGCAGCTACAAACGGTCCGTAACTCCAGTTCCAGGGGAATCCGAAGCCCTCTTCTGACCTCCACGTCATTGCATGACACAGGTGTACTCACATACATGCAGGCAATACACTCATACACATAAAAGAAAAATAATAAATAAAATTTTTTTTAAATTTCTTATAGGTATAAAAAGTAAAAAAAATCAACAAAACAAAACAAAAACCCAGTAGGAAAAGATACATTTCTCAACAAAAATGGGACTGGAGGGCAAGAACTACAGCAACTTCCCTCAAGTGCATGGCTCTTTGCATTTATTAAATTGCCTGTTTAGAATGCATAAAGTTGAAGAGCCTGTGTAAAATAGTGTATCGCTGTGTGTTTGTGTTTGCTTGAGGGGAACGGACTCTTCTCTATGAGGGCTTCACACGCTCATCAAACAACCTATACTATTCATTTTATGAATGCTAGATATTAAATTTAATTCCAGGTTTTATAGTTTGTTTCCAGGGAACAAATAGGGCAATTTTATCTGCTTCAAACACATTTAACCTGAAGGACCTGTTAATTCCGGCCCTACAAATGCAAGGCAAGATGTAGCATGTCAAAGGCAACAGATACACCCTTCTAATCAACAAAATTATGACTGTAGATAATTAGAGAAGCAATAAAAAAAGGAATCAAGTAGGACCTAGTCTTTTGAAAGATGAGCTAACTAAACAAAGATTTACTCAAAAACTTTTAATCCATAAAAACTGCCTATATTTTACTCTAAAGGCTTTAAAAAAAATTCCCAGGAAACCAAGTTGAAATTCATTATATATGTGGATTTATTTCTGGATTCTATATTTTGTCTATTTTGATTAGCTTTTTAATAAATCTTGAAATTAGGCAGTATCTTCAATGTATGTTCTTTCTCAAAGTTATGTTGGCTTTTTTGTTGTTGTTGTTGTTGTTTTTTTTTTTTTTTTTTTTTTTTTTTTTTTGAGACAGGGTCCCACTGTGTAGCCCTGGCTGGCCTGGAACTGGTAACTCATAGAGATCCACCTGCCCCTACCTCATGAGTGTTGAGATTAAAGGTGTACACTACTATGCCTGGCTATTTTGGTTGCTTTTAAGTACACTGAATGAATTTCTGTCCGAATTTTAGGCTGCACTCCATTTCTACAAAAATAAAGTCTGTTGAGATTGCACTGGATTTATCCGTTCAGAGAAAATCCTTTTAATATGGAGTCTTCTCATTCAGGTCTTTTACTACATAGGTTTTCATACAGTTTTTTCTCAGATTTGTTTTACTTCTTCATATTTAAAATTTCATATTTTAAATGTTACATTTCTACAAAATGGTAGGTGAAAATTTCATTTCTGATTGTTCATCACTATTATGTAGAGAAACAATTGATTTTTGTATATTGATCTTGTATCATTCAACTTGCTAACTACTCGGTCATTTCTAATGTCTTTTTTTTTGGTATGCCTATCAAATTTTCTATACAAATATGATCTTCAAATAAGCATAGTTTTACTCTTTCTCTAAAATGGATGCTCTCCCTTTTCATGCCTTACTGTAATGGCTAAAACTTGGAATACAATGTTGACAATAAGTAGGAGAACAGATGCCCTTTGCATATTTCTGCTCTTACAGAAGATGCAATGGTTCACTATTTAAGAATGATGCATGCTGCATGTTTTGGCAGATGCTCTTTACCAGGATGAGACATTCCTTTTTATTTCCAGTTGAGAGGGTTTTTTTTTTTTTTTTTTTTTCCTATTGATTTGGTTTTGGTTTTGGTTTTCTTGAGACAGGGTCTCCCTGTAGACCAGGCTGGCCTTGATCTCACAGAGTTCCCCCCTGCCTCTGCCTCCCAAATTCTGGAATTAAAGCTATGTGCCACCACACCAGTTTTGTTTTTTAATTAGGGATGAATGTTAAATATTCTTAAAATTTTTTCTGCATATATTGGGATGATGATAGGATTTTTCCTCTTTTGTCAATATTCTGGTTGATATTATCAATAATTTGAATTATTCTGGTTGATTTACAAATATTAAACCAATCTTGCATTCATGGGATACACTTGACCATAAGATATTGTCATTTTATACTCTGTTAGGCTTAAAAAAAAAATGTCTTGCTAAGAGGTTATGTCTAAAGTGGTAGCCAAGTCATAAGGATTGAGCCCTCAAGCTGTGATCAGAATTGAATCAGGGGCACCAAGGTTCTGCTTGATGCAGAACTGGTCATACAAATACTGACTGAATGAGAGTGCAGAAGAAACTGAGGCTTGTTTGCGTTTTTAAAAATTATTTACATGTCACCCCTCATGCAGCTCCGCTTCCCAATACACTCAGCCAAATAGACTGAGAAGCACATAATTAAGGAAGACATAATGTATTGAAATTCCTTCAGAATTTTAATTATCACATTCAATTTAATTAAAGGATAACTACTCAGCTAGGAAAAATTGCAAAATCTAGCTTTTTGTTATTTATAAAAAAATTATCAGAGTTACAACACAGAGCATATGACAAATGAAGGAAGGAAAAAAACAGCAAGGAAAAGGAACGCAAGGTGGCAATGGTAAGAACAGGCTAGAGGGGACTGAGTGCAGGGTGGAGGACTGAATGCAGAGGGAGGACTGAGTGCAGGGTGGAGGACTGAATGCAGGGTCGAGGACTGAATGTAGAGGGAGGATTGAGTGCAGAGGGAGGACTGCGTGCAGAGGGAGGACTGAGTGCAGGGTGGAGGACTGAGTGCAGAGGGAGGACTGAGTGCAGAGGGAGGACTGAGTGCAGAGGGAGGACTGAGTGCAGGGTGGAGGACTGAATGCAGAGGGAGGACTGAGTACAGAGGGAGGACTGAGTGCAGAGGGAGGACTGAGTGCAGAGGGAGGACTGAGTGCATGGTGGAGGACTGAGTGCAGAGGGAGGATTGAGTGCAGAGGGAGGACTGAGTGCAGAGTAGTCAAAGAAAAGTTCCAATCTATCTTTCTAACAATTTTATATGTATCACATGAAATCATATGAAAATACATAATTACAGGAGAGACAGATGGTCATAACTGGAGATTTTAACTTTCCCTAAGAATTATTACAGATCACATATTCAAAATAAAAAGGTATAAGCCATTAAAGAAAAAAAACAAGCATTAAAACATCCAAGGTTAGTTCCACCAGTCTGGTACTTTTAATGTGTTATGTAGATAAAGCTTGGGCAACAACCAAAGGTAATCAGATAAACCTTGCCTAGACATATATTATGCTCCTTGAGCTAGCTATATGTATAATTTGTCAGTAGGTTGTTTGGTTAATATAGTTCCCTCTGCTTTTTTTTAAAACTAGCTAGGCATTATTTATCTATCGCATTGTCTAACGCTTCCACCATGATTTCCCCATTTAATGTGCCCCCAGTTTTCCCATTTCTCCCTTAATAATACCCTTTTCCTATACTTTGAGGCCTATTTAATCTGGTCAGAGGGACTTAAAGGACAGTTTTTGCTCCTTGCCCTCCAAGGTCAACTAAGTTCCAGGGAACTATGAGCATCTCTCAAAATGCCCTGTAACTGTGGTGAGTCACCTGTCCTCTTGATCAAGGAGGACATGGAGACCCCCACCAAATGAACTTGAAGACGTGTCCAGTCTACAAAGAGGAGAGTCAACAAAGAGGAAACATTTCCTCCATGCTTCTAAGTGAAGGCAGCCACAGTTGAGCAGGACCTTTGACTTATCTTCACATAGGCGGAACTGGTGAAAGAAAGGAGCCAGGGGCTCCTCCCAAGCCCATGTGACCCCTGAGGAACAGATCCTCAAACGACCTTAAGA
>NW_008354532.1:1162244-1172176 GCF_000622305.1 Nannospalax galili
CAGATGGACAAGCACTGGGGAATGGCTGGGGGTGTTGACAACACAGTGGACAGTAACAGTAACAGGGATGACAGAGTATGACAGGGGGGCTATCGGAGGGTGTCATTTGGGATGTGGGTATATAGAAGAATGTTTGGGATGTTCTGTATGAAATACACACAAAAAATGAACAAATAAAAAACTGACTTATATTTGAGGAAGAAGCATAAAAATTAGCTTAATGTTAATTAGTAGAGGTGAAAAACATTACCATTGAAATCTACCTGATGACTTTATATCCATGCTCAGGTGTCAATGATCTCAGAAAGTAACTGACTGTGACTAGTAATAATCAGATGCATAGAGATTAGAGATGCATGTGCAAACATCTAAGTGTTAGTTGCATTAAAAATCAGTTTTTCTATATGAAACAATATATTTTAAAATGAAATGAGATCTTTTTTAAAGGTTAAAACCTCATTCAATTTTATGTCTTATAGGGTTTATACTGAGTTTAATATTGCATAACTGTATTAATTCAACTGTCAACCTAAAAATTTACAGCCAATTTTGAAAGAGATGCATCTTTGCTCTGGAAACTGTTATTGAATATAATGCTGTAACGAAATGCTTCTTCTAAAGACATGGTTATTAAATAAATAATTTTTAAAAAACACCAAGCATTAACAAATACAGTCACAGACCAGACTATTCTTTTCAAATTGTCACAGAATAATTACAAGGACAGATCACATCCACAACCACAAGAAAATTTCAAAAAAATTCAGTAAGTTATCATACAGATAGTGTATCCTCATGGCACAAGGCAAGAAGATGAAGACACAACAAAAGGAGAACCCCTACCATCATCACTTGATCTAAGTCTGGAAGTCAATGCTAAAAGTTTTGCATTTTCTTTCTATGAAGAGAAACCACTTTGAAGATGGCATCTTTCAACAAGGTCATGTTTCAGTATCTTTATTCTATGATAATCGCTTACTTAACAGTTTAAAGCCTTAAACTGCTAGGAGGCTGAGAAAAATGAAGACATAGGCTATTTTCTTAAGCTATGCTCAATAATTCCTGGGGTGGGGGGTGGAGGTGCATATTTCCATCCATCTATCGTTGGCATGTCAAGAGCATGCTGCACTCATGTACTGTGAGAGACATGGAAGCAGTAGCTTCAAGATGATATTGGGAAAAGCCAAAGAAAGGTTTATATAGAAGATACAGAAAGATGAAGATAACTAAGATGAAAAGATACATTTGAGATAAACAAATTTTTTGGAAGACACTACATTTTATCTGCTTTTCCCACTAGCATTTCCACTGTTACCCACAAACTTATCTACTAGAAAGTCAAGACAACCACAATCTGTCCAAAAAGTAACAAAATGGTAATTATTTTATTTCACTTTTTGTATCAGAGTTAGGAGGAACACTTGTAGTAAAAATGATATTACATTAGCAAATGTAAAAGTTTCATATAAATCAAATAAGCATTTTGGATTTGTCCAAACAAATGGAAATTTCCAATTGGCAATCATAATAACTGGCAATTTCCCATCTGTCAAAGAAGTCAAATTTAATTTTTTTCATTACCGATATTATCCTTTATTAGTCTGTTGCTTATATTTAGATCCACATAGTAACGCATTTCCATTGAATAGTACATGAGACACAGTTGCCTGACAATGAATTTTATAGCACATCTACTATCTTTATTGTGATGTGCAAATACACTATGCAACAATTGCCTCTCAATAGCAAGAACTGTAAATTCAAGCATTCAGTCTCTATTAACATGAAATTTGAAGGAAGGAAAACCCCTCAGGTACTTCTAGCAGGCAAAATGCTTTGCATTCTATGAGTCATGGCCTGGGCAGTGATCCTGCCAGTTGGTATAATAAAGAGATTATTATCTTTCTCTCCTCTGAACATCTGTAGCAATCGTCTCAGTCGTTCATTTGGCACACTCTTCTGAAGAGATAAACTTTTCACGTGTATCTGTCTGATCTAAACGAATCCCTTAAGGGCAACCTTCCACTCACTTGGATCATCTCATAATACCTCACAAGGTGATGTCTGAAAAATTAACTGACTATTGTTAACTGTTAATTGAGTAATGCCACCTTTGGAGCACAGCTACCTGCTCAATACTGTGTACTGCCTATACTTCTTAAGTGTCTAAAAAAGTGAAGTATGAAAGCAATAGTGTTTATTTTAAAGCAAAGAGATTTGTTCTGAGATTTTACGTAAAAAAGAATAAATTTTCTTAAGATTAATCTTAGCTATAATCAAAGATCTTCAAATATCTCAGTAACATGCATTTTAAGGATCTCGGTAATAAGCAGTAATAGGTGGGTCCTAACACTGCTCAAATTCCTGTCTCTGGATTGAAAAATCAACAGTATCAAAAGCAGAGCTTTACCCATCTGCCTCAACCCCTTGTCTCCAAATGTTCTTCCGCTCAGCTCTAGACTATCCTGCCATGTGCAGTTATCCCACACCTTTCCAAAGGGTTCCCTTGGTACCTGGTAGTGAGCAATTCTATCCTAAGATGGTTCTCAAACTATAGTATGCATCAGAATGTCTTCCAGGGCTTGGTAAAGCACAAATTCCTGGGTTCAACCCCAGAATTTCTTATTTTAGTAGGTTTCCAGTGTGGGCCTAAGTACTTGAATTCTAATAAAGTTTCAGGTGCTGCTCTGTTGCTGGTATAGATACCACACTTTGAGGAATATCTCTCCTTCCAATGCAACCTATTTCTGTCAGATTTACTGTGTCTGGTTTATTTATTCAACCGAGTTTAAAAACTGATTCTTCCATTAGACAAAGCTTGGTTATTCAGCTCCCTGTCTAAATAGGGGTGCCCCTGTGCCGTGACTGACAAACACCAGCTCTATGCATAGTTTTTCAACAGAATAGCAAATAGCTTTGGACAACCAAAGCCTGACTAATTTCCAACTCCCAAATGCAACACAACCTTTTGGACCAAGTGACCACCTACAGGGAAAACACCAAACTACATATTCAGTCTGCATTACCTAATGTAGAGCAACAGGAATGCACACTCTCTGCCAGGAATGTTTTATTTGCTCCCGCTCACCTGGTTAACTCCTACTTCACTTTCAGGCCTTAGCTCGGGGGTAATTTAATGCATGGAAGCCGTTCTTTTCCTTCCCACAATAAGCCAAATTACCCCTCTTGTGTGTTCTCACACAGTCACTGAATCCCCCTCCTTTATAGCCCTTATTAATTGGTTACATTTGCTCATATGAGCATTCTCTTTATAGCTACTTTCTATACTGGAGCATAAGCTCCCCACAGATAAGCAATGTTTTCATTTTGATAACCATTACATTTCATATCTAGAGCAAGGAGGCACATGGGATATGTTCAAATTAAGGTAGCTAAGTTGAGATTTTCAGACATAGAAAGATGAGGTATTTCTTTCCATACTCTGCCTAAACCAGAAAACAAAAATCTAATTTGTTAATTGGCTATGTGTTTTTCAGCTACTCAATATGCAAAATAAAATGTTTAATTTTAAGAATGCCTTACCTTTTCTGAATAATTCTTGGAGAGTTTCAGCACTTTGGTTCAATACAGCCCATATTTCTTCCTCCTGAAGTGGTCCGCCCCGAACCTCCAGGGCCTCTGCTAGTGACACATGCATATTACCTAGTAAATAAAGGGAACAGAAGGTTTATGTACTAGCATCTTAACTGCAGGGTTTTTTTTTTTTTTTTTTTTCAGTAAAACTCTGTATCTGTGTGAACTATGAAGTCCAAGTTACCTAATTTTTCAGTCCAGACTTCAATCTAACTTTAATCCTTTAGGCTTAAATTCATAAGAGCAAAAGAATTGGAGGAAACCCCCCTCGAAACAACTCCTTGGTCTGCCTAACAGTGCTAACCTCAAAAGCAGGTCTTGTGAATAGCAGTGGTGATTATTTCATGAGAAAAGACAGAGAGCCCAGGGGGCCAGAAAGTCACCAAAATACAGATGATGAAGCCAAAGCAGACCAAGGCCTTTTAGAATTCAGTTCCAAGTTTCACCCTTTCCATCTCCAATATGAAGAGTAGGGAGGAGGCCCTATAGGTATCATTAGGAGGAGTTGGGAATAAAAGACAAAGTATAATATATATGTTATAACTGAAAATTTTGTACTGAATGGAGTTAACTATTCCTAGACTCAATTCTGCTGCCAACTCAGCACTTGCTCCTAGGAATGTCATTTTACCTCTACACCTGTTTCCCATCTGTGATATGGGAATAAGAATAATGCCCTTTTAGGGTTACTATGATAATAAAAGAGGTTATTTCTGTGAATATACTTTGTAATCTAAGACTATACAGAAACTGAATTAACAAAAGATCAGAAATTTTTCTCTATGGCAATTCTTTTACTAGCAACAATTTTTTTCTATGTTTAATTAAGTGCTATTTTGATAAAACATAAGGTTTTCTATTGGGCTCACTAATCCTTTTTTAATTTGGAAAGGGGAAAATGCAGTCTCTCAAAATCCTCCCATAAACATTCTCTGAAGCTGGTATGTCTCAAAAAGAAATTGACCCTTTACAGTGAGTAACTCCTAAGATTTGTGCTTCAACGGGATTTGTTTACCCCTGATATGAATGTAGTATTTATCTGTTGGTAGACAGAATCCAGTGGATTTAGAAAAGCCAGAGGAAATTGCAAATGTTAATCATTGTAGCTATTTTCTTAACTAAACTCCTTGTTAAATTATTTTAAAAGCCTATAAAACATCTGATTTAGACAGTTGTCTTTATTTGCTCACCAACAAGAAAAGCTAGTATGTTCTTATTATTTATACTTATAATCACTAATCTAGTCAGAACAAAAGTAATCCTAGCTAAAGGGGGTGGGTCTTGTTTTTTGACTTGTCTATCTATATGTGTAATGTGGCAATTAAATGGGAAGACAGAAGATGCTGCTTTGAGAAAGCCAAAAAAGTTTTTCTTTCACTTGCATAAGAAACGTATTCATTTACTCAGATGTCTCCCCATAGCAAATGTTTCTAGGTTTTCATGTACTTCACTATAATGATAGCATATCATTATACTAGGAGATGCATTTTTTTCCTAAGAGATGTGTGAGTTAATCTTCCTCATGAAACATTTTAATAAATTGAAGTTTCAATAGAGGCATCAAGATACTATTAGACATAAGATACCAACATGACTTGTAAGAAAACTACCCTGTAGCAAGTTTCTAAAGTGTTATGTCTGAGAACTGGTTAGATAGCTCCAAAGCCAACGCATCAAGCATAAAGAAAGAATTGCACCAGCAGGGTTCTTTGAAGAGTGTGCTGGTTTTCATGTCTCCTCTAAAGCTGGAGGGGTATGAGAAGGGGCCTTCATTTCACCTCAAGACAGTGAAAGAGATTCAATGAATCCGCTTGATGTGTTCTGTGGAGTTTGAGCAGTACCTGATATACAGATCAGGAATTTAAAGGTATTAGCTATCACCCTGAGGTCACTCATGAATGAGGGGGCATGAAATATCAGAGCTGGCTACACTTTCATGAGGGCAGGGGTTAAGAGGCAAGTCTAGAGGATGAAACTGTGCCCAAATGTAGATAGTTGCATGACTGTGTAGATACTAAAACTACTGAAAAAACGCATTAGATGAGTGACATGCATGACATATGAATTATATTTTTTAAATCTCTTTAAAAAATAGGTTAGATGCTCAGTACTGGGAGGATGGTTAAAAGTAAGGAGGAGGGAGTCTACACAAAGTACCACCAGAAGTACCCAAAGAATCACCAAAAAGGAGACAGGAGCAAGAAGAGAAATGAAAGAGAAAGGGAAGAAGGGGAAGAGGGGATGAAGAGGAAGAATTACAGTTACTACTATTGAAGGAGGCCTGAGAAAAGCAGGCTGAGGACCAACAGGATTAAGGAGACTGGCTAGTTGGAGGAACATTTTTTTCTGGCCTGTCACAGGCAGTATGGTTCCAGTGAAAGATTCTGGAAAACCCACCAAAACCAGAAAGAGTCAGCCTTAACCATTCATCCAGTTCAAAACAAGTTAATGAAGTCATTTTACCACAAGAGTCCAGGAAAGACTGCCTGCCTCTCTTGGTGTCTTTGTTCTCAGCTTAAATCTGATGGGGACAGATACAGCAACTTGCTAGTGGGCTGAGAGAAGCTACCCACACTGCCTCCATCCAAGGCCAACCTACCAAGGGAAGGGAAAAGCTGCAGCTTCAAATGAGTAGAGATTGAAATGTTGATTGATATGCTGAGAAGGCACGTTTAATTATGGCCTCAACAGTGTCTTTTAACTTAAGTAATTATTACTGCTATCAAAGAGTAGTGAAAGAAAAATAGACCTGAGTTTTCATTTATAGAAAGGGAAAGAAATTGCCTTTGAGAAATAAGTTTTCAAAGAGAGATGATCGCATATAAAGTAAATTACTTAAAATTCTACCTTAGGCATACCAGTGCAAAAGCAATGCATTTGGTGTGTGTGTGTGTGCATACATACACACACGTATTTCACTAAAATTTGAATCTTAAGATAAATTTTTGTTTATATTTTAAAAATTATTATAATTTTATGTGTATGAGTGCATTGCCTGCATGTATGTAAGTGCACCCGTCATGCAATGCCTATGGAGGTCAGAAGATGGCGCTAGATCCCTGGAACTGGAGTTACAGAATGGTTGTTAGCCACCATGTGGGTGCTGGGAAGTCAGTGCTCTTAACCACTGAGTCATCTCTCTGGATCCTGTTTATACCTTTAAAGGAATTAGTTTTTAAAACAGAGTTAATTTACTCCTTTAAGAAAACTAAACAGCCTAAGTAACTTCTTGCACACAAAACTTTTCCAGTGCTTAACTTCCACCTACAAAGATTACTAATTATGATTCTGATGCTTGATTCAAAGAGTTCTGAATTACAGAATATTAATCATCTGTTATCTTTTATTTGAAATAGTATGTGGGGCTTTTTTGGTGAAATAGTATGTTTTTATCTTTTCAGTATAAGGTTTCTATGCCTGTGGCTGGAACTTAAGACTCAAAAATCAGAAGGAACATTTGCGCTTTTCAAAACAGGACCATTAAGATAACATATAGGTTTAATTCAGCTTACAGCTTCATGAGAAAAAAGCTTTAAGATTTTTTAAAAACTACCTCGGTCTGAGGACTTAATGTAGCTTTGCAACAGCTTTTTAAGTCAACAAACAGATGAGGGAAAGAGCCAGTTAAGAGGAAACTAAAAAGTTTATTGTTTTGATTGTTCCTTTTAGAGAGAGTATTTGCTATCTCAGGGTATAAGTAAGTGACTGGCACTTTACTATCGTTCTACTTTCCAATAAGTAGATCCAGTTTATCTACACTCATGTTCTTGAATGTGTATGGCACATGACAATTACAGTTTTTAAAAAGAATTTCATATAAGAAAAATGAATTATCCAGCCAGAATCATTACATTTTTGGTTAACATTAAATATAAGTGGCATGACATTAAAATGGATCCACAGAGTCAGACAACACCACAAGAAGACTCGAACAGATGCCATTTTAATCCTGATGTTTCAGACAGGAAGCACACAAAAGAGAGTCATGGGGGAAATAAACACTAAACAGATTGACTGAATCCAATCAAGTAATATAATAACCTGTCTGTGGGTAGACTAAGAATGTTTAATTTGAACCTAAGAAAACTGGGCTACAGAGCACTTTATTTTAAGAACAAAGCAGCTCTTAAGTGTTCTGAATATGCAACAAGTTTTGAGCAAAGACCCAGCATACTGGTTGAGGATATCTTTGGTAATTACAAAACCATAGTATTCAGTGCCAACCACTGAAACAAAACAAAGCAAGGTAAATCAAAGGGAACTATAGTAGTCAGATGTGCTGGCATATATACCTGTAATCCCAGCACTCTGGAGGCTGAGGCAAGAGGTCCCAAAGAATTTGAGGCCAGGCCAGTCAGAGTTACATAGGAAGAAAATGTTATCTTGCCAGAGAAACTGAAAGGAAAGGGAGAGGAAGAAAAATGAGAGGGAAAGGGAGAGGAAGAACGCAGGGGGTGGGGGGAATTGAGAATAATTAGTTGAGAAGACAAGCCTCCAATTTTGAAATCTTCTAATCCAGGAAGATTCAGAATTAAGTATATGAAAGTTTAAAAGAAGGCCAGATGCTAGTACTTTTTTAAATTAAATAATTTGTATCTATATGTATTTTAGCTAAGCTAAACAGGGCAGTTAGAATGAAAAATTGCCATTGTAGTTCTAATTTAAAGTGTAATTAAGAAAACAAATTTATATTCTAAAATGCATAAAATTCTATTGGAACAAAGAAATTAATGATTTGCCATATATAAATCTTACTAGATAAGTCTTCATTCATTAGAAGGCATTAAGATACTTGGGAAAGTATTCTGTCAGGCTTTTTTTTTTTTTTTTTTAAATCTCTCTTACGTAGCCCAGGTTGGCCTTGAACTCTTTTGTTTATTTCTTTTTATTTTTTAATGTGTATGAGTGTATTATTTGCATGTACCTAAGTGTACCTATGTCATGTAATGTCTGTAGAGGTCAGAAGAGGGCATCAGATCCCCTGGAATTGAAGTTAGGATGGCTGTTAGCTGCCATGTGGGTGCTGGGAATTGAACCCAGTCCTCTGCAACAGCAGCCAGTACTCTCAGCTGCTAAGTCATCTCTCCAGCCCCCTGGCCTTGAACTCTTGATCTTCCTGCCTATGTCTCTAGAGTGCTGGAATTACATGTGTGCCGTGATAACTGGCTATGAACTGGCTTTTTATTAATGAATTAGTTGGTCTTTTTGAGACAGTCTCCCTATAGTCTCAGCTGGCCTGGAGCTCGTTATGTAGACCAGGCTGGCCTTGAACTCACAAAGATCTGCCTGCTTCTGCCTCCCAAGTGCTGGGACTAAAGGTATTTGCCACAATGACCAGCTTCTATGCAACAAAGGAAGCCATCAGCAGAGTGAACATGTAGTTTAAAGCATTTAAGAGAGATTTTTAATAATTATATTTGAAAATGGAATTACACAATTGAAAGTTTTCTTAAAAGTTACTGTTACAATATTCTAAATCAGCCCAGTTAAAATTGCTATTATCAAAAAAGACAAAAATAATAAATGCTGATGATATGGAGAGAAAGGGGAACTCTAATATACCACTGGTGGAAATGTAAATTAGTATAGCCACTATGGAAAACAGTAGGAAGCTCAAAAAACTACATCTAAAGTACCATACAATCCAGAAGTTCCAGTACTGGGTCTATAGCCAAAGGAATTTAAATCCAACTGTGAAAGAGACAGCTGCACTTGCATGTTGATTACAGTAATGCTCACATTATCCAGGATATGGAATCAACCCAGATGTCATCCATGGATGAATGAATAGAGAAAATGTGGCATATGTTTGCAATGAATATGTGTACCTGTATGTCTATAGAAGTACTCCTAATTGTCAGAATACAGACTCAACCTAGGTTTTCATGGAAAGAATATATAATGAAGATAATGGTCTAAAACATGATGACCTGTTATCAGCCATAAAGAGAGAAATTCTGCCATTTGTACAGAATGGATGGAACAGGATAAATGACACTGCATTAAGTGAAATAGGTCAGGCACAGAAAGACAAATACCGTACATTTTCACTTACATATGGAAGGTAGAAAGTTGATCTCAAGGAAGTAGAAAGTGGGGCTGGTGGGTAATGGGTAAAGGTACTTGTCACAAAAGCCTGATGACTTCAGTTCAGTCCTTGGAACCCATGTAAAGGTGAAAGGAGAGACTGTATAAAGTTGTCCTCTGACCTCCACATGTGCACAATGACATGTGTACCCACTCATATACACATCATGCATGTGCATACACACACTAATAACAGTAATATAAAATGCTTATTTTTTTTTTTTTTAGGAACTTTCATTTTAATCCTGATC
>NW_008354532.1:1172433-1172617 GCF_000622305.1 Nannospalax galili
TGGCTGACAACATGGTAACTTCTTGTGTTAGTGTCCTCATTTACTTCAATGGTAACAAGTCATTAACCAATGCTTGTCTTCTTATTTGTCTATATTTTTTTAATTATTTAATAACCACATGATTAGAAGCATTTCATTACAGCATTAACATATTCAATAACAATTTCCAGAGCAAAGATGCTTC
>NW_008354532.1:1179069-1199221 GCF_000622305.1 Nannospalax galili
ATTTTTTAAAAAGAGAGAATAGTTCAGTGGTTCAATGGCTACCATAGCTTTAAAAGGAGATGGACAGAAGATGGCTAGTAGATAGAATAACTTCTTTTTTTTTTTTTTTTGTTTTTTTACAAAAGGGCCTCCCTGTAAACACACCTAGCATGCTTATTTTTTAAAAAGAGAGAATAGTTCAGTGGTTCAATGGCTACCATAGCTTTAAAAGGAGATGGACAGAAGATGGCTAGTAGATAGAATAACTTCTTTTTTTTTTTTTTTTTTTTTTTTTTTTTGTCTTTTTGAGACAGGGTCTCCCTGTAAACAGAACTAGCCTGGAATTCCCTATGTAGACCAGAAGGTTGGCCTTGAGCTCACAGAGATCTCCCAGCCTCAGCCTCTCAAGTGCTGGGATTAAAGGCATGCACCACCATACCAAATCTGATGTGATTATTATGCATTATATAAATGCAGTGAATGTCACACTGTGCTCATCAAATATGCACAATTACTGTGTCAACTGAAAATAAATGCCTGGAAGCCTCAACTACCAGGCAACCCTGGTGACAATAGACTGGAAGTTCAAGCTAAGGAGAAACTTGCAGTTCTTAGAAGTCTTAAGTACAAGTTCAGTGTTGGGATCTGGTGTGACAGGACAGCACTGGGGGGAAAAAACCTACTGTATCACTTCCCATATCTCAGAGTAGACTAGCAGGTATCATCTTGAGATGCACCAATTGTTTGCAACTAAGCTACTCTGGAGATCTGAAAAGAAGGAAGTATCAGAACTCAGGGAGCTTTTAGACAGATACTCTGCTACAATGCCTAGGTGGGAGACAGTCACGAAGGTTAGTCATGGAGAAGGGGAGAGGATTCAATGAGAACGTTAGACAGCAGGGAGGTTGGGCTGTGGAGGGTGAGCTGGTAGGTGGCCCACAGGCGAGGAACAAGATTGAGAGCTCCAAGTCCATGGCCAATGGATCACTTTCCTCATGAGCTGCCTCTGATGGGAGTGAGAAGAACTCTGAGGCCAGGTCTAGCAGTTCACTCTGTATCCCCAGGCTCCTCCTTCTTGCAGGGTGGTCTACTGATTACTAGGTGGCATGCAGAGTTTTGAGTTCTCCTACAGTGAAGAATGTTCTAATTACTTCCCCCACTCTGACATACTTCAGGGACACCCTCGAAACTACAATAGACTCCAGATACTACTCACTGTCTCCCACCTATGACCTGGAGGATTCCAGGATTCAAAACCTTGAAAAGTTCCTCAGTCCTTCTTTCTACCCTCATCATTGAAACTACATTTTCTTTTACTATAGTTTTTAGACTTGTTTTTACTTAATTAAAACCATTTTTATTTTTTCTCTCTATACCTTTACCTAATTGTAACTATTTTTAATTTTGTAGTTAAATAATCTCTTCCTTTTTT
The DNA here is from genome assembly GCF_000622305.1 of Nannospalax galili. Lineage (NCBI taxonomy): Eukaryota > Metazoa > Chordata > Mammalia > Rodentia > Spalacidae > Nannospalax > Nannospalax galili. Next base: position 1,180,481 of record NW_008354532.1, read on the forward strand.
CCTCACCTGATTTTCCTTTTTTCTTTTCTCTAAACTTAGTTCTTCTTTTTAGCCTTTGGTCCCTTCTTTATCCCATTCTTTTATTATCTTTATATCTTTATCAATTTTAGTTGATTTTTAATTTTATTGAATTTTTATGAATTTATATGATATATTTTTATCAAATTTAGACCCTCTCCCCTATGTGTACCCCTCTTATACCTACTCCATGTCATTTCATGTACTCTTGTCATATATGTTAAGGCCTATCAAGCCAAGTTTGTGTCTCCAAATGTACTTCAGTGTGCACCCATCCACTGAACCTGGTTAACCTATCTAGCACCATCATACCCTTAAAGTAAATCAACTCTCCCTCTCCCCGTAGTTATTGGATGACCACAAGGAAAAAGAGTTTTCCAGGCAGCTGGGAAGTAACTTATATGAACTTACAGCAATAGTAACAGCATGCATAAGGCCCATGCAAGCTCAAGCCAGATAGAAGTAGGAAGAAACTCCAACATTGGCTGAGGAACTATCTTTATAAAAATTTTTAAGTTCATTGTTTGTTTTACATTGTATTTTCCACTCTCTTTTTACAATTATTTCTACATAGTAGTTGTCTGTAACTGGTTTTAATGGTATCTCTAGCATTGCTGCTGTTATTGTCATTTTTCCTCTCCAAGCAGTATGGGGGATTATGCTCTCAAGAGAAGGCTCTAAGAAGAGCCCCATGTAAAACCCAGAGACATCTAGCTCCGTAACTGCAAATCACAACACAGAGACATAGAATACATGAAAAAGCAAGACAACATGACTTCTCCAAAAGTTCAGAACTATTCAAAAGATAAATCCAAAGATAACAGAAATGACTGAAATTCCAAATAAAAACCTCTCTAGCTTTAAAAATTATCAACAACTCCAAAGAGCATTCAAATAAATAGATGAGGTTAAAAAAGAAAAAGTCAACTGAAGATTTTGACAAGAATTGAAAAAGATAAATTCAAATAACACTTCTAAAATTTAGAAACAAAAAGCTCAGGAAGAAAGAAGAATACCAAAGACAATGGATTTGAGCTGTGAGTCAAACAAATCCTTTTCTCCCCAAGTTGGTTTTGGTAGTGTTTTATCACAGCACTAGAAACCTAACTAATATACCTAGTAAGAAACTTAAAGTGATAAAAAATCTAGACAGTAAAAACTCTAACATACTGAAGAACAACATTAAAGAAAATGATAGATGAAAAGAACTCCTATGTTCATGAATTGGAAAAATATGAAAAGTAGTTATATAACCAAAAATGATAGAGATTTAATGTAGTCTCCATCAAAATTCCAATGATATCTTTCACAAAACCAGAAAAAAAAATCATATGGAAGCACAAAAAATCCCAAAACAGCAAAAGCAATCCTAAGCAGAAAGAGCAGTGCTCAAGACATCATATATGTGATCTCAAATTATAGCACAGTGTCATAGTAACAAAACTAGCATGGAACTGGCAACAACAACAACAAAAGCCAAAAGACAAAACCAGAAGAACAGAAAACCAAAACCAGACAAGGAGATTGATAGGTTAGAGAACCCAAAATTAAACCCACATAGCTAAACCTACAAAGTCACTAAACCTATAACAAAAGTATCAAAACTATAGAGGAAAAAAAAAAGCCTCTTCAACAAGTGGTACTGGGAAAACTGGACAGTCACATGTAAAAGAATAAAACTAGATCCTTAGCTCTCACCCTGCACAAAAGTCAATTCAAAAATTGAACAAAGACTTGAAACCACGAAACTGCTCAAGGAAAATATAGGCAAAACACTTCAAGTATAGACATAGGCAAAGACTTTCTGCAAAAGACTCCAATAACACAGGAACTAGCCTAAGAATTGACAAATGGGATTGCTTTAAATTAAAAAGCTTCTGTGCAACAAAGGAAACCATCAGCAGAGTGAACAGACTACTGCAGAATGAGAGAAAAACCTTTGCCAACTGTTATGACAGAGAATTAATATCTAGGATCTATATTTTAAAAGGCAAAAAATTAAACACTGGGGCTGGAGAGATGGCTCAACGGTTAAGAGCATTGGCAGAGGACCTCTTGCAGAGGACCTGGGTTCGATTTCCAGCACCCACATGGCAGCTACGAACTGTCCTTGACTCCAGTTCCAGGGGAATCTGAAGCCCTCTTCTGACCTCCATGGCATTACTCGATGCGGGTGCACTCACATACATGCAGGCAGTATACTCATACACATAAAATAAAAATAACAAAAAATTAAAACAAATACATTTAAAAAAATTTAAAAAATTAAACACCAAAAAGCCTACCACAAATCAGCCAATCAATAAATGAGCAAATGGAAAAAACAGAATTTTCTCAAAGGAAAAAGTACAAATGGGGCTTGGTAACATGGCTCAGTAGGGTAAGTATGATTGCTGCCAAGCATGATGACCTGAGTTTGATCCCCAGAATCTACATGGTGGAAGGAGACAATTTACCTCCGGTCTGCATATATGTGCTGTGGCATGCATACACACATGCATACATGCATACACACATATTTCAAAAAAGAAAAAACATAAATGATTAATAAATGCATTAAAAAATGTTCAACATCTTTGGTCACCAAAGCAAAGCAAAGCAAAACTACACTGATATTCTACCTCTTATATCAATGAATGAATGGAAAAGGAAATGTGGTATATATACACAATAAAGTATTATTCAGACATAGAGAAGAACAAATTATGTTGCCTGCAGGAAAATGGATAGAATAATTAAAGGTAATAAGCCAGACTCAGAAAGATAAACACTCTGTGTTTTCTATCCTTTGCAGAACCTAAATTAAAAAAAGAAAAAGGTGGAAATAAAAGGGGACTATTTGGAATGAAGAAGGAGATTAGTAAGAGAGTGGGAAGCAGGGGAATATGATCATAAAACATTGCATACATGTATGAGTATGTCATGATGAAACCCATTATTTTGTGATATTAAAGTAGGCTAATAAACACATTTTAAAAGCAGACAAATAATGAAGGAAACAAGTGAGAAAAAGAAAATAGAAATGAAGCTTTATCTCTTATGGATACTCTTCTTCATACACAAGATTCCACAACTTGGGAGACCCTGGACTATCTGTGCTTCAGTAGTGCTGAACCTCCGACTTTAGAAAGGCAGTGCAGTGCTTCTACTATATATTCTAAAACAACTCCAGGAAAGTTCTGCACAGCATCCTATAATCCAACATATCAACAATTATTCTGAAGGCGATAAATGACTATTTACATTCAATGGGACAAATAACAATTCCATCTTATCAGTTTTCTCAGATTTCGTTGCCAAAAAGAAAAATAAATACAAATTTTTTAAGGGGGCTCAAGAGTTACAAACTGCTTTTGCTTTTTTTTTTTTTTTTTTTTTTTTTTTTTTTTTTTTTTTGAAAAAAAAAATCTTTATTTTCTTTTTTGGAGACAGGTCTTCTTGGAATTCCCTATGTAGATCAGAATGACCTCGATCTCACAGAGGTCCACCTGCCTCTGCCTCCTCAGTGCTGGGATTAATTGCATGCGCCACTATACCTGGTCCTGCTTTTGCTTTTTAAAAGCCTTTTGCATTCTGAAATTATAGGTGATTATGCATACATATTTTGTTAAGGAGGCGTGGTCCCTTTATAGGAAATGTTATATTATTTATAGTTTATAAATAATATAAACTATAAATAATATAATATAAATAAATGAAAAATACTACATTCTCTTTGAAAGTATTAAGCCCAATGGCTTGAGGTTAGAACTGAACTCAATTAAAATGTATATGGTAAAAGCAAGATGGTATTGAAAAGCTATGTTTTTGAGAAGGGAGATAATATTGTAAATCAGATACTCAATTTCCTATTGTGAACTTTTGTCTACATTCCCAGCCTGCCATGTACCCCAACCTAAGGTTTGCTTGTTGGGTGCACAGAATTCAATAGTCCAGTGAGAAACTGGATTTATAAATTTACATTATACCACATACTGCATGAGTAACAAGAGCCCATATGAATAAAGCACCCTACGTAATAGCTCTCTGTGTTCACATAACGAAAGACTTTAGGTATCGAAATTGATGGGATTTTTTGCTGGGTCCTGTTCTTAACTTTCAGTTAGAGGAACCATGCAAAACAAAAGGGATAATCCACTACAGGGCTCAAGAGGTTCAGTAGTGTTGAACCTCTGACTTTAGAAAGGTAGTGCAGTGCTTCTAAAATCTTCTTTTCAATGATCTTTACTTCCAAATACTTCATTTGAAACTAAACTTTAAGGTGATGACTGGGGGCTGGAAAATGGCTCCGTGGGTAAGAGTACTGGCTGCTCTTTAAAGGGACTTGGTTTTGGTTTCCATTACCCATATGGCAGATAACAAGCATCCAAAACTCCAGTTCCAGGGATCCAATACCCTCTTCTGGCCTCCATGGGCACTGAACAACATGGGTGCACTTAGGTACATGAGTGCAAAACACTCATACACATAAAATAAAAATAAACATTTTTTTGAAAGGTGACAACTAACACCCAAGGTTATCCCCTGACCTCCACACATGGGTAATGGCAGTGGCGTGTGTGCTTACGTTTATACACATAAACATGTGCACATACATATCATACATACACATCATAAATACATATACACATCATACACACACATACACAATTTTTTTTTTTAATGAAACTGGGCTTTGGGGCGGGAGAGATGGCTCAGCAGTTAAGACCACTGACTGCTCTTGCAGAGGATCCAGGTTTCGATTCCCAGCACCCACATGGCAGCTATGAACCATCCTTAACTCCAGTTCCAGGGGAATCCTACACCCTCTTCTGACTCCAAGGGCACTACATGACACAGGTGCACTTACACACATGTAGGCAATACACTCATACACATAAAATCGATATAATAAAAAATTTTTTTAATTTAAAAACAGAAGTAAGGGTTGGGGATTTGGCTCAGTGGTAGAGTGCTTGCCTAGCAAGCGCAAGGCCCTGGTTTGGTTCTCAGCTCTGAAAAAAAAAAAAAGCATTGCATGACATGGGTGCACTCACATACATGCAGACAATACATTCATACACAAAAACTAAAAATTATAAATAAAATATAAAAAAAGAAACGGGGCTTCAATCAGTCTTAATTTCGTTTAATTTTGGTCAGTTGGTTTGCAATTACACACATAATTACTGATTTTTTTGTTTCTTAAAAATAAGTATTGGCTCAAATGTACACATTCATAAGAAAATCATCTCAAGACTTTGGGTCTCCCTACTTATACTTTTATGTAAAAAAGAACTTGTCAAAAGGACCAGTGAGGAATCTTTTTCCAGTATCTCCCAAAACTAGGAAAGGAAGTAGTTTTGTTTACTTCATTCTCTTATAGGAATTTTAATAAGTTACAGGATATAGTTCTCTAATGCCAAATTGAAAAAAAATGGAAAAAAATTTTGTTTTTAAATTGAACTAGTGGCACTGGATTATTAAGCAGGATTATCTAACTCTTTAACAGTTCTTTGGGTAGCATGGGAAAATTACTCTATCTTCTCAAATATTCTGTGACAGATAAGAAGATGAGGCACAGAAATTAATTTGCTAAAGATTATAGAGCTGATATTAACTCAAGCAATACAAAATATTAGCATGCTAATCTATGAACATGTGCCTACAATAATATTTGCCTATCAAAGGTTATGATTATTAAAAATTAGGAAGATAGTGAAAGTTCTCAATAGAGAATTTAAAACGATGACTTGGATTTTTCAGTCTTCTAGCAGCTCAGGTGGAAATCTGATAAAGAAGAGAATTCAGGCTGCTTTGCAAGCATACTATGAGAGGAGTTTCTTACAGATGATGGAAATCTTAAGTTCTTTAGTCATTTATGTATCTAATGAAATGCTTTACATTTACTTATTTTGTGTGCATATGTTTGTGTGTGCATGTTTGAGAGCACGAGAAATACAGAGCACATGTTGAAGTCAGCTTCCAGAAGTCAGTTCTCTCCTTCCACCACATAGATCTGGAGTATCAAACTCAGGTTCTCGGGCTTAGGGGGACAAATGCCTTTATCCTCTGAGTCATTTTGGAAGACCCATAATGAAATTTTTTTTAAATTTCAAAATGAAAAAGTCATGATTTGCTATTTTAATAAGCAAATACACTAACACTGCACTAAAATGCAGATAAGGATTAGAGACAATTCTGAAAGGCTTCCACATCTTGTGGCTTGAAATGTGAAGGAATGAGGAGAGGGGAAGAATTTAAATTTGAACTCCTATTACCACATCAGATTTCCATGTTTCTAAATATGTTTTCTGATATGTATGACTACCACCTTTGGCTTAAACTGCAGTTTTCTGAGAGCAATAGTAAAGATGAGAGAGGTAACTTCTCAAACTAAATTTTACAAGAGCTTGTCAACCATGAGCAAACTACTCTTTTCAATTCTCTCGCAGTTCTGATTAGGCAATGGAAGGACTCTTATGTTGGCAGTTTGTCTGACCTGCTAATCTCCCCTCTTAACAAATAGGCAAGTCCCAAGCTGGAGTGCTGCTGCACAAACAGGCCACCCTCCCACTGCTAATGCTTAATTACAGTCCTGTATTTTCCTACATCACATTGATAATGACTTTGTACTCACCATCTATTTACAGGACTTTTTGTTGTTGTTTCCATTCAAGGAAATAATAAAAATCTAAGATTTCCTTTTACAGAAATAATTGCAAATACATAATGAGAAATTTTAAAAATACAAAGTAAACAGTATTCACGTGTGACAAATACAGCTTAAGAAAACCCTATTCTAAAGAGAAAATGAAGGACTTAGCAAAATGGCTCATTAATACAGTGTAAATATTAATGTAGGGAAGCACAGTAAAAACTCTAAAACCTTTCTCTGAGTTTCATGACCCCGAAATATGTCAAGACCTCATGTCTAAACAGTCAACATTGCTGATATAATGAAAAACATCTGCTATACCTCAATTCAATTTAAATTTCAAATTTCTTCACAAATTCTGCATATATATTAATTCTCTATTTAACAAAAGAAATAGCAAACATGCTTTTCTCTAAATATATGCCTATGTCTCTCTCTTTCTTGTGGGTCTAAGGGTTGAGTTTTAGGCTAGCCCATTTTACCTCTGGGAATTATAGAGTGAAGGGAAGAAAAAAAGAGGTGACAGATTAAAATGAGTTTGTCATATGGCATAGCTAAAAGATAATTCTTTAAGAAACAGGAGAGGAAGACCTTGAAAATGACTTTGATATTTAATATCCCATTATAATCCCCTCCACTCAAGTCTTTCTAATTATGCTATGTAAAATATTTGGGGTTGGGGTGGATCTCTGCAAAAGTAAAGATAATAGTGATACAACATGTGAGTGTTTAGTCATGGCATGGAGCTTCTCACATCTTTGGAAAATACAGGAAAAATGATACACTGTTTATACTTTAAAACTTCATTGATAGATGTTAAAATATAAGCTGTAAGTTCATAGAATTTTTAAAAAATAAAAAGTGGAGCATAATAAATTTAATACACAATAATCTTCTTAAGACTGGATCTCACTATGTAGCCCTGGCTGATCTGGAACTCACTACACAGATGAGGCTGGCCTTGAATTTAAGAGTGATTCTCCTGCTTGTACCTCCTGAGGGCTAGGATTGCAGGCATTGGCCACCAGGCCAGGTCTCATATGAAACCTTTTAGTAAACTCTCATTTCCAGTAACATTATGCTGCTTCTGCATACCTAGTGCTTCCAACCCTAACATTCCCAGGGTTTGTGGGACAAAATGGGTCCATTCTTTTTTATCTCATTCTATGCATTTTCTGCACTCAATTTCCTCTGTTTCTTCAGGACATTTGTTCCCTATGCTCATTTGGAAGTTTCTAAAATTTCAAGTAGTTACTTCACGTTCTTATAGTGCTTCTCTGTGAACTGGGTTGATAAATCTTCTTAAGTTGTATATCTGGGCACTTTTCTGATGTATTTACACACCAAGCTGCTGTATCCTCCATCAGTGACAGGAAAAGTCCAAGGTATTAGGGGCTGGGTTATATTATAGGGTAGTTAATGCAAAACTGGCAACAAGAACAATGTTATGTTTAACACCTGATTGCATCAGCTAAATTCAACGATCCTTATCTGATAATCTAACAAATGTCATTTATCAAATCCAAAATTGAATTCTTGGGGCATTTGTAGCTCAGTGGTTAAGTGTGTGCTGCGTATGGGAAAGGCTCTAGATTCATTCTCAAGCATCATATAAAACTAAATGAATCCTTAATTCCAACTACTAATCCTTTCTTCCACTTTGAATGGAATTAAAGCCATTTATTTATGCCATGAAATAAATAAATCATTTGGAATCATTTAACTTATTTTTTCTTTACATCTCATAACTAGTCTGTTAGAAAATTCTGTTGGTTCTACCTTCAAAACATGTCTTGAAGGTAACTGATTAGTTTCATGACCTCTATTGCTATCCTGCAAACTAAGCTACTTTGTATTGTCTAGAACAGCTCCTGCTCATAAACATTTTGTGGTGACATATATCTGTGTTGTCCAGACAATCACAAAACAGACATGGCTATTAAGTCTTTGAAATGTGACTACTACAACTGAGAAAATTAATTTTAGAATTATTTGATTTTAATCAATTTAAATTTCAACAGCTATGTATGACTTCTGACTAACACACTGGCCATTGAAGGTCTAGAATTTATGATGATAGAATTATAACAGGCCTCCTGTTCCTCTCATCCACTCAAGAGTCCATTCTACTATAGTGCTTCTTTTTAAATGCTGGCCATCGTACTTCTCTGCGCCATGGCTTCTCATTACACTTAGATTAAAATCTCACATACCTACTCTACCTTACAGCTCCCTATGTGATTCTTCTCCAGGCTTCTCTCCACCTCATCTACTCACTCTCTCTATTTTGGTCCTGATACACTCAACTCTAGTCACAGAGATGTTTAAGACATTATCCTTGTCTAGAACACTCCTGCCTCAGAGAACTACAAAGCCAAGGCTCCTCACTTCATTTAGCATGGTGATAGACTGTTACTTTACAGAGGCTTTTCAGTCCAAAGTAGTAGCACTGTCCAATTCTCACCCCCATTTCTCTTACATCATTATCCATTTATATAATGCTTCACATCATTTTCAATACCTGACAGTATATAATAGAATCTTTACTGAATGTCTTTCACACCAAAATGCAAAGCTTATAAGGACACAGTTTGCTACTTTCATTTATTAATGGCTCCCCATATGCCTAGGACAGTTCTTGGCACATAGTAGATTCTCAATAAATATTTATAAAATGATAGTAAACTCAAAGCTCAGTAATTGCTCAGTCTCGCATTCATATAACACATATTTAGTCAGTGCTAACTATGTTAGCACTAAGGCCCTGTATTATACAATGAGTGGAACTCAAGATCTTATAAAGTAGATGATCACTGGAATCTTCTTTAAAGTTCTTTAAACCATAAACATTTAAGTCTATGAATTCAGGTGAAAATAGAATACTTTCTCTGGGAGAAAAGAGTGAAAATATGAAATGAACTCTCTCTTTTTTTTTTTTCTTTTTTAGATTTTACTTTTTTTTTTTTTTAATGTTTTGCCTGCATGCATTTAAGTGTACCACAGGTATGTGCCTGCTGCCTGCAGGGGCCATAAGAGGGCATTGGACCCCTGGAACTGGAGTTAAGGATGGGTAATAACTGCCATGTGGGTACTAGGAACTGAACCCTGCTCCTCTGGAAGAGCTGTAACAACTGAGACATTGCTCCACTCTTTCCTTCCTTCCTCCCTCCCTCCCTTCCTTCCTTCCTTCCTTCCTTCCCCTTCCTTTCTTCCTTCCCTCCCTTCTTTTCTTTTCTTTTCTTTTCTTTTCTTTTCTTTTCTTTTCTTTTCTTCTTCTTTTCCTTCCTTCCTTCCTTCCTTCCTTTTTGTTAGATGGCCTTGAAACTGCTACATTAAATATAAACACAGGCTGACCTTAAACTCATGGGCCTCTTGCCTCAGCTTCAGAGTTCTGGGATTATGGGTGTGTGCCACTGTGCCTGGCTGTGATAGCTATCTACTAAAGCAGCTGCCATTTTGAAAAACTAGTATTTTTTAATGGTACTCTTAATAGAATGCAGAGCAGAGACCAGTGAGTTAAGCTGGATCCTTTCTCAGTTCAGTATATAGACTTTCTAATAATATTGAAAGACTCTGAGATAATACCCAAAGAAGTGAAGAAGGGAGAGCTGCAGGCGGATATCAGGGTTTCTCTTGTATTTTCTGGGAGCCGAAAGGATCTCTGACAGGTTTTTCAAGGTAATGTTATATTGTCTGTAAAATGCTGTAATTAATGAAGTTAATACATCAGTCATTTTCTAACAAGTTGTTTCCTGCTTGTTAAACAAGTAATAATTCTCAGGGTTGACCAACAGAAAATGAAAATGAGAATCCAAAGAGTTAGATACAATTATTCTACTGAATAAGAACACTTTGCATCTGTGCTTATAGAAACATACCCATCTAAGGGCTGGAGAGATGACTCAGTGGTTAAGAGCCCTGGCTGCTCTTGCAGAGGACCCAGCACACATAGTGGCTAACAACTGTACATAATTCCAGTTCCAGGGGATCCGATGCCCTCTTCTGATGGACATGGGTGGTACACACATGTGGTGCACCTACATGCATGTAGGCAAAAAATCCAAAAACATTTTTTAAAAAGAAACATACCCATATAAACAAATTGAATCTTATGAAACTAACAATATTTGACCATCTTTATGGCTCAACTTAAAAATGAATTGTTATATTTTATTAATACAGGCACTGTAATTTCTGTATCTGTACTATTAGTCAGTTTTAAAAGTATTTGGTTAAGTGAAGTAAAATCAATAGCGTAAGGCTTCAACAAGTTCATTTAGACCTACAAAACACAGTGAGTACTTAGTTCCAATCAGGAGACCATAAGAGTCACTCTTAAAGTCTTCAACTAATAGGTCAATTAGTTCTTTAGAACTTGAGAAATTAGCTAAAAATAAGTTATGTACTAAAATATTTATACTACTAGACATGTTGCTCAGTAGCAGATTTAAATTTGTTGGGGAATAATTAGACTGTGGATGGTGATTCCCTAACTTCAATTAGTAATTGCATTTTAGATAATCTATTTGACCATATTCCTACCAGCTTGTAAACATTTTATTTATTAGTTTATTTTATGTGTATGAGTGTTTTGCCTGCATGTATGTAAATGCATGAAGTGCCCACATAGGCCAGAAGAAGGTGTTGGATCCCCTGGAACTGGGGTTATGGATGGTTATTAGCCATCATGTGGGTGCTGGGAACTGAACCCAAGTCCTTTGCAGTCAGCCTTCTTCACTGCTGAGTCACCACTCCAGTCCTGCAGCCAGTTTTTTAAAACTCAAAATTCAGCCGGGTGTGGTGGTGCATGCCTTTAATCCCAGCACTCAGGGGGCAGAGACAGGTGGATCTCTGTGAATTCAAGGCCAGCATGCTCTACATAGCAAGTTCCAGGCTAGCTGGAGATATAGGAAGACCTTGTCTCAAAAAGATTTAAAAAAAAAAAAAATCAAACAAAATGGTTTGGGATATAGCTCACTGGCAGAGTAGTACTACCTAGCTTGAGCAAGACTCTGGGGTAGATCCCCAGCACAGGAGTTTTTTTAAAAAGCACAATTTTTAGATGTGATATTGGTGAAGGACATTTCAACTTTCTTAAACCTATGTTTATGTATTTGCAAGCTAACACTATAGGTGTTTGCAAAATCATTAATGCCTTACTGGAATTGGCAGCATTTTAGAAAAACAATTTGTACATTCTTCCTTATAGGACTGTTCTGTTTTAATTCATGTACAACACAGCTTTGCTATCAGGAAACATGATGATTGCTTATGTTTCATGATAAAAGTCCATTTTACATTTGTCTGACAATTACAAATGATTTTTGGCTTAAACTGACAATCTTTTAGCTGACTATGACAATGACAAAAGTATCCTGTACAGAATAGGAAATTTTTAAAAGTGAAAATAAGAAACAGTATCTTAGAAATGACAAAGTCCTTATGTTATAGAAGGTGATCCTTAAAAAGTAGTGTAGACAGCCAGGCGTGGTGGTACATTCCTTTAATCCCAGCCCTTAGAAGGCAGAGGTAGGTTAATAGTTTGAGACCAGCCTGGTCTACACAGTGAGTTCCAGGTCAGCTGGGACTACAGGGAGACACTGTCTCAAAAAAAGACCCCCCCCAAAAAAAGACCTTTGCATAAAAATTACAGTGTAATAGTTTTACTAAAAGCAACTTGGAGTAGGGTTACTTCTGTTTACAAGTGAAGGTAGTCTGTGACTTTGTTTTCCTGTTGAGTTTATTGGTAAAAAATTTTTCTTTAGGGGACTGGGGCTGTAGTTCAGTTGGTAGAGTGCTTGCCTAATATGCACGAAGCCATGGGTTCAATCCCCAGCAACACATAAACCAATAGTGGCACAAACCTGTAACCTCAGTACCGTGAAGAAAGGAAGATCAAGACTTTAGTGTCACTCTCTCAGATAGCAAATTTGATCTTAACCTGGTAGATGAAAAAAATATTTATGTCTTCAGCAATATGTCTATAAGTCTGTCTTATATATCAAAACACAAGAAATGAAACTCTGAATAACTGAAATTTTCTTAGTAAATTTTATTAGCCCTCACCCCCCTCTCTCTCGGTGCTAGGGATCAAATCCAGGTCTCTGTGCAGGCAAAGGACACAATCTCTCACTGAACTGTACACATAGTTCCTCAATTATTTTTCATTTGAAATGTCAATGGTCTTAGTATTTACTTCCCCTAGCCATCTATCTCTTCCTTTATCCTTAAAAACATGAAGATTAAATATGATGAACTTGAAAAATACTGTACTTCCTAATAGATATTCTCTCCCACTTTGATGCCCTCTTTTCTTGGCAGTATGTCTCCAAAGACAGAGGCCAGAATCGACAAATATATAACCTCTTACCGCCACTGCAGTTAGGATATTAACAACCCATACCCATTATCTCTAGTTAATGGTACTGAGACAGAATCTACTGAAGGGGAAACCAGGAAAAATCTTTCCTCCTATTAATAAGACATGTGAGAGGAAATGTGTTTATTCTTTTATAGCTATGCAGAAAAGAATTTAAATAGCAAGCCTGCTAACAAGATTGGCTTTTGGCTGACATCTGGGAACTTAGACTTCAGGAGGGTTCCCACCACTCCCAGAACTCTTATGGGTGGTTCACTGTGTCTAAATGGTTTGTGCAAACAATGTGGTTTATGTTGAACACCTGCATTCCTTCTGGGAATCTGGAATTTTTACACATACTAGACGAAGTGTGCCCACATAGGCGGCTACCAGTAAAAATCTTGGGTACTGATCCTCTGATGAAATTTCCTGGAAGACATTTCATATGCAATTGTCTCAACTCATTGCTGAGAGAATTAAATATATCCTGTGTGACTCCACTGGGAGAGAATTCTTGGAAGTTTGTAACTGTTTTCTCCAGACTTTGCCCCATTGCCTTTCCTCTTTGTGGCTGCTTTATATTCTTTGTCATTAAAAGAAAAATGTGCTGGGTACTCTCGGCAAAGCATGGAACACAGGATTAGTTTGACACTGGCTGGAGTGATGTCTGCAGACAATGCCTAGAACAGAGGCTGGAGCATTTACTGCTACTACTAGAGGATAAAGCTTAATAATTCAAGGTAATATTCTGAGCAATGGTGTGGATGGGGAAGCAAGCAACATTAGGCTTAAGTTTATAATTTTTGTGGTTTTCAATGTTCATATCTTTCTCAACTTTTTTTTCTGCCTTCTTATTGCTTGACAGAAAGTATCAATATGTGTTTGTATCAGTCATCTCCGGCTGTTGTTCATTTTGTTGTATAGATCCATTTAGTATCACTACCCTTCTGTCTGAATGACTTAGTACAAAACTGCTGGAGATGACTTCCTTTAAGCTACTGTATCTCTAAAAGGTTTCTTTTATCTTCCTTTTTGGAAGCTGTTTTTCTCTGGGTGGAAATGCTTCAATATTTCAAAGGTTTTGTGGCACTGTCTTCATTTTGCATTGTTTCCAACAAAAATGTTCCATCATTCATATCAATGCTCCTCTGACATAATGTGTCTTTTTTCTCTGCTGTCTTTTTTTCTTTCTAATCACAGTTTAGAACACTCTATTTAAGGATAGGCCTTGGTGATACTTCTTTTCATGTTTGAGGTTCATGGAGATTCTGAATCTGTAGGTTTATGGTTTTTATAATACTTAGAAAATTTAAGTCAAGATTTCCTCAAATTTTTATTTCATGCCTCTCTTTTTCAAGGATTCAAATATCATATGTATTATTAAGCCAATTAAGCTTATTATGGAATTCATTTGTAAGTCATTTAAGTTTACTGTTTTGTTAGTTTTTTGTTACTATGACAAAATATTTGGGAAAAATCAACTTAGAGAAGGAAAAGACTTACTCTTGCTCACAGTTTCAATCCATGGCCACGTGGCTCCACTGTCTGTGGACTATGGTGAGGCACACCATTACTGCAGGGAGAATTTGGCAGAGCAAAGCTGCTTCATATTGTGTAGAACAGAAAGGAGGAGGAGGAGGGAAGAGAAAGAGGAAGAAGAAGGGAAAGGAGAGGAGCTGATAGGAAAAGGGAGAAGGGGAGGATACAGACAGGAGAGAGGGAGAAATCCAGAGATGTATCCTGCAAAATCATGTTTCCAGTGACCCATTTTCCCCAACTAGGCCACACCTTCTAATAGCTCATTCAGTTATGTATTTATGTGGGGATTAACCAGTCATAGAAGTTGGTACCTTGAATATCCATCAACTCTCAATAGCAGCACTAGCTGGAGACCAAGCCTTCAATTGGGGATATTTTATATCAAAACTGTAACAGGTGTGTTTCTACTTAACTTTCAAATAGAGTCTATAGCACAAAAATAATGTAATATATGTTAATTCTAACTTTTATGTCACTTATGAATCAGTTTTGATTATTGATTTATCCTCTCATTACAGATCATATTTTTCTGTTTCTTTGCATCCCTGGAAATTTTTGATTAGATAGCATATACTGGAATTTTGCTATGGTATGAAGTCAATTAAATTATTTGAAGAATTATAAGCTTGATCCTTTCAGGTCATGCTTTTAAGATTTGTTAGGCTTGCCAAGACCAATGCTCAGTCTAGGGCTAATTATTCCTTTCTATCAGGCAAGATGCTTCTGTGTAAATATTCTGCTAAATATTCTGGTATCTTGAGATTTTTCAGGCACTAGCTGCCTTGGTCAACCCAGACTCCACCTGGACACAGAGAGTCCTTCTCCACACATTCCCCCCACCATGTGCCACATCTTGGAAACTCTCTCGAGGTAGTAAACTGGGCAGTCATAAGGCCCAACTTGTTTCCATCTCTTAGGGATCACTGCCTTCCACTGCCTCATGTTCAGTGCCTTGAAAATTCTTTCAGATATTTTGTCTGCATTTTAGTTGTCATAGGCAATAGAGTAAAGTTCACCTGTTATTTCATCCTGGCCAGGAGCAGAACTCTCACTAGGCTATTATATTTATTTCTCTCTTCTAAACCACAGCAAATGGCATCTCAGTTCAATCCCCCTGAAGGATTGGGGTCAGATCTTACAGGGTTAAGAGGTTGGCCCTCTAGATTATTTCTGTGGGTCTTTTCATTAGCAGTCTTAAAGCCAGTCATTCTTCTGTTTAAAAAGCACATTTGAAAGAAATAGTATTAAGGCTAAGGAATTTTAATGCTACAGGGAAGAATGTCTGGAAGTTTGTACAGCTAAGTCAATCATAAAGTGATTTTCTCTCTACAGAGTTTCTCTAAGAGGGATTTTTCTTTTACAGTCCTTGCAAATGAAAAGAACATTCAGAGTAACAGCAGACATATTGAATGTGAAGGCAGGAATAAAAATGCTGGCCTCAGGAAAGAAAAACTGACAATAAAAATTTACTAGGAAAATTATGAAAACCAAGTACCTGACTTATCTACACATAAGATACCATCTTCCATACATTTTAGGATTGGACTTTGTTCTTTCTTCCTCAAAAAAAAAAAAAATCCAATATTTATTTAAACAACACAGCAAGGAGAAATATTTATCAGCCATCTGGAATCATTACTATCACTTAATAAATGTCACAACAAAACACAGCAAATTCATACCAGTATAGGACCAAGACAAGATAGGGCACATGTGCCCACTGGTGGCCCATGGCCTTGGTTTAGCCTGCAGAACAATCAGTAGCCCACACTATATTTTACAAAATTATATATTTGTAGTCAATACTTACAGATTACAAGATTTCACAAATTAGAGAGATTTCATGTAAAAATCCTGCAGAAAAACTGGGAGTTACGAGAGCACTCAGTGTGCAATGACTGCCCACCTCAGCTTGGTCTGTGGGCATGCGTTCCTCACGGTTTCCATCACTCACTGTCATCCTCCCCACTCAGGTACCAGTCCTTCTTTGTCCTCCAGGCATTTGTAATAAAGATACCCACATAATAACACTGCAACCATTTAAACTGTATTTTTTAACTTAGAGAATCACATAAAAGCATAATCAAAATAACTAATTCTTTGAAAGAGGTAAGATTCCTACAAAGATTCACCGAACAGACAGGACAGCACTTCTACCAAGAGTAAAACAGCCATATGTGGGGCTCAGTTTTAAACTACAGAAGCACTTTCCGTGTCCAGAAAGTATTCCAAAGTATTTATTTTTAATAAATTCATAGATGATTTAGATACAGCTTATGCTTGAAAGTTTATGCTTTGACTTGTGTTAGAAAGGGCCTCAATGGAGGGAACTTATAAAAAGCTGAAATGATGTTATTAGACATTATGTTGAGGCACATCTTTCTTTTCAGTTCATTATACTCAAACAGAAAAAATAATCTGAATTTGAGGCACATAGTAAGAGTTAATGCACATTTAAAGTCTCCAGTATTCATGCTTAAACCAATGAAAGCATAAAGACATGTTTTTAGAAATTGCAAGGCGGGTTAGATGGCTCAGTGGGTAAAGGCACTTCATGGACAAGTCTAACAACCTGAGTCTGACCCCTAGAGCCCTATGGAAGGAGAGGACTGAATCCCCACATTGCCCTCTCGCTTCAACATGCACAATGTGGTATGTGTGCACCCACACAAGTATCATACACACAATAAATAAAAATGTTTAATTAATTAAAAAATAAATAAACCTGTCCTCTGGATCAAGGAGGCCATGGAGACCCCACCAGATGGACCTGAACCAGTGTCCAGTCTACAAAGAGGAGGGTCAACACAGAGGAAACATTTCTCCATGCTTCCAAGTGAAGCCAGCCATGGTCGAGTAGGACCTTTGACTTATCTTCACATAGACGGAACTGGTAAAAGAAAGGAGCCAGGAGCTCCTCCCAAGCCCATGTGACCCCTGAGGAACAGATCCTCAAATGACCTTAAGAGTGAAAATAAATTGTTTTATCTGGGCCAACTGTAGGGTCTTAAACACCCAAAAGGAAAGTATAACCAAAGATTAATGGGGTCAGTATAATGTTTTACGAGTCCATATATATAGCTAAAGGCTACATAAGAAACAATGCCGGACAGGAGACACCTTCACGTTATTGGCCAGGGTGGCCCAAAAGACTCCCAGACAGTAACCCAGAATAGACCTGGAAAAATGAACAGCAGACCTCAATCTTATCTAAAGGAATATTGACAACTGATTGCTGCTAGATGAAGAAGAGCTGATCTTCCTAAAACAAGGATCTCTAGATAGGCTGACTAGATTCAGCAGAGGACAAGCACTAGGGAACGGATGGGGGTGCCAACAATACAGTAGGCAGTAACAGGGATGACAGAGTGTGTGGGGGAAGGGGAGGCAATGGGAGGGTGCCATTGGGAAGTGGGTATACAGATGAATAAGATTGTGTGGGATGTTGTGTATGATATACACACACAAAAATCAACAAATTTTAAAAAAAGACATATTTGAGGAGGAAGCATAAAAATTTACTTCATGTTAAATAGCAGAGGTGATAAACATTACCAGTGAAATCTACCTGATGACTTTATATCCATACTCAGGTACTAAGGATCCAAAGGTAACCGACTGTGACTAGTAATAATCAGATACATAGAGATGAAAGACACGTGCAAACATCTAAGTGTTAGTAGCATTAAAAATGTAGGAAACGGCATATTTTAAAATGAAATGGAGATCTTCTTTAAAGGGTAAAAACTCATTCAATTTTATGTCTTATAGGGCTTTTGATACTGTACAACTGTATTAATTCAACTGTGAACCTAAAAAGTTACAGCCACTTTTGAAAGAGATGTATCCTTGTTCTGGAGTGTGTTAATGAATATGTTAAAGCTCTAATGAAATGCTTCTTCTAATCATGTGGTTATCAAATCTAAAAAAAATTTTTTTTTAAATAATAATTCTTCAAAGCATAAAAAATTGCTCCTTAATAATTCATAGATGTGAAAAACAATACCACTGAAATCTACCTGATCACTTTATATCCAAGCTCAGATGCCAAGGAGCTCAGAAAGTAACTGGCTGTAACTAGTAATAATCAGATATATAGAGATTAGAAACACATGTGCAAACATCTTAGTGTTAAGTGCATTAAAAATGAATTTTTCTGTATGAAACTGTATATTTTAATAATGAAATG